>NW_016690212.1:6674278-6733022 GCF_001604755.1 Lepidothrix coronata
GTCTCACCTAAAAAATCCACTGCGCAGGCTCGAAGGGTTAATGACCTTTCCCAAATCTTCGCTCGTGAAGACTGGCCATTATTATTATGTCACAAGGCATCCTTCCATGTAAAAATCAAAATACAAACAAATTAAAGTACGTACTGAAATCAAAGTGAAAAGCTTCAATAATGTATTTTGGCATATTTGGACAGAAATAATATGTGATAACTTACATATTTTTATCTATTTACTAATTAGTTAAGTATTTTCTAACAGAAAACTGTTTTATTAACAACTCTCAAACACCCATTTTTATTAGCTTCATTTTGTCTTTTCAACAGTATAGTGTTTGGACTTCAAACTTGTCCTGCTAGTTGTATCCCCATGACCCCTGATAACTCGGCAGCAGGTTACACTGCTCACCTTCTAAGCTTATTCCAAATGCAGGCTATTTACAACTTAAAATTTCTTTTGCCAGTCATGAAAGACACTGCATGCATAGAGAAATTAACTTCTGAGAGCCATTCTTTTTAACATCTGTCTCTAGGTGACACTCTAGTGTGCCAGAATTCTCAGGTACTGCCTGAAAATGTTATGCATAGTGTGGGTTTCCTCAGTCCAGACCCCATCTGTGTCTAAGTACTTTCCAAAATAGTTATGGAGCTGAAGATGATAGGACCAATGCATTGCTGATTACTGTCTTGCTTCAGATCATGTTCTATATTTATCAATTCTGCCTCCCATCCAATAGAAAATTCTACATGGAATCTAAGCAGCTGTCTGTGTTCAGGCACAAACTCAGCATATGCTATGTTCTCTGTCTGACACTGTTGTTACAATTGGGAAATTCAGATACCTCCTAAAGAGAGAGCTGTATTTCTACAGCTCATAGCATGGAGCTAAATTTGCGTGTATCCTCCTGAGTGCCACATTTGGAATCTGAAGGGACGCAAGATCTTTCAGAAAACCAGAGAAGTGAATTTTAGGAGGTTTTATCTGTGTGCTGCCTGCTTAACATACTATTGCAAACCTATTTGTAAGTTTACTGTCTCTGGTAGGGTCCAGTGAGCCTTTCAGTGTGCAGATTACATGTTGTAAAAACCAAAAATAATTTTACAACCTTTTTCTTGCAGTTATGATGTTACCTCAGCCTGGTCTGAGCCAGAATAGAACAGCATAAGTTAAAGTACAGGCAAATGCAGAAAGATACTTTAATAATTGGATTAGTTCTTCATGTTCTCTTCTGTGGATGGGACATTTAAAACCCTTTGGTAGCTATTAAATTTAGCAACTTCCAAATATTTCTCTGGACTGTGAGCATATTTCATTCCAGGTAATGCTTAAGGATATTACTGGTTCAAATTTCGAAGGTCCATCCTTGGCACCCAGCAGCATACAGTAGAGAGAATTATCTTTTTTACAGATGGTGATACTAGCTGGTTTTTTTACTGGATACTTCAGACTCCAAGGCATACAACTTGTCTGTTGGAGGGAAAAGGGAGGAAAAAGGCTGTTGGTACTGCTGCCTCCTTAGGTAGACTTTTGTTATCAGTTTCTCAGCAGTGAATTTGCTGGAATGTAAGAGAGGACTTTGAAGGAGGAATACGTGATTCTTTGTTCTAAATCCATAAAGCAATCTTATTCTTATTTCATGACTGCACAAAGATATATCTGTGTTGGTGCAGGAGATAGGGAAGCAAATCTTTTAGTCATAAATAACAACTGACAAACTGTATGGGGAAATTAGTCATCTTTTCCAGTGTAATTCTTCCAAGACAGCGGAGGAAATCATCTTGAGAAGGTGCCCAGGTTGTTTATTTTGTTAAAAAAAAAAACAACAAAGCACCACAACAGTCTTCCCTTGTACTGTGGCTTTCCTCCCAAGTATACTGCCTTCTTACCTTGTCAGTCTTAGGAAAACTAATCAGTCTCTGCTGGGTTTTCAGGATCCTGTTTTGCTGACACTTCCTTTTCCTGAAAATCACCAGTGTCTTGTCATTGGTGATGGATGGAGCCTGGAGATGTCCTTTGAAGTTCCTATATGAGTTGTGTTCAGCCAGGAAGTGATTTTGGCAATTCTACTGGGCCTTAGGAACTGTCTCATCCTGGAGTCAAAAATATTTCTGCAAAACTGCTGGAAGATACCTGTACTTGTATGTTTGTGACTGGGCTGATAGAGATGTCTATGTCAGCTTTGCTCATTTTATCTGCTCCTTTTGCCTATTGCCTTCCTGATTGAGCAGATACACCCCCCTGGTGACAGCAACCAAACAGCCTTCTTGGGAAGGGGGAAATGTTCAAGGTTGCCATGGGCAGTTTGTGAGAGGGATAACTCAGGAAGGAAAGGGAGTCTGATACCTCTGATATCTGGAACTACTCACTCACTTCTGGTGACAATTCCACTGTCAGAGTTGAATATCTGCATTATTAAATACAACTTGTGAACGCAGCATTGCTTGGGGCTTGGTGGAAACAAGATTTCCTCCTTGCTGTCTCAAGTGATCAGTCACTGCTAACCTTGAGTCTGGCATGTGCATGTTCTCTAGATATACAGGCAGCATTGAGAAGGGCCTTCATGTGAAGCCTTTTCCATAGAAAAGGGACACCAAGATCTTCCCTGTAGTGTGCCTGGTTCCCCTGATAAGGACTGAGACAGGACAGAACCTGCAATGGACATTTCAGGGATAATAACAAAAAAACTGCAGAAATCACTGAGGAAGCTGCAGCTGGTCAAATTGTCCTGGTCAAATTGCAGGCTGAAGGCCGTGTCAACCCATGGCTGTAGGTAACTGGGGCTTACCCAATTCATCCTGCCTGATACTCTGTCAAGTTTAAGGCAGATCGAGCTTTCTGGCAACAAGGTATCAAGATCTTGCTTTAGTGCCGTCATACCAAAGACGTGGAGGCTTATCTATGGAGTTTTATTTATAAGCAGGTATGTAAGACAATGGATTTTAATTGTATATTAATGTAAAAGCTCAAGCCACATTCTGACTCCCATCTTGGTTTCACCACTGAAAGTTTGCACTATGGCAATAGGAATAAATATGAAAGGGCAAAGACACCCGTTTGTTTAGTGCCATCTGCCAGTATGAGCTCGTCATTTGAGAGTTTCCCCCAGTTACCTTTGGTACATGTAGGCCTTAATGGAATGTCTGAATTATGCAAATGTAAAATATCTGTATAGTGTTAGTTCAGATTATTTATTTTAGATTAAGCATTGGAAAGTCAATATGTACCTCAGCGTATTAGAAATAACTCTCCCAAAGTGTTATTAAATAATATAAATTTTTTTTTAGTTTATATTTTTACCTTTTTCTTCCCTATTTTTTCCCCTCTTTAATCGTTTTACACTTGAGCTGACACTTGCCATCTTTAATCAAAGTTTCAGAAATCTGAAGTTGCTGCAGATTTAGTTTCATGATAAAAAGTCAATTCTCTGGGCTGTAAGCAATGCCGTGTTTCCTGCTATCAGTAATGGAATTCTCTGGAGAGAGAAGTCGAGATTTTCTTTTCCTTTCTAGATCTTGAGACATGAAGCTACAACATTGAGTATGGACATAAGCACCTCTGATAAAATAAATAGCACAGATGGCTGGCCAGACTCAGTTTTTCCAGTACAACTCTGTATAAGTTTATGATCTGGAGTAAGAAATAACGTCATGCTGCAGAAAGATTTGTCCATTTTACTTTCTGTTTTTTCCCCTGTGTTTGATTATTCAATTCAAGCAAAAGAAATCATATGCACTTTCGGGACAAGCTCCCCAAAATATTCCATTTCTTACTGATTAAATTTTTTACCTCAGTTTCTGTTTAAAAATGACAGTACTTTGTGTTTAGGCATGCTTGCATTCTTAAACACCTCCAGCTTTTCAAATCCTGCCCTTACAAACAACTCCTGCTCCTTGAGTATGGCTTTTTTGGTAATGAAATTTTTCAGGAGGTTGCTGCCTCCTGCCCATATCACTGTCCAAGCACAAGTCTCGAGACACATGGTTATGAATCAAGTGAAATCTTTTGCTTTTGCTCTGTATTGTGCATGTGAATAGATGGGAAGTGAATTACTTGGCTAATTGAAAAATGCAGTTAAACAAATGGAACCCAAGTGGAAGTTGGCACTAAAACAATGAATTTTGGTGAAATAGTTGTTTGCTGTGTGAAGGAGCACTCCAGTATTTCATTAAACCATTTCTCAATAGTGCTCATTGGGATCAAAGACAACTAGCCTAGAGATAAGGATTTGACCCTGATGAAAGGTCACTTTCCAACAACTCTGCATGCCCTGCTCACTATTGGCCATGGTCATGCACTTTGTGTAGGGCTGATTGGCCTGAGCTGTCTAAAAGTTAGATGCCAAATTAACCCAGGGCTTCCTTGACAGTCTCTGGAAAGTCACATTTACCTTTAGAGGGAAATTTGTTGATTTTTGACACTAATTTTAATGATCCTCTTGGATATTTCTCCCTTGAGTGTAAAAGGAAAAGAATCTGGATGATTTAAAATCAGATGCAAAATTTTAGCCACTGAACTCAGGGTATTTCTTGTGTATGACTTTCCTGTATTGTTTCACAGTGAGGCCTTCAGAGTTCACAACTGTGTCATTAGTTCAGCTGCCACTGGGAAGGAAGACATTTTTTTTCTTTTTTTTTTTTTTTTTCCATTTTATTAGTTTTCTCTTAGAAAAGCTTTCCAAATGTGAATTCCATAGTCTTGCAGCAGCACTCAGATCTCTCCCTGTACTGTGAAACTGCAGCTGGTGAGTTGCCCACCTTTGTACAGCTGCTGGTCTGTAAGGCAGCACTCAAAACAGGCACAGCTGGTACCTGAGTACCTGAAGAGATCTGTGCCTTTATTTCTGAAATGAGTAACTTGAAGGATGCATAAGATCAGCTCTGAACTTGACTCCAGACATGGGGAAATGCAGCTCCTGTTTTGGCAAGGAATTTTAGGGGTAATGCTGCTTTCACTCTTTACTTGTTACATTGGAAATCCCTTATGGCAACGTTGCTGCCAGATGTAAAGGTGTGATGCCGTTGATCTCTAAAACCCATCCAGAAGCAGAGCCCTCCCTGCTTGGCCAGGATTCCTATGCAGAGCAGTCACTGTGATGTGTGTCCTCTTGGCAGCTGGAATCAAGGGTACCCTGTGCTCAAAGGGAGTAGGGGTGACAGAGACAAGGCTTTCCATATGTTTCCTGTGTTATCTTCAGGCTGTAGATTTGCAGCTGAGCCAAAGATACTCCTCGAATGCCTTTGCTGGCTGACCTAAAAGTGTTTGCAGGGCAGATGAAAACAGCAGAAAAAAATCTCCAACTTGCAGAAGGGGGAACCACTGACATTTTACCCCTGTCCTTCAGCAAGGTGTCCTAGTTCCAAGCCTTTTGTAAACCTGTGCTAAGTTAGACTGCTTCTAAGTGTATTTGGTGAGTTGTTTATTAATCCACCTTATGTAGATGGCAGAAATAACTTTATAATGACCCCTGGAGACTGATGCTGGAGCCCTGTTTCTGTAACAGGCTGCGGCCCCCAGCACTCATACTGTTACTATGCAGGCAAACACAGCAGGCAGAGCAAAATATGATATTTAATCTGCATTTCTCACCTCTTCTTTGTTCATCACTTTTGAAGCAATAGCTCTTAATAGCAGATAATCTGAACTGAATATAATGAGACAAACCTATTCCTACTGATATGAATGTGGATGTTACCATGGAACAAGGCCTTTGGTCAGTCTTTTCACTCCTGTGCTGTCGAGGGGTTTGACTGTTCGCAGCTCTTGCCAGCCTGTGCTGTGACTTGTTTTCACTGCTTGTGAAGCTGGCTTAAGCAATTCCTGTCTCTCCTGAGTGCCTCTGCACATTTTTGCTGCCATGCTGCTTGCTACTCCAACCCACTTGTGGTTTTCTTTTAACACAATTTATTTGAGTGTTGTTTATACCCTGAGCGTTGGTACTGTTACAGCTGCACAAGCAATGCACTGTGATGAGTGGGTGGAAGCTGGATTTTTGGCTGCAGAAAGCATATTGTGTGGCTACAAACAATAGGGATCATTGGCATCAACCTTGAAATAAATAGGAGCCATTGAAATGATTGAAATGGGATTAATTCCCATTGTGTATAGAGTGTAATTAATACAGTGAATGCAAATAATGTAGATGGCCAACAATTTTGGCCTTGAGGTGACATAACACCGCAGTTAGGGACTGCCATAATTTCCTATTCTTCTTTCCCACACATATGTGCACATTGTGAATTTCAATTGCACCACAAATCCTGGCTTTCTAGATAAAAATAAAGAATTAGAAATTCAAAGTACGCAAAAGAGTAATTGCAAAATAATTGTTATAACTTGGAGGAAACAACAGATGTTTCACTTGTTGCTGGAATTCTCTGAAGGAGAACTAATTTTCCAAGCATATCGAGTACATGCTAATCAGAAACATTTTTCTCTATGCAGCAGCATAATGGTGTTCCTGAAAATGTTCTTTGTGTTGGCTTAATAATGCACAGCCAAAGAGTGCACTACTGGGACTAGCATAGCAGCTTTTGCCACTACCTTTATATTTTGTTTCTTTCAAATTCTCTTAACTGGGCCAGTAAGCTTTCTTGAAATAAAAGGCAAAATAGATTATTAATGCTTGAAAATAACATTTAAAACACCCCATGAAGGTAAGGAGGGTTTCACTGAAGATTAGATTGATGCCTTGTTGAAGTTACTACTGATAATACAGATTTAACACCTGGAGCTCACAGGTGGAGAATATACTGAGAACCACAATGCTCTTTTCTCCAGATCTTGTGTCTTGAACCAGCTCCTTCTAACAGCAGCTGTGACTTCTGCTCATCAAGATACCAGCCCAGCTCTATAGAACTAATAGTTGTCACTGCAGTACAGGAAAACTATGTAGATTAGATAATTTGGGTAGTGGTTGTGCTTTAAAAAACATCTACTGACTTTAGATGCAGCTGCAAACAGGGTGAAGAGGATCCAGAATAGGACCCAGGAGATGATCAAGCCACCATCTACACCTACCCTATGAGGAAAGACTAAAGGACTTAGGTTTCTCCTCCCTTGAGAAGAGAAGGCTCTGGAGGACCTCATCACAGTATTACAGTACTTAAGGGGTGGCTACAAAAGGGATGGAGGCTCTCTCTTCACAAGGCGCCACGTGGAGAAGACAAGGGGCAATGGGCACAAAGTGCCTACTTCAGTCTCGGATTTCCTTGTATATGCAGGTCTATGCTCTAAAAATGCAAAGGCTTTCATTTTATCAAAACACAAAACCGAAAGACAAAACCCAACAAAGATCAACAAACAAGACTCCGGGACTCTTAATTCCCTGTGATGCTACTCAAATGCAGTTGTTATTTGAGAAAACATTACCAGAGCCTTTGGGATAGAGCTGTGAGGGTATGCACACACAGAAGACTCCTCTGTTTGGGGCTGCCGCAGGCTGAGCACGGGGCATTCTTTGTGCAGGCACTACAGTTATCAGCTAGAAGCGCCATTTCTTCTTATTCTTTATAAGAGTATTATTCTTCTAAGAATATTCCGATTCTCAGTATTTCTGTGCTGTACTAATACACTTTTTTTAATAACAGCGGCAGGATTATCTGGTTATGCCTGTGATACTACTATTTTTAGTTGATGTTGTAGAGACAAAAATCTTAGTATCAGGTTGCAAATTTTTACTCGAAGGTACATTGAAGTCCTGCCTTTTTGGCTTAAGATGTCAGATTTAAGCAGGAGTAAATTATCGAATGTTTGAAAACTCTGGTTTTGCAAATAGTTATAGCCAGCATCAATGTAACCAAACCCAAAGTACCAGAGATATCCTGTGTGCAAGTGTCCCCAGCATGATTTAAACCAGGAGCTCTGAGTTTTCACAACCCTTCAGGTGAACGGTGTATCAGCAAAACAAAAGTAAGTACATGAAGTCGTACAGGCTGTTTAGGCTTTACTCCACTCAATAATAACAGACTTTTTGTCAATATATTTCGAAATTTTGCACACCCTCCTTTGAATAAGCCATCGTCAGCTGACACTGTCTTTTAATATTTGCAGGAGATGTTGGCTTTATGATGGAGTGATGTCTTCTTCGTGTGTGAATGAACTTGGCAGAGAGAGGAATCATGATGTGGTTGGGAGGAGCAGACCACATCATGATTGCTGAGACACGGGAGAAGGAGAAGTGTGTGCTGGGTGCATGGGGGGAGAAGAAAGAACAAGACCATTTCCTTTTGTTCTGACACAGGTCACCAGAGAGAGAAGATCACCACCTCCCCCTCTCCCTCTGAGGAAGCTTTAGACTGCCATGAGGTCACCCCTCAGCCTTCTGTTCTCTAGGCTGAACAAGCCAAGTGACCTCAGCCACTCCTTGTGCTCCAAACATTTCCCCATGTTGGTTACCTTTCTCTGGACACCCTAGACGCTTTATATTCTTTTTATATTGAGCCTTCCAAAGCTACACACAGTATTACAGGTGCAGTCATACCAATGCAATGTGCAGCAGGACAATCACCTCCCTCGATGGGCCAGCGATGCTGTGCCTGATGCTACCCATGACACAGTTTGCCCTTTTGGCTGCCCAGGCACACTGTTGACTCATATTCAACTTGCCATCAACCCAAAGCCCCAGATTGCTTTCTTTGTGGCCAGGACTCTGGGAGTCAGGGAAAGCTCACATGGCATGGAGAGGGAGAAGATACAATCCAGAGGGCTGGTATTGTTTTTAAAACAATCCCGGAATGCTCCACCCTCGTGTTAATGTGTCAGAGAGACATGGGCGGCACTTCTTGCTTTTTTTCTATTTTCAGCATTAGCAGTGGTACATCTATGGGTACTTGAGCCATGTACTAAAACATATGGCAAATTACTTGCCCATATGGGTTTGAAGAGAGATGTGTGTTCAGCAGCTGAATCCTCAGAACAATCAGAAGACGAGCTTTGCATTCCAAGCTGGAGAGCAAGGCAATCATCTCATATTGTCTAGACTTTGCTCTTGCAGTGATTACATTCATTTCCTCTGTCTTCCTTTCTGCCAAGATCTATCTGTAACTTAGAATCAGTGAAGATAGCCTTTCATATTCATGGTATTAGTCACTGTGAGAATATTTGGAGCAAGCACTTCTGATGCCCCCATCCATTTTTGTTATGGTAAATTAATCCCATTCTGGGAAGGTGATGGAAACTGGGTTTTTTTGATTTATCTATGCAGATATCATAAATGAAATAAAAAAAGCCATAAAGCCAATGTTTTAAAATAATGAATAATCTCATTTTTCCTAGAAGATATATTATCAGGCAGATATGACAGAGAAAACCCATTACTTTGGCTGTAAAAATGTATTAATTAATGTGACTGTGTCACAACAAAAAAATGAAGACAAACTTAGTACAAAGTAATTTTCATTAGAAACTAGTGAAAGTACAGTTCTTGACTAGATGGACTTAAGGTTTAATGTTATCCTTTTCAGTTTGGTGATGTTGATGGGATTTTAAATTGCTCTTGACAAATTTGAGTAATTTTACATATATTAGCAAGCTGTCTGTGAGCAGACGAGGGAGAGTACTTAAACAATGGTGAAACCTCCTAAAACAAGGAAGGGCTGGAAGGTGGACTTTAATGAAAACCTCTGGATTCCTCATGCTTCCTCAGCCAAGGGGAAGAGTATCTTACCTGAGAATATTGATTGAGTTGTGCTTTTCTTTTGCCTTGGGCTGAAGCTCGAAACCTTGGTCTCAATCACCGCTTTCCAGTGTAGGGAGTAAGGAAAATTTGCCTACTGTCTTAGAGTTTGGGCACCAATTTATCAAGTAGATAAAATCTTTGGTATAGCAGGAGCTTGGTGGTTATTGGTGTTTGAGGGAGCAGCAGGCCACTGTACGGGTGCCGTGGAGCTTGAGTTCAACTGCACGTACCCTTCTCCCCAGATTCATTATTAGTTGTTTCCTTGAGCTGGAAATCTGGGAATTGATCTGGATTTGCTCATGTAATTGATCCATATGTTGCTGTCTGAGCAGGTAGTTCACTTCCAGCTGTCATGAAATCCCAGTCTGGTGCGAGGCTTGGGAAGCTGCTGTTGTTTGAGGGGTGCTTTGAGTCACCAGAGCAAGGCATCAGCCTCAGCACTTGATTCACAACCCAAGTTTCTGCAGGGCCTGACTGTGAGAGAATTGCACGACAGCTGCCCCTTTACATCCATGTGAGGAGACTAGACCCTTAAAGCTCTGGCTGGTGATTAAGTGATGAAGGGTAGACTAGAATTTATCTGCAGATCTCTGCCGTGATTTACACAGAACAGCTGTTCTTCATCCTCCCCTGCAGTGCCATGGCTTTACCCCAGCCCACCTGAGGTGCTGAGCTGCCCTGCTCCATCCTGCCTGCAGATGGGGACTGAAAACTACGTTTTGGAGGCACAGATGCTCAGAGTGTTGCAGCTCACTTCCAGAAGGCAATTACTCATCCTTTGCAAGCCAGGCTCTGCCTCCTCCTGAGACCAGCATTTCATGAAGGGGGGCACACAGTGTTTAAAGAGCAGCAGTCCTTCCCCTTGAGCTGGCTTCCCAGGTTCTCTGCTGAACCTGAAGGAACCTGAGGACCAGCGATGGATAAAATTTATTAGTGCAGACCGTTGTAAGAAATTGGCTCAAATGTGTGGGACTGCATACAAATACACACACAGAAACATGCATTTAGTGTGCTCTGGTTTATATATCAATCAGAAAATGCTGGATAAACAAAACCATGACCAAAGTGTCTTTAATGTTGCCTATTCTGGGGCACAAAGCAGCAGGGAAGGGCAACTTGGTAAGCCTGCTTTTGATTTCATGTGAAGGGGTTATTTGGACTGCAGTTGTTACACTGGTAATCAGAAATGGCTGCTGTGCATCATGCTTCTAAGTTGAGGGGTGGTGCCCTGTGGGTATCCATATTCCCAGCCAGCTCAGTTTGAGAGACATCAGGGCAGAGAGGAGCTGCAGGACTCCACACACCTGCAGCCACTGTTTTGTTTTGGATGGAGCAAATCTAGG
This sequence comes from Lepidothrix coronata, assembly GCF_001604755.1. NCBI lineage: Eukaryota > Metazoa > Chordata > Aves > Passeriformes > Pipridae > Lepidothrix > Lepidothrix coronata. The sequence continues at coordinate 6,685,295 of NW_016690212.1, forward strand.
TATTTGCATTTGAGAACGTGTTGAAATCCTGTGTCATACATAAGAATTACTCCTCATTTTGGGTAGAGCCAAGCAGGGGACTTGGCATGAGATCTCTGGCTTTTATGTTCCTCGACTTGAAGAGCTAAAGTAGCCTGGTACTCTGCTGGGGATGTTTCCCCTGCACTAGAATAAACCAGGCACCTCAGCCCATTTCTCTTCCAGGTTTATGTGAAATTCTGTCCACCTTGAAATAAAAGGTTTATGTTTGATTTCAGTGGAGCCAAGTTTTCATTTTTATTTCACAGGAGGTTTACTCTGATTTATATGATTAGGAGTTTTATAAAACTTATCATTCTTGCAAGGATTTTTTTTCCCATTTTAGAAGTTTCCCAGGTGGGGAGGGACAGACGCGCCCATAAATTATGCTTCTAAGATGAGGATGTTTCTGTGACTGTAAGCAATAATACTGATAAACAGGGAGAAAACTGACAGCTTTATGCTGCCTTGCATGCCACTATAAAGATCTTAGAGAGCAAATACATGGACCAAAACATGCCCAGGAAAACGTGAACTCCTCAAGTTTAACAGTACAATGTCCATGTTGGAAGGGAAGTATGCAAAGGGGGTTAATGGCACACTGAGTTTTCTTCTGTCTTGAGTTCACCCTTATGTCTTCCTTCTCCCAAATCTTCAGACTGAAGGTTTATGATATGTTGATATCAATAGGCTTATGCCTGTTGATACTTGCAGAGTTTTGGTATATAGATAATTAAAAAAAAAATTCAGGTGCATACAGGCATTTCTTGTATTGATGTTAAAGACCATGGAATGAGCAACATTGGACCTTTGCCTCAGCTCCCACAAAGAGCTGCTGCAGGACAGCAGTGTCAGGATGCTGGTGCTGGAGCTGCCCTCTAGTTCCTTAGCAGGGCTGAAATCCCACATTTATCATTGGTTCTCTCAGGTTTGTGAGTCTTGGCTTTACTGAGCACCCTGTGTGCTTGCATTGCAAGGTCAAGGTCTCTGAACTCTGGTGGTGTCAAACGTTCTTGTCCCAGGGGAATGACATCACAGAAGAGCCCTACTGGATGCAGGCTGCCACAACCCATCCCACAGTCATGCTTGTGAACATTGATCTTGTGACTTGCCACAAAGTCTCTTTGTTTTCTTCCTATCTCCTTGGTGCCTCTGAATTCCCACCTGGATCACTCATGCTGGGCTTTACAAGCTTTACAATGGCTTTGGTTAAATACTGAAATCTTTTGCAACACTTTGTTATGTTTTATGAGTTCCTGAGAGACTGAATTTCCAAAGCATTTTTTGTTGAAGAGCCCAAACTTTAAGTCCCAGCTGTCTCTCCAACTTGTAGTCTCACTCCAACAGCAGTTACTGCCTTTGATCATCAAAATTTCTATTATGCTACTTGATTAAAGGTATTCAGATCTCAAGGTGAGAGCAGACAGAGATTTACATTTGAAGTGATTTATTAACCTGCTGTAATTTAAGGTCATGCTAGTTTCAGAATATTGTTAGTCCTTAATTTCTGTCTCTCTTTGTACTATCCAGTAACAGACAACTAACGTTTAATTCAAAGGCTTTTTTGCTTCCTTGGAGGAAATATTAGAAGGAAATAAAAATGCTGTAGTCAGTAAAAGGGATTAGGAAAAAAATTACTTTTGAATTCCTATTTTCAAAATCCCTACACTACAAACCCAACTGATTAAGGTACCACCTAGGTAAGAAGAAAAAATCGCCTCCAGTGTGCCCCAGGTTGTATAGTACCCTTCATGTCACTTGCTAAGTAGCAATGGAGTGTCTAAGTGAGCTGTGAATGGTGCAAGTAGGTTGTAACTACAGTCATTGTTAGGTAGTGCTGCAACCTTCTTTTTCTTATGATATGAAAAATCCTGGATGGGCTAATTCTGGAATAGACAAACATAGTTCAGCTATGCATATCATGACCATAATATCCTACTCTTCTACCAATGTCACTTTGTGGTGCAGGGGGCATAACAGGTATAATTAATTTGTCTGTTAAAACAGCTGTGTCATCCCACCCTTAAGAGGAAGAGAGCACCCAAGATTCATAAATGCTTATGGTCAAAGGAACGACAAAACTCAGAGGGTCTGCAAAAACTCACAAAGTTTTATTAGTAAATTACACACTTGGCATGGAAATCGGTATGTTAGTCCCTGATCTACTATACAAGCACGTGGCAGGGGGTTTTGGATAAAGTGGTAAGGTAAAAGGGAGTAGAAGAAAGGAAGAGATGAATTAAAGAGGGGGGGAGAGAGAGATAGAGAGAGAAGGAAGTAAGTGAGGAAGGGAGAAAAAAAGAAAGAAAGTAAAAAGAAAGAAAAAGAAAGAAAGAGAGAAAAGAGAAAGAGAGAAAGAAGGAAAGAAAGAAAGAAAGAGAAGAAAGAAAGAACGAAGAAAGAAAGAAGGAAAGAAAGAAAGAGAAAGGAAAAGAAAGAAAGAAAAGAAAGAAAAGAAAGAAAGAAATCACAGTCCTGGTTCCAGCATCAGTGCAGCTGATGGGATGTCCAGGATCCTGGGGGCAGTGCCTGGGCTTGGTGGGGGCACCTTTTTGTAGATAATTTTCTCTACCCTGAAGAGGTTTCTTAGTTTTTATGCAAATTAGTTATCACATACAGTCTGTTCTTTCAGACCTTTCTGGAAATGGGTTGGGGGCTTTGGGGGTCTTGGGTGGTCATGTTTCCCCCCACAGTCCATTCCCACTTTTCCGTCTTGTCCCTGCACTTGTGCTGGACTGTGTTGTTCTTATCTCCAGCAGCCAGAAAAAGGATGTTTGTCCCTGGAAAGTGCTGCCCTACCTCCATATGTTCCTGTTCTCCAGACACATCTTGTTCTTTCCCACAGCATGTTATTTACCAACAATCCTTGTCTGTTACAGCCAACGATCCTTGGTTGGCTCCACAGCCATCTGGCTATCAGAGACCTACACATGAACCCCTTATCTTCTGGGCTTCTACACCAGCCCCTAATCATCTTTCAGAAAACCAAGGAAGTTAAAGAGTATTTTGGTATTCAGGCATGATACAGACGGTGCTTACTAAACACATTTACTTCATTGTTTTCATATGAGTCACCTTTTATTTCCTTGAGAATAGAATGATCATTTGATATACATAAATACAAGGTCACGATTACCCTAAGAAAAAAAAATAATGCAAAATTTGGGTATCATGATAAAAAGACAAAATGATCCCAGTATGACAGAACATCAGACCTTTGTGGCGAAACTCTGAACAGAGTTGTTTGTGCCACTGTTAGGATGTGGTTTTGTGAGCATGTGTGTGTATCTATGCATGTATAGCTCCTCTTTGCTGTGCCCTTTTTAGGCAGGGAAGTTCTGTTTCCTTTTCTGTTCCTCACCAATCCTACCACATGTGCTATGAGGTAGAAAAAAATTCTACTTCTGTGTCCCCAAAGGAAGAAAGGAGTACCCAGGTATCAATTTCCTCCATATTCTGTAAGAACCTGTTACTTATTCTCTGACCCTGAGCTGTGGTCTCTAGGCATTGAATGCACATCACGGTGAAAAGCAGAACCATCTCTTTGAAAAAGGACACAGGATCTGCGATGCAAATGTGAACTTTGGAAAGAGAAACTGTAAATTACTAACATGACACCTTTGGAAACACATTACTAATTACCTGCTAGTTAGATGCGCTGCGAAATATTCGTTCTTTTAAACCTGTGACACCTGCAGTTATTCACTCTTGTGTTACTTTCTGAGCACCACACGTGTGTTCTGGGGCTGCATCAGGGCAGGCAGCACATAGAGGGCAGTAACAGGTACTGGGAGTTTTGATCTCAGCAGAAGTCCCTGGGTAGGAAGGTCTCGATTCTCAGAAGGGCCTGGTCACCTTCTTGTCTCATTAGTACTGGTGGCAATCCTCTACATTGTCCCAGATTGGCAGAGCTGCAGCTCAGCTCCCTCCCGTGCGCCTGTGGGGCTGAGCCCCTGTCCCAGCCTGGGCACCTGAGTGGAGATGTTGCACGCAGATAACAGAACAAAGAACTCCAGCTGAACTCTTGGGGTTTACCTGCTTAACTCCTTGCAGACTGATCCTATAGATATGCTCAGGACATGTCTGAAATTGAAGGCATCTGGGTACATTTTATTAGTCAGTGGAAAGGTTTAGATGTTTCTGCAGAACAATTAATTAATTCCTGAAAGTGTTGGGCAAAATCTCTTTCTAAAAGTACCCACTGGTCTCCTTTGCAAAAAGCCTGAAATGAGTAAGAGGAATGTAAATATCTAAACTTGGACGAGATTAATCCTGCTCTGTACTTGTATCCCACTAGTCTCTGGAGCATGGACTGAACTCGGGTCACTAACATTCATCTTTCTAACCATTGGACTACTGGGTATTCTTGCTCTCTCTCTGTATTGTATAAATGTTTGCAGGGGGTGAGGACTTGCCTTTAATCCATAGTGACTGGATGTGCCTCTGAGTATTGCAGCATCACTGAGTCATGCAGGGAAGCTGAAATGGAGAGGACACACACACACACACACATTGCTTTTAAGATCCTGATTTTCTTTACCCAATGACATAGTAAAAGGTACCCTCATAGAGGCAGCTGCTTGATTTTCAGTGGCAGAATGTGGCAAATGGGAACCTCAAGGACAGAGCTCTTTCTCTGCCGGATATGATGGAGGAACTTCTGCAGATACACAGCAATGCTGCTCATGTTAAGAGCATCAAAGGAGGTGATGCTGGAGCAATTATTTTCTCTCTTTGTCCTTTGACCCTGGTCTTGAAGGGTCCACAACTGCCTTTTGTGGCCCCTTGCTTCCTTTTTTCCACTGTCATCCTATGCAGGATATTCACGTTATGTTTTCGTCTGTGCCTTAAAATGGGTTCTTCCCAGTTCTTGGGACTAGTGATTGGTAATTTGTGCTTAGTGTTTGTCACTTTGGGATCCTGGTACCATCCTGTTCCTTAATGCATCTTTTGAGGAGTTCCTTTGCTGTCATTTGGGACATTTGTGCTTTCAGAGCTTCTATAAGTCTAAGTATAGACTTATCCATTGATTATGATTCCCAATATTGAATAAGGCTATGTGTCCTTTGAGTTGCTGACAGTGACATGCTACACAACATTTGTCAAAAAAGTTTGTTTCAAAGTAGAAAATTACTTAAAAAGACATAATGAACTCACAGAGAAGATATTAGTGATCTTCTTGGCAGAAAAGTCTTATTGTTGAGAAGATGACTCCAGGTGGTGTTAGTCTGACCAGACACCTGGAAGACAGCAGCCCAGGTAGAATATCTCCTCTCTTCCAAAGACTCAAAATTTGACTTTTTTTTTAATGAATTGATTTTCTCATACTACTATTTTAAGTTTATGTAATTCTAGTTTTCTTTACTTTTTATGGATTGTATTGACTGGATTACCTAAGCTGTAGGTCAGTCTATGTAACTCTGTTGCTGTGACTTGAGTTCTTATGACTTGGTAGTTTCTCCTGTGCCAGTTTTGTTCTGTGTTTTCATGCCCTGATTCCATTAGACATCATAAAATATCTGGTAGTTCCCTAAGGCCACATACTTACACAGTAATTTAAATGGTGCAATATTAGCTAATGATAAGACTTCTATGGTTATGTATATTATTTATGACTTAGAGGCCAAATTTTTCCCTTTTAAAGCATTTTGTTTTTTATTATGCTGATGAATGACTTTTCTACTGAAAGACCTTAGAAAACACGATGTTTGCATTTTTTCCTGGGTTATAGATAAAACAACTCTGCCTATAAATAACTTTGTATACAGAGCAGAAGAGCTTTAGCAGGGCCATGCCTGCATGGCTGACATACCCTACATGCCAGTGGCATGGTCCCACCAGCCTGGCAGCAAGCCTGCTGGGGACTGGAGCAGCCACGAGGATCACAGGTCCAAGTTGTCCTTTCCCAACAGTGAGGCTACAAGGAAGAGTCAGCACCAGTGATGGAGCTGCCCGTCTCTCTCTGCCTTGGACACGTGTCTGTCCATGTGCAGGCATGTGCTGCGTTCCAGAGCACTGAACAATGGCAGCAGCTGCCCACTTGGTCTGACTTTACTCCCCATTTCCCACAGGGCAGCTCCCACCACTCCCGTATCCTATAAAAGCTGGCCATGGACAGCTTTTCAACATACAAAGGCTGGCTCCAACTGCAAGAAAAGGGAATAAGGGATGCCATTAAATGAATGGGTCAATTCATACTTTGTATTTCACATGCTACAACAGCCTTTTTGCTTTTTAATCTATTACTTCAATAGAATCTTTTATAAAAGAACATATAATAGTTCCTTACTGTCCCTCAGGTTATGCTGCCTGAGGTTTCTGTGCTTGGTAGTTTGATGTAAAAGTAATTGCTACTGTTATATAGGGACAGCTCGCACTACTCCACTTTGACTCATAGGGCCCATTTATTCCACCTGAGCCTGCAATGTTTACATGGCCAGTCCTGTATCGGGGGTCCCCAATCACTTTTCTATGTTGGCTGGGTCACCAGGAGGCAATCCAGACCTGGATGGGGAAAATCAGCATCTGATTCTGCAGAGTAGTTCGCCCCAGGCCAGCCTGATCTTGGGCTGACGGTGGCAGAGTGGGACACTGCTGTGCATGTTGTTTACAGTGTCCTCCTGGTGCGAGGGAAATGTCTGAAATGAATGGGGAAATCGAGGGGGGGTGGAGTGTCATTAGGCTGGTCCATGATTTATTCCCTTCGGACTTGAACAGCTGCATGAGCAACAAGGATTGCTGGGCCCTGCAGAGCACAGCACAGATGCCTGAGTGGGAAAGGCTGAAAAAAATAGAGGGCTCTGGTGGAATCACCTCCAGTCCCATTGCTGGGGTGTTTGCTGCAGCTAATGAAGCCCAGGGATTCTGGTGCTTATAAATCAAGCTGAAATATGAATAATTTTTATGCAATTTGCAAACACTTTAACAATCAGTTTTAAAAATGCTAGCTATCAAACCTTCTGAATTTATTCCAAAGCCACTGAGTTTGGGAAGGAACTGCTAATCAAAAAGCATAATGGACCTACAAAACTGTGAGGTAGAGACCTGTTTGTTAATCTCAGGGGACTGAAGGTATGGAGGGGATCAATTTGGGCTGCACTTGCAATTTTTATGCCAGAATGAAAACTGTTTAATATAAAGAGAACAAGATGAGAGACAAGAGTGGGGAACTGGACAGAGGCTGCTTGAGGAGCCTTCCCACAGGGAGTGAGGTTACTGATCCTCCAGAGATGCTCCATGAGCAGAGCCTGGGGCCAGGCTCTTTCAGTTTTGAAGCTGATGTGAAGCTGATCTTGTACTGTGATGTGAAGTCAGGGCAGAAGTCTTGCTGGAGCTACCCTCTTGCAGGAAGTGTGCCTTACTATAAATTAATGTGACAAAGAAATAGTCTGGTTAAGGGGGCTGTACACCTGTACACTCTGTACAAAGAGTCTCAGTATCAACTGTGGTGGTTAGGGAAAGAGCTTTTGCTCTTGGCACCAGGCTAGTTTGGAGGCTTTTGCTGCTGGTGCTAGTTGTTGGGACGTGTCACAACATAGGATTTAGTGCCACATGCCCAGCGATGCAGCCCAGAGTTTGTGCAGCCCAGAGTTGTTACCCCTTCTCAGCTGGAAACCATGGGATGGTTCTCCAGGCTCCTGGGTGCAGGGGTCATGCCGTGGTGCTGGTGTGCAAGTGAGATGGGAAGGTGCTTCCAAAAAAGCTTTGTAACCCGCAGAAGCCACCATGGCATGGTGACATCGGGGCTTCTTTCTACCAGCAACCAACCTGAAAAGCTGGGCAGTACCAGGGATATAGGGGACAGGAGGGGGCATTCATCTTTGCCAGGATGATATAAAAGAGTAATCAATTTAGCATTGTTTGTGATGTTCAAGGGTTGAGAGGTACTCTGAAATATTCTGTACTAACACATTCCAGTGCTCCATGTTGCCTGCTGGGCTTATTTTTTAGAAACTTTAGAGTGAGCGAAGTGCTAATTGGAATAAGTGTTTAGTACATGGTGAGCTTTCTGGACTATGCACGGAAAGGTCTGATTTTCTTCCTGAATTAAGTAGGTACTTACCTCTAGCTCTTTATAGTTGCTGGTTTAGTGGCAGGGTGAACAATTTTCTGGTTTATGGACTGCAATTATTAAAGTACTTTAGTTAAAGCTCTTGGCATAGTTTTTAATCACTTTTGGAAAGTACTAACACCAAAATTCATTGATTCCATACATATGTATGAAAAGAAACTTCAGAGCCATGGGCAGTCCTGCTGCCTGGTGGCGGCAGGAGAGTTTTGGGCTGCTTGAGGTGCCTGTTGTTGACCGGTTTTGAGCAAAGGGCAGTCCAGGAAGTAAAATCCACATTTCTTGTAGAGTGTTAGAAAAGCAGTGAAAATAATTCAGGTGACTTCAGTGACAGCAATGACTTCAATTTACTGAGAGAGAAAGGATAGAAGGATGCCAGTGCCTTGATCTCACTCTTGATGTAGCTGGGGATCTGCAGTTGCTCAGAACCTTTCTTCCAGCTTACAGCTGCAATGGGGCTCTCACCATAGGTCTGGGTTGACTTTCATATTTTAATTACTCCTTCCACTGCTTCCACATCTACAACATCTTTGGGTGGACAACAGAGCTGTCCCTTGGTGCTATGCACCAGTCCTAGGGCACAAAGATAAAGAGAAGTATCCCAGGGATTGGATTCTCAACCTTCCTACATTCTGGGAAAGTAATTGACGCTACCAGCCCATTATGGCAGTCCAAGCCCACTGCTGATGCTGCTTAATATGGCTGCAACCTCTGGAGAAACTGGGGGATTAGTCTGTGTCTGAGGAGCCCATCAGCGTTGCCCTTGGAGGACAGTTTCCTCTCCTCTCCTTGGCACCAGCCCACGCCTTTTACTTAAATAAATTAATTCTTTTCAGAAGTGTAATCACCAAAGATACTCTCTTGCTGTCCCCAAGACACACAGTGCTTTGTTGCAACATTTGTCATGTTTAATAGATCACCCTTTTCAATTTTTCACGCTTGAAGGAGTTGAAAGGTCAGCATGAAGAAGAGCAGGTCAGCATGTGGCCACATCATAGAAAGTCCCATCACTCCTTTTTCCTCACACAATTTCTTGCTTATTTTTTTTCAGTTTAAATGTATTCTACATTTACAGCAGTTGATCTGTGGATGAACAATAACTTTCTGGATTAGTCTGCATCCATATGTGGTTTTTTCCTGAGAGGGACATCCATCCATCTCAGACATGGTTATTTTGGCATTTCCTGCGTGGGAGTGGAAGATGATGCTCCAGGCCCCTGTGTGTGTGAGTATGAGTGGGTATTTGTGCACTTGTGTTCCTACCTTGTAAGCAAAACTCTTCTTATGGATTAATTGAACGGGCAGAGTGACTTACTGCCATAAAGGCACTAAAGACAGGAATGGCAGAACATAATTGTAAGATTGGCTGTAATTCAGAGATATTGCTTATGCTACTGTGTCTTGACAAGATATTTTGAAAAAAAATTGCTCTAAGCTCAGGTGCCAGCTATGGAGATAAATGTGTGATCATGTAACTATTGTTAGAAATACTAAGAAAAATATTGCAGAACCCTCAAGGCTGGACTGAGCATGCGTGCCCTGGCTCCAGGAGGATGGTGGCAACACAGAGACTACGGGTACTTACTTGGGTGGTGGGGAGAGGCTGTTGCTCCAAGGGAGAGGACAGTCCTGAGTGCTGAGCAGGGGACCTGTGAGGGACTTGGGGCACTGGTGATGTGTGAGCCCTGGCTGGAGCACAGCTGTTTCTGTCCAGATAGTGCACTGGATTTCCCTTTGGGACTGATGGCTAATTAAAGCGGCTCACTGTTTGGATGACAACTGTGAAGGTAAAGGTATTGTTTGGTTCTGAGAGTCTGCTTTTCTTGGCCTCTACACAGATAGTAAAAGAGCCTTGGGAGTCCTTGAGTATGATAGAGGTGACATGACACAGCCACGGCAATTCTCTCCAAGTCCTCTATTAGTCATGAGAGCAGGCAGCGTGCCATGCCTCTGTGGCCTTTTTAGCAGCAATTACAGAAAATATTCTAGGCTTCAAGAGGACAAAGTGGGAAAGGATTCTTTTGGAGACTTACAGATGTGAAGTCAATCCCTAATGGGATCAGTCATCCCTCAGCAAGTCCAAAGCCTTCTCTAGCTTTGAGCTCCATGGCAGCATGCCAAAAAACGGTTCTCCTTCACAGCAAAGCTTCCCTCCAAGCAAGGAGAAACCTGGAGGGTGACATCCTCATTTGCTGAGGTGTATTCTTTTACTTATGCCTCTGCAGTTCTGGCTCTGGGTTTCTGTGGCAGCAGTGAGGTACAAAAAGAGTATAAAAGGCTAAGACAGAAGTGTGCCTGCAGCTTTACCTGTTCTTGCCTTTGTAAAACAAATTTAGAGACTTCCAGTAGAGATCATGGCATGTTGCATCCACAAAACCCAGCCTGAATGCTTGAATCATTATCACGACAGACATTTAACAATGAAGGTAAAACATTATTTGCACTTGCAAAGGTAGTTACTGGCTGCATGTAGAGTTAGTATGTCTAATGAGTAACCACCGGTTTCTGGAGGACAAGGCAGGTAATTTGGGCTTCAGTGCAAGGTATTAGGTGTGTCTGTATGTTTATATAACACCCAGGAGTGTGTTAATGTCTTGGTGTGTAACTGGTTGTGACATCTCTTAGGAGAGGTGCGTCACATTGAGCTGCTGAGACATGCCAGAGAGACGTTGAGAGTGACAAATGATGCCAGATGGTGACAGAGTGCCAAAAGAAAGAGAAAAAAGAGGAAGACGAAGTTCTGAGGGACAGAAGGAGAAAATGAAGAATGGAAGATTTGATCTACTGAAAAGCAGCAGCACTTACCTTAGAGATAGGATTAAAAACAAGAGCAGTGGGGAGCTGTAGAGGAAGAGATTCAGAATAGATCTGGTGGTGCTGAGAGCACATAGGATATGAAGGGGGCTAAGCATGAGATGTTTGTGTTCAGCAGAGATGGCACTAATCAGATGGAATCTCATGTTTGATGAAGATAAGCAGCTCTTTGGCAATGCTGATTGGCTGCACATTCAGATGAAAAATATCAGGGAAGAAATGGGGCTATGTTTGAACTTCTGCATCAATTCCTAGCAGGCAGCTATTTAGCTGGGGCTAAATTGTTGGCAGTCTTATCACTGAGGCCATGGAGGAGGTTGTAGCCCATGGACATATGTCCCTCCTGTTTAGAAGACCACAGCGTAGTGAAACAAGTGCAACCTGTTCTGTGTTGTAACTAAATGAAGAATGCTGTCAGTCCTGCAGCTTTCTGGAAGAAAGGATGGCATCTTTGGTGAGACCTTGTGGGAATTATTAAATTTTATGGCTTTTTTATTAAACTTGTTTGAAGACCTGCTCCTCCAGACTCTGCAGTTTGTGTGGACTTCCTAAAGCAGAGAAACACCTGGAGAAGGAATGAGCCAGAGAGCCCACATTTGCCACTGATTAAGAAAAGGGCTGCACCAGCATCTCTTTATGGGGTTTTACCAAAACTCGTCCCCAAATGTGCATTGCTGATCATAGGTTGGTAAGCTTACTTACACTGCTGCACTGGAGTTTGGAGCAGAGAGTCTGCATCAAAATAAGCATCTATTTCCTTGTATTATTGCACAGGTATGAAAAAGAGAGATTAAAAGGGGTCACAGGAATGGCACTGCAATGCAAATGCTGTATTACTATGTTTAAAAGAGAAAAGACGTTATTAACAGAAAAAGTTAGATTGGTTGAGGCTATATGGCTTCAGCACATTTTCCTGCCATACCTCTGGGTCTGAATTAGGCACACACTTGGATTTCCAGCCATGGAAATATCAGCTATTTAAAGAGCAGTAAATGTTTCTTTGAGTATCAAAGATGTTTCATAATTGCTATGTGTTTATTGTAATGCAAAATGATGTTATTAGTTCAGCTGGTTGAAATTTTCTATGTGGAACATCAATCTTCTGAAAAACAAGGCTCTGCAGAAGTTGACTCAGGCTGTATGAAGGCAAATAATTATTTTTTGAAGAAAATTATACTTTAAGGAAACAGGAAATGTTTATTTTTTCAAATGTCACATTTGTGTGAAAAATATTGCTGGTTTTCCACATCTTACAGTGTCTACAGTCTGTAAACTGATGATTTGTTTTGCGTAACTGAAGGTAAGGAGCATTTTTCTGTTCTGTTCAACGAGGAGTGTATTCAGCCCCAGAAGACTGTCTGGTTACCAATATTTTTATACCCTTATGGTGTTTTCTAAGACATTATCTCTGCAAAGTAAACTGGAAATGCAATTATGCCCCTTTCATTCAGCTTGTCAATAAAACCTTCCTAGGGCTAGTTAGAACTGCCAGATTTCTGTGGTAAATATGGTATATGCTCAGATTATTTTTTTTTATAAAGTGTATGCTCAGAAGTTGTTTCTCAGTGCTGGGAGTCTGTCTACTACCCCTATGTCTCCTGGGACTGGAAAGAGAATAAGAGTTTAGGCTTCTCCACCAAGGAATACATTTCTCTGTGTCTGTGTAGCTCATAGGCCTTAACTTGCCATTATGGAATTTGTTTGGTCACCTACATGTATATTCATAAATTGTACCATTCTTTGGAAATAAGAAATCCAAATGGATCATTTCCTTTTTTGTAAGGCAGTAGCTAATTAACTCTGCTTATATGCATGAAAATGATTGTTTCTCAGGGTAACACTTGTTACTCAAAATTAACACAGACTATATACAATTGAAAAAAGAAAGATTTTTGGATATATATTTTATTTGACAGTGGTTTAGAATATCATACAGTAAACAAGATTTCTGTAAAAGTTAATTTATCCATAGTGGTGCGTTTCATAAAAATAGTTGCTCACTTACAGCCTTTCTGTGACTATTAATACATGGAATTATATTTATAGAGATAGAGCTGTACAGGGTAAATTCACAGCTAACACTACACAGAAATATTATTTGGAATGGGGTTTAGATGATGTGCTGTCTTCACAGGTTATCGATTACAGCCGCATAAAGCAATTACTGCACAAGGAGTAGCTGTGAACTGTGCAAATTAGAGTTTATGCAAGCATAATCTCAACTGTTTTTCAGATTTCATTGTTTGCTTTCTTTATACATAAAAATAAGATACTGGGACGTGCATCTACACTACAGAAGCATTGTCCAAAATCAGATTCAATAAATTAATGGCAAATTATATTGGATTCTAGTTCAGGGGATAAAGATTTATTTTTAAAGATTTATTTTTTCCCATTAAATAAGAGTTTTATAAACAGCTACATGGACTTGTGCTTTTTTAGAAATTATAAATGGATTTTTCTTTCTAAAAAAAAAAGTTTGAAAGCTGCAAAATCCTTGACTTGAGGCTTTTCAAATAATTGGACAGGAAGAAACATGTCTATAAATTTCACAGTCCAGTGCAATGTTTGAGACATACAGTAATGTGCTAATTTCTTGGAACAAAGCCAATCTCAATCTAGTTTTTCAGCAGAGCATGTGAGGAACTAAGATTGCTAGTGAACAATAATTTTTAAATACGAATTTTTGACAGTACTTAGCTTTATGATTTTTTTTTTTTAAATTACCAATGTATTATTGCCCAGGATTTTGTTTTAATTTTGACAGACGAATAAGCATATGCACACTTACACAGACACACACGCATCTTTTTGAAACAAGATAATGACTGATTGACTGAACTCGGAGTTATTTCCTGTGAAGGCAGACTGGAATGTTTACCTGGCACTTAAGGCTTGAAATTCAAAACAGACAAGCAAGAAAGATAAAAACAAAGAGACAAAAAGAAAAAAAATTTGAGAAAGGGAAAAAATGATAAAATGGAAACCATTTTAAAAATGGAAATATATTGAATTTACTGAATGAGGACACCAACAACTGTATTTCAGAAACCAGTCTAATTATTGTTTACATGTGCCTGAAAGGCACCTGCTCTGCCAAACTGAGGGGATGAAAGGTGATAGTGTCCTAAATAAATGTGGATGGGTATGAAACAAAGCACTGTTGATAAGTGATGCTATCATCTTCTGCAGGAAGGAAAGGCCTTTCCTTAAGGAAACTGCAGCTTTTTCTCTGTAGCACTCCTCCTTTCATTACAAGGGCCTTGCAGACATCTGGGGTTTGAGCCTGACCAATTGATTTGTGTGCTACCTCACAGTACTTGGGGAACCTGTAATAAATCGCTTTTGAGAATAATTTTCAAATACAACTCCACCCTAACTCCTTTCCAATGTACAGAAACATGGTTTGTTCACAAAAATGGCAGTAGAAATGGTATCACAGAAACTAATCCACTGGATTCCCCACTCCTCCCTTAGCTCCCAGTGAACTATGCTACGGGGTACCACGTGGACTATCCCAAAGCGTTAACAGTGGAGACGTGTCATGGGTGTACAGTCCCGAAAGATGCTTCAAAGAAACCCTTTAACCCCTGTCTAGATATGTCGAGAACAATTTATTTACAACATTTTAGCTCCACGAAAAGATCCTCTCTCGCTTTCAGCTTGCTCCGTGCAGTTTTATTTAAGGCGATGTTCCAGTTTGTGATTGCTCTAACTTGTTCCAGTTTCTTGATATAAAGTTTGAATGAAATCCAAGTCCTTCATGCAGTGGGAAAAAAATGCTAAAGCTACACTGCACTATCCTTCTCTGATGTACTGTCCTTCATAGTGTTTTGGTTTCTTCCATAGCTGCCAAAGTCCCTAAAATGGAACTGGGACTTTAGGGTCGATTTTAAATCTCCGTGTTGACTATATGCTTTTGAACTTATTAGATACTGTGCACATTGTCATGGAATTACACACTAATGTTTTCATTCCTCAATGCTTTGTGTATATGTGTGATAGTTAAAATAAATTAAAACAAACCAATGTGAGACAAAAACTAAGAAGAATGTTCTGCGTCAGTTTGAGACAGTTAGAGGGCAACAGTCCCTTGCTTATCTGCTCATGGCAGAAGTACCAGACTTCAGGACGCTAGGTAGCTTATCTGAGCCAGGTATTTTCCATGGCCCTGGGGAGACCGTTGCCTTTCGAACTGTGGTGTTGGTGCTGCGAGTGCTAATGGAGTGGAGATGTCCCTTCCTGGGGAACTCGCTGGGTTTCCCATCAGGCTCCCTCTGGCTGTGGTCCATATCACTTCCAGGCGAGCTGCAGCGGTTGCTACTGTACGTCTTGGTAGCACCTGTATCGATCTTGACATGGTCAGATGCTGCAGCTGACTTCTTCTCACTGATGTTTGTGGATCTGTGATCTTCTTTTTTGCTAAGAGATCCTCCTCTCTTGCTTTCTGGCTTCCTCACCCTCCCAAACTGTTCATCACTGCTGGTTCCAGCACACACGTGCTCTCTTGCACCAGCCTCGATCATAATGCTGTGTCCCACCGCTTTGCTTTCTGAGGTGGGCCTGCCACCATCAGTGGTCTTATTTTTGCTTTCTGAATATCCTTTCCAAGAAGCCTCTTCATGCTTTGACCTGTCTACCTTTTTAGGACTTGCTGACCTTTCTCTTTGTTCTCCTAACCTTTTCTTTTTGTGACCGTTCACCGAAAGCTCCTTTGGTTTCCTTACATCATGTTCCCTCTTGATATCCCATGTTGGCTCTAGGCTTATCTGGTGAGAAGGGTCAGAGGGTGGGGCTATGTGTGATGAAGATAATGGTGAGATTATGTCTTCGAGGGAAAGAGCTACTTCCGGCAGACCTGGGGAGGTGGCAGAGGGAGCACTCCAGGAGTTTGGTTCGTCTGTTGTAACAACAAAGAGAAGAGAGTTGAGGGTGTATTCAGCAGCACAGGGTGTGTATTGCACATGCACATGTATTCTAAGCAACACTGATAACCAAACCATATACCAGACTTAAACCCCTCTGTTTCAGGTGAGGTGAAACTCCCAGTGGAGTCAATAGGGAGGAAAACAAAAATAATGTCTCCACCAAAAAAAAAGTTCAGGAGAAGTAAGAAGCTCGTAACTGCAAATGCTGAAAACCCTGGTCTTTTTTTTTCCACACAGGTTCTGCTTTCCTCTGCCTATGTTAAATTATTCTTAAAATAATAAAGGCACGTGCTCATGAAACCAAATTGCCTCTTTTGTAGCTCTATAATGGATTTCTTAGCTGGGCAATATCAGCGCTGTCTCTGAGGACAAATGATAAAGACTATCTGCCATCTATTAAACATGGCCCTACAAGCATATAATAGTTGACAAGAATTTGTAGCTCAGATAAGGTCATCATTGAATTCTGTCTCATATTTTTTCTAAACAGATATAATATTGCAGTGTTTATGGCCCCACAATTCTTATAGGGTACTTACAAAGCTCTGCCTTTATATCACAGTGTCAGCCGCTGAGTCTCCTGGTTGTGCATTTTGAATTTCCCCTGGTTACTTAGCCTCAACACAATATGGTTGGATCATGCAGATCCTGTTTAATTTCGATAAATAGACATCTCCTTTGCTGAATTGCAATGATTTTCCTAATCCACTGGTAAAAATCAGAATATTCTGAGATGCCTTTCTAATGCATATACATCCTAATTTCTTTTGATTAACATTCTGGCAGACAATGAATCCATCATGATTAATGACAGCATGACTCCTATTCTTACCCATCTACATAGAGGTTAGAGAAATCACTGAACTTGGCTTATGTCATTCTCTGTTTAGCACCATTGCCTGTCTTTGAACGGTATGAGCAATAATCTTGTCAGAGACAAAGGACTATCACAGGAATCCATGGAAACAAGGTGGAACTTTTGGCAAGAGCTGCATATTTCATGTAGGACAAAATGTAACCACCCAGCTAAAAAAACAAGCATGGACTTCTGCAGGTCAGGACTAGTATCTCTCAGTAATATCAACTGCCCTTTGAAAGGTAATGTGTATTTTTCTCAGTGCTACAGCTGCTTTCAAATTTTCATGAGGATGCCCATCTTGAAAAATAGAATGGGTTTTACTGCCCAGCCTGGGATCTGTGGCTTGCTTGACTAAAATGGCACTTTTAAGTTAATAGTTGGATTGAGTAATTGCTGTCTTGCAGATAAAAATAGGAGAGACAATAGTGAGGGGGGTGACGTAAAGGGAAGGAGCAGCACTGTTAGCTGAGGAGCTATTTATTTTCCCAGATGGTATCTGTCATATGCTTTTGCATAATGAGCATATGTGTGGAGAAGATTAGCATTTGAGAGGGATAGAAAGTACACGTTCTGTGTAAGACAAATAAACCTTGAGCTGGGAATCTAAATGGGCTGAGGGTCTCAACTGAATTTAAAAAAAAAAAGAAATCACACTTTCTTACCCTCCAGTTAAGGCTGAGTAATGTACCATCTGCTCCCTGCTTGGCACTTGAGCAAGAAAAAGATAAAAGGAAGGCTCATGGATGTAGAGTGATCAGCTCCTAAGAGTTTGCCTACAGAAAGCATCGACTTTGATGGGCTTGTTCTTTACTTCTGCTCTTCAACACCACTACCCTGGTACAAGACCACAGCCTGTGCCTGATGGGGGAGGCGCAGAGCCTACCCTGGCTCTTTTTCGATCTGAAATCCATGGGATCCCATTCTGTTTAACACTTGAATCAAGGACTGTACATGGGGCTCAAGTCACTAAAACTATCCTGGGTCTCAGCATAAAGCCGCCTGCGTTCACTAGCAAGGTACCTGAGCCAGCTCTGAAGAAGCCACCCCGAGCTTTAGAAAATTAAGTTTGTACTTTTCATGGCATTGACACTTGTCCAGAGGGTAGAGGTGGTGCTGAGGGTTGGCCTGACCAATATATTTCTTAATTACAGTCTTATTTCCCAGTTGTCCATGAGATGTTGTTTTTCACTGAATGGCAGTGAAGAGTAGTGGGCCATTATCCAGTCTTGTCCTAGTTTTTGAGAGCTTCTGATTACAGAAATAGCTTGTTACTTTGGGTAGTATCAGCTGTACACCAGTAAAAACACCAAATGGCCTGCAGCAGCAAGATGCTTTCAGGTAACAAGATTGCCTCTGTGGAAAATGTGCCACTATGCTCAAATCAGCTGTTCCTCCTCAGGGAGGACAAACCAGATAGGCCACCATTGAGAAAAATGGTGGAAAAAACACCTCTTGTGACTCCTCTGAGGCATGAAGGACAATATGGTACCAGTTATTTCTGGGACGCTCAGGGGAAGAGACCTGGGGGTGAGTGGCCTGCTATTTTATTCCCTAGAGATGAGAGAACTGATTTATTAATGGGCTGTCCTCCTAGACAAGTTTCTTTTTTTTTCTTATATTTTCTTTTTTTAAAGGGGGCAGAAAAACAATCAAATGTTGCAGTGAGAAATCGTAGCAGGTTACAGTGTACTTCAACAAAAGTGAAGCAGTGTATCTCTTACGTATAGTGATATATAGGCATGAAATATATATAGTGAAATATAGGCATCTATAAACTAGAATATGCCATATTATATGCATTACTGCATTACTGGATCTTATCTCTCCCCCAGAAAACCCTAAAAAAAGGACAAGTTGGCCAACTAAACAAGAAAACTGGTAGCCACAACTTTAAGGGAATTTTGGCTGTAGGAGAATCCCAGATGGGTCACTGGCTGCAGTATGTTTAAAATAGTCTGTATTTCCAGTGGTTGGGGAAAAAAATTGAAATAAAACTATCATTTATATTCTGTAGCAATACAACACTTGCAAGTAAGAACCAAACGACGTTCTTTAAGGTTTAAGTACCATCAAACTGACAGAGCCAAACCCAACCTAACCTGCTTTTTCTTTCAAATGAAACAACATTATGTAGAAAGTCATCCTCAGCCTTAGTAGAAGTTAATGTCAATAAGCTATTGTTGCAATATGTCACTCGCTAGTGAGGAGAATACTGATGTGAGGGTATTGTAAGCGACTTCCCTCTAATGTTTGAACATTATGGGAAAATATAAAAATTACCAGAGTAGCGCAAAGTGCAGTAATATAAGTAATTTGTTGCTCAAAAGAAAAACCTTTTAAAGAGCTGTGTTCAAGCCATAAGGGTTCATTTGGACTTGTTCAACCAGCACTAAAATGATTGCTTTTCCATAACTAATACAAACAGGAGAAAAATGCAAAATGTTATCCTGCAGAGCAGCTGAACTAATAATTTCTCTTTATGCTTATACTCAGGTTCTAGCTGCATTTTGGAAAGGTTATTAATATTTCAGAATATTTTTTCTGTTGATCTAAAGTTTTTTATAAAACCTTTATGTTAATTGTGAACATAACCTACTTTTACTGTCTGTTATTCCAACACATCTCAAAGCATTTTGTAAACATTCTAAACCAGAGACAGAGCACCAATTTTATTTTTTTATCCTTTTACCTCTGGGAGGAACTGTTTAATAGAGCATGAACTACTAATGCCCAAACAACTTGCAAGCATATGAGAAGGATATCACATTCAGTTGAAACTTCTGGGGAGAGTTAGGGACAATGTAGTTTTAAATTTGTTTCTGACTTTGTCACCATGGATAACATCCTTATTGTGAGAGAAATTGTTTTTCAAAGGTATACATCTCACTGAAGGCTAATAGATGCCTTCCTCCCTTCCTTGAAGGGATAAAATCTCCCTTGACCTACTAATTTAGACAAAACAAATGAGCAGCACCATAATCTGTCACTGTGATAGCATTTCATTTGGTGTAATTTAGTAGGTGTTTTCTGGGTGGTTTTTAGGTCCCACAAGCTACTGTCATGCGGGTTGGTGGCACTTCTCCATGGGATGTGTAAGAATGACTCACCTATGACCTGGTTTGCATAACTCCCAGGCAAGGAGTAAATTGCTAACTGAGTAAGAGACGCCACAGACACAAGATCTTGAGTGTGTGGGAGGACAAGTAGGAGATGAACACAGCCATTTTGGAAGAAGAGTGACGAGGGGAAAACACCAGGAGCAGCAGTTTTCCATCGAAAGGTTTTTTTGTTTGAGGTAGAACTGCCACATACACGAATTATTTGTTTTGCTATGTCAGCCTACACATGTTCAATGGAATGGAAACGGGGGCACTACTCTCATGTGTCTATTTGATACTCTCTTAACTAAAGCTCACTCTTCTACCTGGATTCAGTGCTTGCTGATGTCTTATGTCTGAATCACTAACAAAAGAAACCTGGCTTTACTGCTAATGGAGAAGAGAGCTCTGCCCATCTTAATTTCTGAGCATTGCCTAGGTACTAAGACAGAGAAAAGAGCTCAGCCTCCTGATAAGTTTATTTAACTTCCTACATTACTTATATTTTCCTTACATATTGCCTTTCTAAGATTCTGTCAAGTCTAGTCTTGCTATGCTTATCTACTCTGTCAGGATCTCAGGTCAAAAGAGGTTGGAGCCCTGATTTGTGGATAGGTTCTCCCCTAACATCAAAATATTTCAAATAATTGCTTGGTAGTTTATCAAGGACGTGTGATTTTTCATTTGATATAATTATCAATAAATTATTAATACTAATTTATTGAATAGTTCATAGTAATGTTAAGAGTAAAAATCATATCACATTTTATTACTTATGTACAAAATCTCTGTCTTTTTAATTTTCAAATTATGTGAATAATGTACAATATATTAAAGCTTTGAATGCTTTCATTAGTCTGAATGAAATGTTTTCTGCAATGTCTAAGCAGCTGTTCTCATATCTTCCCAGAATTATTTTCCTAGGGAATCAAAGAGATTTTGATTAAATAAAAAATACGATGCTTTATTCCCCCCCACCCCGCCCCATTTTTTGTCTGAAATTATGGATTGCCAGGAGGTAGCAAACAGTTCTTACAGATGCTGCTAATAAGAAAAATGGGACAAATTGTCCCCTGGTGAGTATCCACTAATGTTGGCAGTGTTACACCAGGAATGCATTTGGCTCTTTCTCATTATAGCTTGACATGTCTTTGATATTCCTGATTGCATTGGTCTCCTGCAGCTTTTCTTTAACACTCTCTGAGGAGGGATATTTCAGAATATGTAAAGAATCTTTAATCTTTTATCCTGGAACTTCCACAATCTAGACATACGGCACCCTTTGTCTCATGAAATAAATGATTCTCTAAGGTTTTGATGGTTAGAAGAACCCTTGGTACTTTCTGTCCAGCTATCAGCTTTATGGAAACGTGACACTATATTCCACCCTTACCCCCAGCCTCTCCCAGAAAGTGCGTTGGCAATGGGCTCTGCCCCCACCTTACAGGCTGCCTGTACTTCTGGCTATAAACTTGCACTTCTTGTTAATTATTCAATATGCTATGCAAATGTTTTCTCACAAATTGCACTTTGCTTAGTTTAAAATTACACTTTACTTGTCTCCCCTTTCAATGAAATCCCCATTCAGATCCCTGAACACCAATAGCTCTGGAAGCAAACCTCAATGGATTTAGGTACCTTCTGCTGTGATATGGTCCTTTGTTTGGTCAATCAGGGTGGACACATCCAAGTGGGATAGCCTTTCCATCATTAGCACTGCTGCTATGGTTTTCTAAGCTATGATGGTAGTGTGCTATGGCTGCAAAGTGATAATTCTATGTACAGAAATGACACACATTCCAAATACATTTACAAAAATAAATCCAGGTTATATTCAGTTTTTTTAGTATATGAACTACTTCTGCTTTCCCTCACATGCATTTAAGTGATCAGTTTAGTATTTTGAAGTTTTGTTTCTTTTGCAATGAAAATCTAATTTAATTCATTGCTATCTCAAGGTAACCCCACTCATTATACTGCTTGTCTGTTTGTACTTAGTAGACTGGTGACTCATGGAGACTCTGGATGTTTAGAGAATTTTATAAATGTAACTTTAAATGTAGCTTTGCTCAAGAGTAGAATCTTTCTGCTTTCTAGTAATTTGGGTTTTTTTGGCTTGACACATTTGTCTTTGCAAGGTTTGAGGATGGTTGGTCAGGGTAACCAGACTTAGTTAACAAAGCCATGAAAAATTACAGGAAAACAAACATGCATCTCAGTCCCAACATGTTTTACTTTTAAATTTTGTACTCAGCATTTTCACAAAAGTAGAATGATTCATTAAGAAAGACTGACATTTGGAGTATGAAACAAGTCTTTCTGTCACCAAAGTCATTACGTATTTTTATTTTTGTCACTGGTCAAATACTGGAAGAGATGGGCACCACAACTTCTATTGGTGGCATGGCTTCTACAGACGTCCACAAGCACTGAAGAGATGTCACTGTAAATGATGTTTAATTTTACGTCCAGAAAATTCAGTCACTGACCTATTCCAACATTGGGAAGCACAACTCTACATCCTGCTTGGCTCAGTTCCCAGTGCCATTGATACTCTGATGCCCTACTTCTTTTCATGTTACTGATCATTACTGATGAGCAACAATTTAGTTTCTTTGGATTCATTATATCCATTTTCCATTGTATACTTTACCTAATTATTAAATGGAAGATGCCCTAAATATTTTTACAGCAGATATGGTCCTTACACAGAGTCCTCGCAAGGGCCATCTGATGAGGCTTTGAATGATCTCAACTTAGGTAAAATTCACTTTTATTACCTTTTCTGTACTTGGCATAGACTTTTTTAGACAAGTGCTTTCATGTTCAGAGATCTAATTTGAGAATTACTACAACAATTCAGAAAGAGCAGATTGTTAGCTATGCTTGAAAGACCAAATCTAGAGAAGCTCAAGAGATGTTGCTTGGTTTTCGAGCTAAGGGAACAGAGAGAAAGGGAAAATTTAAACTTGGGGCAGAGAAAGCAAAACTGTATTCTGTAAGGAAAAAAATTTAAAAATCCTTTAGAAAAATGTGGAATGTTTTCATGAAACAAGAAAGCCACACACATTGATTTGTGTTTGCTTTAATCTGTAGCAAGCACTATGGATGAAAGCACTTTTCAATTTTTTATGTAACATATTCTTTAAATATGGTTAACAAAGAAACATGGGAAGTGATTGATCTGACTTGGAGAGTTCGTATTCCTATTCTGCACTGGCTTTGATCCTACATTATTATACCCAGGACATTCTCAGTAAATTCCTTTCCCTGAGTTAGTTCTTTAATTATGGTCCTGCTTCATCAGTATTTTACTGTCCCTACCATTTGAGATAATAATTTAATTGCCTCACAGTCATAGAGAAGTGTCTCAAAAGACCTCTGGAAATAGATGTGGGCTCTTCTGTTGAACATGTACACAACCAGTGTTGGGGAGCTCCTTATGGGAAGCCCTTTTGGAGGCTGTGGATTGAAGCTGAGTGGATGAACACAGAGATCTATGCCCATGATCCCACATCAGGCCCTTTTTAGCAAACACAGGCCACTGCAAGTAAGCGGCCTGAGACATTTCAGCCTAATACAGGAGACGGTTAATGAATTCAGAAGCTCTCAAAGTTTCTGCCCTGGAGAGCAGTGGACTGGATGTCTCCGGGACTTGGGGTGCTGCCTTAGCCCTTTCCCTGCAGCTGGGCCACAAAGCATCATCCAGGAGTTGCACTCTGGGATGGTGGAGCAAGAAGGGCAGAGGCAGCACCAATTGCAAATCCCTCGATGGACAAAGCTTGCCTTCACCTCATTAATGGTTGGAATACCAGCTTTTTTGTGTTACTCTGCCATTGTTCACCACTTAAAAATAAATCACATCCATAAGCAATTTCTTGTGATTTTGTAGTAGCACCCAATCTCTACATCGTTTGGATCTCTCCAACAACATCAGTTACACCTTATAACAGGGTTGAGATTTAACACTGCCCTTGCAATAGCAAGAATGGAAAAGGGTAATTTTTCTGTGCAGAGAAAAGTTAGCCAAAGCACAGAATGGGAGAGGGAAAAAAATAAAGAGCCACACTTACAAACAGGTTGTGTTTACCAGCAAAGTACTTGGTTTTCTTTGTTTGACAGACCAGATGAAAAAGATTAGTAAACTATGAGAAACAGGTAAATTAATTTAGTGAATCAGTTTACTAATTTCTCAGTCACCATTGCCACACTAAATTCCTGTAATAGTCTTCTGGCTGTGAATCTTAAGGCCAGATGATTATGAGTACACATTCTCATTCCAAGACCCAGTTTAGTTTATTCAATAGATATGGATATAGTAAACAATCCTATCCTTTAAATATTTAAATCATCACGCTCAGTTATCTGAGTGAATTTGGCAGATTTGATTTTTCCTTGAATCAAGTTAATCTATCTGTATAAATATTGCAGGATTACTCAGTAATACTGAAGAAGCTGAAATGAAGAGCTGCAGCCTGTACAGTGCTTTTATCTCCTGCTGCAAACTCCTCACTGCAGTGGCAATGTTAAGTCTGTGGATAACTTAAGTGCTAGTCTTGAGTGATGCTGCCCTAACCACACATTATCATTCACTAGGTCCTTGTGACCACTCATATATTTATCATCTCACATATTTATCAGATCACAGCTATTCAGGTAAAAGAAACTCATCCCTTCAGTAAAGAAGGTTTTATTTTTTTCTGTGTGGTCAGCCAGTAGAGTAGAACTGCAGAAACCTCAGTGGTTCTCTTCCAGAGCCATGCTGGAGCTGGAAAATCTACATGGGAAGTTAGTGTATAATTAAAAAAGATAATGACTTTAAAATTAGTTTTTATTAATAGAATTAAGCCACATTAAGTCATAAAAGGTGTTCATAAATATGTTAATAGGATGTGTGGTATTAATGAAAAACATTCTGCAGAGACTGAATAATTGAAGAGTTGGATATTACACATATAATTAAACTTAAATATTAAAATTATTAATTACCACAGCTAAAATGAGTGTTAACAGTAGGCAACACATTCTGTCAGGTCAATAAATAGCTGTCACTACTAAAAGTATGTAGATAATATATAAAATTTACTTAATAAGTGAGGAAGTCAGAGCCTTTTGACTGTATATGAAATGTCCCTAGACAGTTGTTTCTGGCAGGCACTGAGGTTCTCACTTACAAGCTCAGCAGGAACTTAAGCAAAACACACAACCTAGTTTGAACTCAGGGCACAAAGCTCATGAACCAGTAGTCGTGTTCTGCTTAGGGTAGAAGCTGTAGAAGTAGTTTAGGGCCTCTAGACAGTGAAGGTGCAGAGCTGACCCTGGGACCACACTTGCTGTCGGGGCTGTTGTGGTATCTGATATCTCTGGGACACTGAAACAAATTTATCTGAGAACCGAATAATGAGATGGAAGTGCACACAAAAATGAATGTCACGTTGCAATATTCAGCTCCTAATGAGTAAACACAAACTATATGGTGTTAGAAAACCCAGATGTTCAAAATTCTGGGTTGCATATGTGTTGCTGTTGCTCAACAAAATACAACATGCTCTATGGTCATGTTTGTTAAGCATCGGTTGGAGAATCACAGTTACCTCATACTGTCAAAGTAAAAAAACACATGCATTTCATTTCCTAAGGGTTTTTTCCCAAGCTAGGAGTAACAAGCAATGAGAAATCTGATAGAGGCCACGACCTCTGCTAACCTTTCCCTGCAGATGGGCCACAAGGCATCATCCAGGAGTTGCACTCTGGGACGGTGGAACGAGAAGGGCAGAGGTAAGACCAATTGCAAATCTCCATGGACATAGCTTGCCTTCACCTCACTAATGGTTGGAATAACAGCTTTTTTGTGACACTCTCTGTGTGATCATTTATATTCATCTTATTTTTGATGCCAATGACAAGAAGTCATGAGAGGCCCTGTTAGTTTAATTTAGTCTTGGGCATCACAGCATCAGGCTACTGGCAAGGCTTTTCTGATACATCTTGATTGGATGGTACAGGAATATTCCTGTATTGTGCCTTCATATTGCTCCCTTCTATTCACAGCTTTCTGTGGCAAGGATACCACTGCAGATATGTAGGGAAGCTAACTATGTTTAAGAACAAGTTGGAGTGATGAAGTCTTATTATAAACTGGGGGCTTGAGGCAAATGCGAGGGACTGTGAAATGAGCAGCAGGAGAGGAATTTTCTGGGATATTATGCTGCAACAGAAGACTGGACTTAATCCTGTAGCAAGCTGCAAAGACACAGGAAGTGTTACCAAATTCCTGTTTTCCCTATTTATCTGGATTACAGGAAGAAAAGAAAAAACTGATGCTGTGGAGACAGAGGGATGGTTGTGTTCTTTCAGGTCCTGTATTATCTTCTAGTATTGTCATCTGGATGGAAATACAGGAAGTCATGAAAAGAAATGTTAGAAAAAGATTTGTGGGTGGGACTTTCCTCTCACTGACTGGTAAGTCTGCTTGCCACTTTATGTGAGCAAAACCAGGGATAATATTTGTTCATCTGTTTTATTCACTGGAGTTTAGCTGTAATTATCTACACTTTACACCATATTAGTAAATCTACTCCAGAATATTATATTATGATAATTAAGCCTCAGTAATAAGAGAACTTGCTCAACAGCCTTATTATTAAATCTTTGCTCAGATGTGGGGGGACACTATCAATTTTGGTGTGGATTATAATGAGTGTGGATTAGTGAGGTTCTGCTTTAATAATAATACTGAGCAGTCAACTAGGAATTTTAATCTTTAAAGTGCTTCTCAAGCATTAAATAATTAATCCCCATAACACTCCCATGAGATAGGTAGGTAAATATTACTATCCCTGTTATACAGATGGGGGAAGCCTGGGGTAGGGTAGTTCAGATAGACTGGCCAAAGCCACTGGGAGGGTAATTGCTAAAGAATGTTTAGGACTATGGAAAGGACCCAGTATTTTTGCATTTAAAAAGTAAGGAAAAGGTAGTGATTTTCTGGAGCTCAAAAACATTACCCCAAAACTGAAAATGTCTTCCCAAGTGTCCCTCTTTTTTTCAAAACTGTGTTTTCTATTTCTATATCAAGAGATACCTATGTAAGAGTTCTACATATCTTTTAAAATAGAAATTTGCTATAAGACAGAAATAACTATTGGCACCCACTTATACATACACATCCACTGTTATTTAATAGAAGCATGTTCTGTTTTTCTGCCAGCTGCTACATATCTATTAAATACTAAAGACATGTTTGTTAAGCAGGTTTTAATATTCAATTTTGCCCTTGAATAGTTTTTACCCATAGCAACAAAACATTGTAGAACCTTTGGGAGCCCGTATTCGAATTGCCTGATGGTTGTAGACCAATTTTATTAACCAGTATATTGGTTCATTTAGTTATGGTGTGTTTTTTTTTTTAACACACCACAGATTCCTGAAATTAAGTTGGTATTGCTAGAAATAAGAAGGTGGTATTGGAAATGCAGCAGGAATATGAATGAATGTTTGCAGTTCCACCAAGGTGGTCACAGACAGAAAGGGCACTTTTCCAAAATGGCTATTGATTTTTACACTGACATCAGATGAATGATATACAGGGTAGTTCAAGTTTCGAATAACACCCAATCTCAGCTCTAGAGATTTCTAAAATGAGCATTAAAAATAGGATGAATGGGATCATCTGCTCAGTACTCTGAAAAGGCAGGAATATCTTCAAAGTACAGGCCAAGATGCTTTAGCCATTTATTAAACAAACATAAAAGCTTCAGACATTCTAATGGAGTGAAAGAAACAGAAAAATGCATCAGACTGCAGACTGGAGATTTCTGAAGGATATAACTATATTCAAACAATAAAACCACAGTATAAGATCCCAATTTTTAATCTATTTTTTTTTTCAGTATAAATGCAGTGGTCACTAGTAAGGGCTACCAAATCCATGGTGCAAGGAAGCATAGGCAGGTATCACTTGATCAGCATGTACCTTCCAAACTACCTGCATCTCTCCTGTGCTATATCTAAGTTCAAGTAAGCCTGCTGATCATCTTCCAGAAGTGATTATTCATACAAAATGGAACAATTCCTTTGGGTGAAATATGGGCTCATAACGTTATGGTAGGGCCTCTCCTAAGGCATACTAGATTGGTCAATATATCTGTTCTGCATCAGGAAATTTGACTGCTTGCTCAGTGATCTCATGAATTGGCCACATTTTTGGTTGGGATAAGCCCCATCAAGATAGGCTCTTTAGGAAAATCCTTCCCCTCCAAATACTTGCATTAAAAACACAGGAAATGGAAACATTTTATAACAAACATATTTTCATTTGACATGACTTTTTTTATCAATCAAGTATTTCAGTTTTGATGTTGACCAGAACTAAAGTGCTTTTGACTTTCTGGGTACATTTTACTGAGAAAAAATTTCTGTTGTAACACTTTCTGCCAAATAAATAATGAGAACCATTCACAGCTGTGTGACTGTGCAAAATAACTTTAGCTATATTTATAGAGGATTTACATTTCTATTTATTCTAGGAAAAACACTTATTTCCTGTGTATGTTATGCTACAGGAGGACAAATAAAGATGATGCCCAGAAAGCTGTGGTTATGAACACATAGAATTTGTGCTGGAACTGCAGTTCATTGAACTGACAACTGGGACTTGCAAAATGGCCCTAATGTCAGCCTGGTTATCCAACCTCACAATCTCTCTGAGCTACATTTAGTGAAGAACAAAGCAGAGGTAAGGTGAGAGTACAAGGAATGGTGCAATTCGCACTTCTACCCTTTGTGGCTAGGAGGTCTTTGATGGTGACATACACACTTGAACTACATGGGTACATTTCCAAATACCCTTATATGTGCCCAGCTCTGCAGCAGCAAAGTATAGGCAGGTGTCTGTGTTCAAAAAATTCTTATTTATAGACACAGATTAAGCTCTAACGGGAAACACATGCAGGCAATTGACTACATTATCTGAATTTGCACTCACAAGACTGAAAACTTAAAGCACAACTTCCTGCCAGGGTTCTGGGGGCAGGAATTCTGTGGGCATCACGCTGGGGGAGCTGCTTGAACCTCAAAGGCTGGAAGAACACCTTTGAGTAAAACTCCTTTTCTATTTCCAATCTGTCTAGTTCAACATGTAAGACTGTCCTTATAATTGTAGCAAATATACTACATTGTGCAAGTCAGCAGCACACAGAGCTGAACGCATCTGAACACTTCTGTGTTTTCTGTGATGACAGCAATCAATAAGAAAATAGAAAAAATAGGTTTTCCTTTTCCTTTACTTTCCAGGTATCACATCTGGGCCATGACTCTGTATTACAAATTAGATGTATCTGAACAATCTGTGCAGTTGGACCTGATTCTATGAAGAAAATGGCTTGAAATCAAGAGCAAAGTGCTTTGTGTGAATTCAGCATAACCATGGCGTTTAAAAAATGAGTGTTGCCTTACAGCATGTTCCAAAAAGTCTTCACTTTTACCTTAGCTATTTCTTCAAGAGGCTGCATATAAATATTGTTTGAGATCAGCATCTAATTTCTACCTCCATATTATTAATACTTTTGCAAGCCAAGTGCCATAAAGACAGGGAAAATTATGGTTTTGATTCTCAAAAGGTTAAGATTTTCTACCTGAAAAGTCATATTCAGAGGATAAATTTTTGTCATGAGAAAAAGTGGATATATAGCAGACCTATGACAGTGTTCCTTACACTAGCAGCAGTGTAACTTGAAGAACTCATTATTTAGGATATTAAAAGGCACTTGTAGAATTCATAGCTGCTTTGATGTCTAAGATAATCAGTTATGAAAGAAAAGCTGAATACTGTAGAAACTATTAAGTGAGCTAGCATGTCAGAAAAAGTTGGAAAATACTCAATTAACAGTTGTGAGAAACAAAAGCGTATTAGAAAGATAATATACATGCAGAGTTTACAAACCGTGTCTTTAGGGTGGCCCAATAAGTAGAAATATGGGGACCCATGCTTGTCACTTTTCATGCACATGGAGAGACTGGAAGGTACCATTCCTAAAGGAAGGGGAGGAACAGCCTAGGACCAATCATTAGAATTAACAGAACCAGTGACATAAAGACATTTTACTATTGTTAGAGCAGAAAATTCTTAGTAAGTTTAGAACGACTGAGTAAAAAGCTTATATGTAACAGGAAAGAAGTATTTCTGTAAAGCTAAGACAAATAAGCATGCTGTAAGTCTAAATATTAGTGGATTACTGACACTACTGTACATATATATTTCAGGACATAGATTGACCTGGACTATGGATATAGAGTACATCTTGAGGTGCTTCCTGAAGGAGTCATAACAAATCAAAAGCAAAGGGTTTAAAGTATTTAAGAACTGTGCCAATTTATTTGTATGAAAAATCCTTGTATTGGTATCAACTCTGACATTTTTTGGTTTTGTTGATGGGGTAGTGCTGAAACAGGAGATAAGAGTTTCTTCAAGGCCCTTCAGAAATGACTTACTGCTAAATAACTTGTACCTTTTATCTGTTAACCAGCAATTTGTGTATGCTGAAACTTTACTTCTCGCATACAAAACTCTTCCTGCCTTAAATAGACAAAACTGAATCTAAACTCTAGTTCTGTAAAATCACCTGAGTCTCATGAACCCATGGGGTGAGTTGTGTACATAATTTAGCATTGTGTGAAGCAACAGAGACTCCAAAAATACACAATTCAACTCCAGGACAGTTAAAAGTTTGTCTTTTAACAAAGCCAAACAAAGCAGGGGGAGAGAGGTAAAGGGACCATTGTTGTGTAAATCCATAAAGCACCAACCATCATCACGACACAGATTCCTTGTTCACCAAACCTCAAGGATTCCAGTTCTCATGGCTCTGTGCGTTTTAGCATCGTATCATGAGCTAGCACACTCAGGACTAGATCCATACTTCGGCACAGGACAATGGAAGAGTTTTCCAAAATCTCAGTGTGAATGGTCTGGAGTCTCTAAAATCCTGCTTCCTGCAGGAGCTCTTAAGCAACTTAAAACAGTGGAACTTGAGTAGAAACCTGATATCAAACCTGATAAGATGATTTTGTAGTCCCAAAAGTAGGAAGATGTTCCTCACATCTTTCACTGAAGGTGAAATTCAGTGTTTTTTGCTCCTTCCAGAGTGCCAGACAGAAAGCATCCGGGGCAGGGAGGAGGGATAGAGTCCATCTACAAGTGCTAACTGTGCCTCAGCCGTCACCTTTTTACCCTGTTTGCAGTAATTTGATTATAGACTCATTACTTTCAGATACTTCTAGGTACTTATATATTTTAATGTAGCAGTGAGCAATGAAAATTCCAGTCAGGAAAGGCCAGGAGCAGTAAGACAGAAGAAGCAAGCTGCCAGGACTGCTGGGATGGAGAATGAAACATCCCAGGCTTTCCTAGGTACCTTCCTCCAAAGGTATTTAGAGAAAACAGTAATTGTTCTGAGAGAAAACTGAAGTTTTCTGAGGCTGATTAGAGGTAACTTACCTCCTGCAGAACTCATTGCTGGATAGACAGACTAATTTGCAGTTTTACTTCCTTTTTACTTTTACTATTTTGGGATTTTGTGAACAGTTTTCTCTCATTTTACTTTTAGGGATGGCACTTCATCCCAGTGTTTGGCTATACAAAGTACATGTTCTTCTCATGATGTTTATACAGCAGATTTTTGGAAGTGCTGCACACCCAGTAGCTCCTGCTGAAAGTCAGTAACCTCTTAGGTAGGTGCATACACAGGGAATTAGGCAGCCATTGCAAGGAAAGTCTTGGTCTGTCATTTTATTCAAATATTTTTTAATGCCTGTCTGAGAAGTGCTCAGTGCTACAGTGATGACTGTGAGTTTTGTGTCCTGTGACATGTATGAAATCTCACACTCTCTCCAGCCAGACTTCTCAGGCATTACGTATGTTTCAGGATCAGGATTCCCAGCAGTACTCCTAGTCTTCCTTGCACAGTAATGTGATTTCTTACTACGACTTGGTTCTCTGGAGAACAAAGCTGGCAGACTATTTGCTATGAAACATGATGCTGATAGTCTCCGGGTTTGGATGAGCTGCAATAATTCACCTTCATTGGAAGCACAGTTCCTCTGGCTATCCCTACCCTCAGCAAACATGTTCTGAGATGCTGGGTGATAAAACAGCTGTTTTCTAAGCTTCTTTTGTTGCACCCTGCAGTCAGCGATTGTTTTGGAGCATTAATCATATCTGTGCTTGTTCCCTTACATTCTGATGATACCATACATGCTACAAGGGGATTTCTACCTCTGAAGTGCTCTAGGATCTCTGGCATTTATTTTCAAGCAAAATCAGCAGTTGGAGTGGAGGTAAATTATGCATTGGCAGCACACTATTTCTCACCCTAGGTTGGAATAGTGCTTCAGCTCAGTCAGAATTTTCCAAGATGTACAGATTTCCAGGCATTATAAACTGACATAACTCATTCAGGAGACTTACACCCTCCCAGGAGCTTGTTCTTTGTTTCTTCCCTGCGTGCTTTCTTCTTTTCAATACGCATTCTTTTCTTTCACAGATCACTTTCTTATCGTTGATGATTTTCCCTTAACAATGCATTTACTGATGTCAATCACATCATCATTCAAACACTGATATTTCTTGTACTTAAATATATACCACCATATTTTGTACTAACAGAAACTTTGCACTGAAATTTAAAATTTAAAAATTGATTGTATTGTACAGGGAAAATCAAGAAGCTGGAGACTGAAAGACGATAATATGATGGTTTGGGCTGGTTGGTTTAAGTTTCCTCTTTTTAATGCTGTGCAACTAAATGCTGGTGCTGTTGGAAAGATCTTTAAGCAGCATTACTAAAACTGACTTGGGAAGTCCCTGACCATTTTGCTTGTCAGATACTGAGAGAGAATATCCAGGAGAGGACCCTGCTACACTTGCACTGTTATTACATTTCTCCCTAGGCTTTTGCTACACACCACCATCGCAGTCCTGTTACTAGCTCAGTCCTCCAGCCTTGCATTTTTATGCTCAACTAAGTATTATTTCCCACTGATGGTCTCCAGAGCTGGACCCTAA
Source organism: Lepidothrix coronata (assembly GCF_001604755.1). Lineage (NCBI taxonomy): Eukaryota > Metazoa > Chordata > Aves > Passeriformes > Pipridae > Lepidothrix > Lepidothrix coronata. The sequence goes on from NW_016690212.1 coordinate 6,718,143, forward strand.
TGAGAATAAAAAATATTTCTGACATGTTCTTGCTAAAAAAAAAAAAAAAAAAAAAAAAAAGCCATTTTGAAATATAAAAAGAGCTTGACATAGTTGTATTACATCTCAACTGTGAAATTCTGACAGGAAGAGAGCTACTAAATACTGACTAGTCCATATGCTGTTCTCAGAACCATTTTATCCTCAAACTTCTTTGACATTTTATGTCACAGTCTTCTCTGCATTTGGTTTTCCATTATCTGGAAAGGATGTTCTTTCTGGGGGTCTCTAACAGATGTTCTTTGCAGCATAATGGCTTATCCTTGAGATATGACCTTCTTCAGATGTGGCCTCTCCAGTATTAATCATTTCTGCTGGTTAATTTCTGTTTCTAACTTAAAATTAAAGCAGGCTGCTGTTGGATTTTAGGGGCACCTTGTTCGTAGAGTATTTCTCATAGCTTTGGGAAATGACCAAGGGAGGACTTCAACGTCTGAAGTAACTCCGGAACACTTTTTCAGTGCAGTAGGACAAAGAACTTTCAAGCACAGCTAGTTAGTTCTCCCATTTGGATCTGTAAGCTAGGGATGCAGGTAGGAAAATGGTCTGATTAAACAGCACTTGTTTGGAGCAACTTTTATTTTTCAGTATTCTGCATTTTTACTCAACTAATGCCAAGTATTCCAAATGCCTTTCCAAATGGGGAGCTTGGCTTTAAACAATCCTGCAAAGTCACCTTGTCTCTTTCTGTTAGCACTAAAAGCTGTGTCTGGTTTTCTATATGCATTTTCTACTTGTGATCTTCTGTGGTAGGGAAGGTTTGTGCACATTTACACCTTTTGGAAGATTTGTTTTCCCAAAGTAATGCTATTTACACTGAAATTTTTTTACATCTATATAAATTTTCTTATGATTCTGGAATAATATACAGATTTATAAGATTATATAAACGATGGAAATCAATTTTGGTTTTGTTTAAGTGCCATTCAGAACTGGGATCTTAAGAAAGATTTGGAATGGGTCTGAACTACAGTTGATTCTTTGCTCATAGCAGCCTCATGGATCTGTTAAATTGTTTGCTGAGGAACTGGAGAACTGTTGGTAAATGGTTCTGCTACTTGAGAAGGATTACTAATCACTTTATCAGTCCTGGATGCTTGTTTGTTCTTTCATTAAAAATGATCCACCTCTCCCCACAAAAAAGTTTTGGAGATGATCTGAAATTCTCTTGGAGGACTCTGTGAAAGGATTATACACCGGATATTAAATGTTTTAGTACCTTTTTATCAGAACCCCTGAAAACCACTTTGGCTTCGTTTCTACTCACCAAAAGTATAATTCACTAACTTTATCACCAGATGAGTGGGTTATGGCCCACATTTTCTGGCCTTAATCAGAAGCTCTTGAAAGCCGGAAAAAATACCTACACTGTCCTAAGTATTGGCTTAGTCACAGAATTAGCTCCAGTTTAGAGAATAAAATGGTGCAATTACCATATGCACTGACAGCCAGGAAAGCACTGACTTTCGGTGGAGCTGACTTAATGAAGAGAAATAACGAATTTATGTTGGTAACAAAGACTGACCTGAACCTACAGTTAAGCCCAAGTATTACTCTGAATTTTCAAATGTTACTGTAATTTCTGATTCTAATGGGAAAGGATGCTGGAACTTCAAAAGTAACGTAAGAAAGTTTAATAGAGTTTTGGACCTCCTAGCATAAAGAGGTAAAGGACTATTCATTAAAAAATAACCCTTTTCCTGAGAGATATAAGGCCCAGAGGTGCACATCATAGAACTTATGTAAATATATAACCTGATTTCAGAGTAAACCCTGATTTCAGTTTTAAAAAAGAACTTTTTGTCTTTGAAATTACCTTTGGATAATTTATTTTTACTTCCTGTCATTGCAGTTATGAAATAAGGTTTCTATATTATCTAAATGACTTACACTTTTTTTAAATACTCAAAAAAGTCCCCAAAGTCCCTCTGAAGCAAAATATGAGACGAATAGATCCTGTTTTCTCACCACAATGAGCAAAGTCCCCTTTTTAATTGAGAATTGGCTTCTACTTGATCATCCGTGTATATCGTCGGAGATTATATAATGGGTAAAGTTGTCAAAGAAAGCAGTACATTCCTGTTAATATTTTGTGTCTCAACCTGAGCCCCTCAATTTCATGGCAACAAGATCACCTGCTGTGATTGAAAATGCACAGAGAAGTACCAATAAAGGAAGAAAAGGAGAGTTTATGGACAAATCAGTAACTCCCAGCACACTCAGAGATGTCCCCTAAAAGGTTCAGAGTGCTTCCTCCAATGCACATCTTACAAGCCATTGCCTGTGTCGGGAGGGCAGCAGGCGACAGTGATGTACACACATATATGGTCTTGGCTAAGGAAACACTTAAACGTGTGAGTAAGTCCACCTCTACTCAGGTAAACACTTAAGCCCATACTTAATATGCCCCAGGAAATTACACTATATAAACATCTTCAATTGCCACTTAACTCAAAAACAAAATAATTAATTTATACAGGTTCATGCACATAGAAAAATGTAAAGATAAAAACCCACCATATTCTGGGACCTGGCCTGTTCCACGTTTCAACAACAGTCGCACTCTCCTGCCACCAGACTTGATTAGCTCTATTGCTCTGGCATGTGTCATGTCCCTTGTGCTTTCTCCATTGATTTCAATTATTTGATCTCCTACCTGTCAGGTAAGAAGAATATTGAGTCAGACAGAATTGCAGTAAAATGAGCATTTCAGAAAGAGACATATTCAATGGATCACAGGTTACTTGAATGACAGACAGACACATCAAGGTAAATTTGTTCCTGTCTGTCTGAGGGATATTACTGGCAGATCAAATAACCTCCAAAGTGGATTCTGAATATGGTAAATCAAATGCTGCTTGTCTTCTGCTGAAATCAGTGTAATACCTTTGTAACTTGCCTCACATCTTTTACATGTAAGAGGTTTTTGTTGAATTGCTTGATATGTTGGAATCACTGGAACATTATCTTTGCTACACCTTAACTTGCAGTGTTGTGTGAACCTGAGAAGAACTTTTAAGTTGGTGAAAAAAGAGAGGTTCAAAGCACAAATACAAACTTCCATCATTTGAATATCCAAATCTTGGAAGTAAAGTTTCACACCAAATCAAGAGTTGTTATGAAGCACACTATTAAACAAAGAAAGGTTAGTGCTATGGCACAGGAGTGCAGGTTTGCTGGAGTTCAAAGAGCATGCTTTGAACTATTTCAACCACAGAAGTATTTTGCTGGGAGTAAGCACAGCCTGTGGCTGAGCAGTCTAGTTCGAGCAGCCAACTCCAGGGCTCTAATTACCTATTTCTGCTACTCATCTCCTGGCCAGCTTTCCAGTCAGAGTTAGCTTCATTATTATTTTTCTGCCTCTATTTCTACAGCAGTAAAATGTGGCACTGATGTCTGTGCTTCTCATGCACCACAATTTCCCTCCCAACTTTTCCTCCAATCTGCATGTTTTGGTTTTGGCTGGCTTTTGACACTAGAAACCTTCTCCTTGTGCAGGGGAGCAGTTGCTTTCTGCTGTGCCTGGTAAGCACAGCACTCAACACCTGTAGGGAGCAGAAGCTGTACTGCTTGTTCAGTGTTGTGATACCACAGCTGCCCACTCACTTTGAGAAAGTTAAACAAGGAACATGGGGAGGTGACATGAGAGCCTTGCGTTAGCAGCACCACAGCCTTTGGAGTTCATGTTTTGCAGAAGCCTCTCAGCCCCACTGGAGGGGTGACCCCGGTGGAGCCCAGAAGGAAGATGATCTCCTGGTACTGGTAGAGGTGTGGGTCCAGGTGATGGGCAGCCAAGAGGGGGTGCACGAGGGTCTCAGTTGAGTGGGTTTAGCAAACTCCTTTATCATTGGTAGAGAAACAGATCTGTTCAGCAGGATCATACCTGCCTCAGTGTGCACCTACAGTGTTCTCACAGTGTGTTTCCACTACACTAAAACAACATATATCCTAGAGAACATCCTAGAGACAGTTCTAAGGAAATTATACAGACTTCAAGATGACGGGCACTTCCTTTTCCTCTTACAAGACTGTCTTAACAAAACCAGCTCTTAGCTGGCCTTGGATACTCAAATGTTTTCTGTTTTGTATGTTTGCTTTGCTACTATGGTACTTCTGTCAGCTAAAAGTGTAATCCTTCAGACGTCTTCCTTCCTGAGTTTGAAATATAGCATTTACCAAATAAATGTGCACAATATGAAATGTCAACAAGACTCCTGGCATCAAAGATAACTGAAAGGGATGTCAAGAAATTATCTAGTCCCTACTTTTGTTCAGAGACAGAAAGAATGCTACTTGATGCAGTGTTTCTCAATAGGAATTCATACTTTGTCAATAGAAGCTGCAATTTGATTTAGGAACTCTCCCAGGATCCTGCAAGCAATCTGTGCTGGTACCTTGCTTAACCAAAAAGCCATTGATCCAAATAAAACATTACAGCCTTGCTATTACTTTGTAAACACTGCAGAATGAACAGTGAAGGAAAAAATCAGGATATTTTTGTGTGGAAATGCCTTATTTTTGCAGTGCAAATTTCTTCCTTAGTGGATTTTCTCTGTTAGGTTGTACCACACAGTGCACAACTTGAAATATTCCTGACAACCTCCAGGACACAGTGATGTGCAGCAAAGGTGCTTCCTGGATCATGGCGAGATCTCCCCCAGGTCTGGCCATACAGGTCTCTGCATCATCCTGACTTTTGGATTGATTGGTAGAATGTAGCCAGTGCACAAACTCACAGCAAAAATAGAAAATCTGTGTTACCACTTTCGTAATACAGACAGAAGATGGATTGTGGCATCCCCATGAGGATACTAGTCAGGCCAAAGGCAGACAAAATAACAAGCAGTCTGGGAAAACCTGTTTCTAAATGTCATGAAACAATTAAACTCAGTAGAAATGTGACAGGCTTTTGGTGTCACATTGCCTGAATAGTCCATATTGTGCAGAAGGTATTTAAAATATTCTTGTTAGCAAGTTTTGAGATAAGTACCAGATTAGAGCAAATGAAAGACATGTTTTTAACACTCCTTGATAAATAGCTTTTAAAATGAGTACTGGAAGCTGTCTAGAGAATGTACAGTCCTTCAAATAAAATTCTCTGCACTCCAGAGCAGAAAGACAGAAAGATTTTAATATAGTTTAATATGTAAAAAGGTTAAGTTAATGTTATGTTTTTTTCCTTGCTGTTTGCCTTTCTTTTGTTTTCATTGGTCACTGTGCAGCAACTATCTTGTATTAATGTAACCTTTTCTGTATTTTTTGAATTAGAATATTTTTTTCTCTGTAGACAGCATGTAGCTGATTTGATATTTCCTTTTATTATAAAATATTATGTGCAAGTAACTTGGGAAAGTTAGAAAAGTCCAGCATCTTGGTTATGTGACTGAAGGAGGGGAGAGAAACAAGTTTGGAAATATTAGGTGCTCTGAAATTTACATCAGAAAGTGGGAGACCAGAGGTATAATGAATAGCTGTAAGAGCAGTGGGCTAACAGTGTTCTGTGATTTTGTGTCTGGTGGCTGACTGATGTACAACTGAATTATACTGCCTTTGCAGCACAAGCCCAGCTCTGATTAGATAAGGAAAACAAGAAGGAAGAGAAAAGTTGCCAACACTCTTAGCCCAAGAAAAGCTTCAATTAGATTTTACACTTATATCTGGGAAACTCATACAAAAGAGAAAATCTTGACTGAGGAGTGATTTCCCATGTGTCAGTAAGGTACAAATTCCTACTCTTGTTTGTTTGTTTGTTGTTTTTTCTTTTTTCTTTTTTTTCTTCAGTCTCTTATGGCTGATATGGGAGGAAACCACGCTGTATGCTTTTTCTCTGTCCAGGCATTCAAATGTTCTTGCTCTCTCATCTCTTCTATTGTAGAATTAATTTTTAGATTTGTTGGGCTATTTCTGTCTTTTTTAAATCTTGTGATTGTTTAAGAGGTGTTTAGATACACCCACACACTGAAGATACACTAAGATGAGGCCAGAGGTAATGGCAAGCATAAAATCAGGTCCAAAACCAACAGTGCCTGTTATATGGGATCCTCATTGCTCTTTTTAGGATCAAAAGTTGATTCCTGCATCCCACACATGGGATTTCTCTATACCTCTCTTCCGGATCCTTCCAAGTCTCCAAACTGGAGATATTACAAAGGTGGGGGATAGATAGAATAGATCGAAGTTATAACATTCTTCCCACGCAGGAGAAACACTTACTAATAAAGTTCCCACAACGAGTCCTTTGCCTTTTTGTAACATTAGATTTACAACTCACGGTCAGTTTGGATTCTGAGATTATGCCCAGCAGTATGGTCTGGGCAGTTATCCCCTATTTTACATTGATTTCTCTGCCCTAAACTGAGCACACTGCACCTTAGTGAATTTTATCAGATTGACTGCTTTAGTATGAAATTTTCATTTTGAAATCTAAGTCAGTACCACAAAGTCCTTTTAAACTCTTTATGAATAGTGAACATCTTGGCATCAGCAAATTTTATTTTATTATTTATCAATGGGTCTCCAATTATTAATGATACATTGAACTGAGTTGGTTTCATCCTAAACCCTCAGAACCACATTTGTAATTTCACACTCATAACTACTATTCAGGAGCAAACCATTCAAAGCAGCCTTTGAGAGGGATTATTTTCAGTAATCACTTTACAGGGATTTCACCTAGAACCTTTTTCCTCATCCTTTTCCTGTGAATTTCATAGAAAGTGGTGCTGAAAAGTGAAAAGAAGATTGTGCATTCTCCTTCCTCTTTCTTCACAAAGAAATAAGAATGAAAATCAGACATAAGAAAGAGAAATTAGACAGATGTGACAAGATTTGCTTTCCACGATTCACATGTTGATGGACTTTCTCAACCTTTTTGAAAATTTGTCACAGATTATTTCTGAGAATGAAAGTTAAAGGAACTTTTCTCTATTATTTGACTTTAAAAATAGGGAATATATTTCACTTTCTGTAGTCTGCTTCTAACTTGAACCCCCATGAATTCTTGGACATAATTATTAATAGTCTATAAATTGTTTTCTCTTAGTCATTGAGCATACACAAACATCAGCAAGTTCTAAAAACCTGAATCTAAGTGTGCTTTAAAGTTTTCTCTTTATTCCAATTTGTACCAATTTCTCTTTGTTTATGTTTCCTCTGAACATCTCAATGGAGGCTCATAAAAAGAAAGCAATCAGTATTTTAGCCATCTGCATGTTCTCAGCAAGCAATGGACCTCTTTTTTTCCAGTTCTTCTTGTTTCTTTAAATATATTTATGTTATGTTCTCTTGTCACCTTTTATACTTTCTTTGAAGACTGTTTGGATGTAATTCTGACACATTTAATCTTCACTCTTCATCTAGTGGGACATCAGCCACCTAACAGGTGTTGTAGCATCAAGCTTTGAAAGTCTAAATCTTTTATTGGGTATGACCCTGTAGCATTATCTCCTTTTGTGGAAAGTGACACATTTGAATATCAGACCATTATTTTTAATAGGCATTTCAGCAAGCTGCCTTCTGTGGACATATAAAGCTTTTCAGATGAAACATCAGAATATTTTAAAAGATCAACATAGCAGCATTATCTCTTCGCATGGCATTTAGGTCTTTGGTCAGATTACACTTTTTGATTTTATTTTTGTTAAAAAATTAATAGGAAAAACAATTCCCCAGATCTGGAGAGTTAGCCATCTCTATGATAACACCTTCAGCTCTGATGCCATTTGTGTACAGTTTTTGCATAACAGCCTGAGAGGACACATGCATCCTAATCACCAAGACTTAAACCCTCAAACAGCAGGGAAAGCATTTGAGAGCACAGCCCTTGAGTTGCAGCATTTTAATCTCACAAAGCCACAGCCTGCCTTTGGCTCTTTGGAATACAATTTCATTTGAAGTTGTCATAGCACGGGATCCGTGCGTGGAGCTGAGCTGAGCCCTTGGCAAGGCTGGCAGCTGTTTGGTGGCTGGTCATGCAAAACAGATGGATGGATCCCTTTCCTGCTCCCAACAGGCAGCCCTGCATTCGTGGACACTCCCCAGACTGGCATCAGCTCTGATTTGTAACCTTCCTGGCAGTATTCAGCAAAGACTACAACACAGGAGTGATCAGCCTCCACATCCTCCAGATGTTCTCACCAGCTTAAAGTTGAAGGACATTGGCAAGACAGGCTGGGAAGCTTGCATGGCTGCTGCCTGAACTGTATTTATTCTGAAGAAACATGCTCTTTGCAGCTATGAATCTGGAAATTTTACACACATTGATTTTGCATTGTGTTTCTTTCCTCCTAAAGAATGTGACCCTTGCTGAATTTCGATGCTGTTTTGGCCTACCCAAACCCACTGGTTCTCCTCCTGACCCAATGCCCTTTCGTAAAGAGAATTCTTCTCTATTGTATTCTTACAGTGTGCAAGCACAAAGTAAACGCAGAATGCTTCCCCCCCTTAATGCTTTGAAATTTGAATATTAATGATTTAAATGTAATTACAAAAGTAGTTTGTGTTTATGGGAAACAGTTCTTAAAACAAATCTGTTTCAGTTCAAGTTAATTCAGACACTCCATCCGTGTGTAAGAACAACTGAGCTATAAAATTGGGCAGCATGTTTTCTGGCAATAATGAGAAGATAATATTCCTAAGGAATGTTTAAGTGACATCGCTATTGATAGGTTAATTAGTAAGAAAATTGCAAAGCTTCTCCAAATCATTAGAATAAAGTGCCTCTAATATACGTGAGTTTTTATGCAGAGCCTTTGTTCTGGCCATATTTTATAGTAATTATTACTGGTCTTGTTAAAAAAAGCAACCATACACACAAAGAGAGTTTCAGAAGCAGGGTAAACCAGAAAGAAACACATATAGCTTTAATGTAGTAAAGAGGTTTTTCCTTGCTTTTAAACTGAGAAGATAGCCTTGTGTATGTTTGCCTCCATCAGTGCATGAGGAACAGTCTTTAAGCAGGTGTATAGTTCCCAGTTGCATGAAATTAAATTAATTGCACATTTTCATTCTATGTTAAATCTAATGATAAAAGCACCCTCAAATGATTTGTATAGAGGGCATTGCTAGCTGTCAATTTATTAATGCATTTTATAATTACACAATTCTTTTTATATGGGCATTCTATTTTTATAACATAAACATTTTTTACATATTATTTGTTGCTGTTGTTATTGTTAATGACTCCAAAAGGCTGAAAAATTGTCTGTACTTGGAGAACAAATAGCAACTCCAGAATACCTATTTTGGTGAATTTCCAAGTACAGTCAAGCTCTAATATTGTTGCCTGGAGTTAGGCATGGGCTGGATGTCTGTTGTGCAAATTTCCTCACAGCAGAGAATCTGTACTGCCTGGAAATCCCAGGTGTAATATGTAGCCTGAGCAAAGCTATGGGGTATTGTTAATCTTGGACTCCCTCCAGTGCATTTTAGGTATGTGATCTTGGATGTCTCAGTAGGAGACATGGCATTTATCTTTGGAGGAATTACAATAACGTTTCCCATGCCACTTTTGAACCAATCATCCATGAAGGTTTAGAGTGACAAACTCTTTTTTTTTTCCTGTGGCCAACCAGCTATTAAAGCAGCTGTGGCTTCTTACCCCTGAAAATGTTGAGCCTTTGTTCCTGCTGTTGCTTCCTGCCCAAAAGACGGGGAAAAGAGGGGCCACAGGACATGGTGCAAAGCAAGAAATGGCCTTTGCACTGCTCCTCAGCAGGTGCTCTAGCTTTTTTCTTTTCACTTTTTTCCCTTTTCCTGAGAGAGGGAGGAATGTTAGAAATGCTATTTGAGAAAGAGAGATTGGAAAGTGGAAAGTGTGCATGACTGAGTGTCTGCAGAGAATAGTGAGTGCAGGAGAGAGAAATGGAGTTTGTTGTGGTGGGTGGCTAATGAGAAAGCAAAGTGGACTTCTGGTACTTCAGAAGACTTGATGCCTTCCACAACATTGCTGCAAAATAATCCACGTATATGTGAATTAAAGGTGTGAAAGATAAAAGGAAAATCCGCATTGGATTTAATTGATATACTATTAACTTTTTAAAATAGAGCTGGGATTCCTCAGTGTAACATAATGTAATATTAATAACATGTAGGTCACCACTACAATCATGGATGGGAACCAGCAGAGATTGTGAAAAAGGAAAAAGAAAATTTTCTAGTGTTTTCTTGATGGTCTCAGGCAGTTCCCATCAGGGAAAAGCAAAGCCAATTCAAGATTTGAAAAGCTGATTTTATAAATCCTATGTAGAAGCCCGAGCACGGAGATTGCTTCATCCAAAGTTTCATCCAAGCAGCAAAACAGAAAAGAGAAGTTAACTCTGTTAACTCTGACAAGTTAACTCTGTTAACTCTCAGAAGTTAAAGATAAAACCACAAAGTCATTTTGAGAAGGAAAAGTGCTGAAATGTTAGACCTTAGAAGGTATTTTCAAGCATACTAGAGGCATGGGGCCTGTCACATCTCAAAATATAGTTTGAGCACAAGGTAGAAAAGACTGCAGAAAACAGATTAACTTTTTGCACCAATGTTCACTAAAGAGGAGAGCAGCAAAACTCCTGCAGAGGATCTGCTCACCACAGGGGTGAACGAGGAGCTGACTCCAACGGCAGGGGCAAAGATTTTTATAACAGACTGATGAAATGGATAGTAAGAGACCTCCAGAAGCAGATGACTTTTATCCTCAATTGTAAAGGAATTTGGACATGAAGTTGCTGAATTTATGGCTATATAATATAATCTACTGCTTAAATCAGTAAATTTCTGAATTGCAGAGGAATGGGAAGTGGCAAGTGTGACACCAATCTTTAAGAACGGTCTTGGAATGTAACCAAGTGAGTCTCATGTTCAATTGAGCAGATGGAAGGAAGCAATAAGGATGCTGAGGGTTAGCTGGCACATGGATAATGATGATATAGTGGGGAAGAGTCAGTGTAGTGGGTATTGTAGAGGGAAGCCATTCTTCATAGATCTATTGCAGGTCACTGGAGCTCTCAATGACTATAGAGATAAATGTGATCTGGTTAGTGTACTGACATTTTCAGAAAGCTTTTAATAGTAAAGCTTTCAGTAAAGGCTCTGCTGTGGAATGAAAAAGAATAGGGTCTTCTAGGCAGGAGATTAAATTCTTGGAAAAAAATGTGGTCAATTTTCACAATCAAAAGATTTTACCACAGTGATTATTCTGTTCAGCATACTTGTAAGTGGCATGGTGAAGAGGTTCAAGATTGGGGTGGTAAGATTTGCAGGCAACACATTACCATGCAGGATTGTAAAATTTAAACTTAAAAGCTCTAAGAAGATAGCACGATCCTGTGTGCTAAAGCAGCATGTGAAATTCAGCGGTGCCAAGTGCTAAGCACTAAGTACAGTACATGTGGAAAATCACATACACAATCTCTCTAAGCCAGCCATTACCCCTGAAGAGACAGATCCCACAGTCCTTGTGAGTACCTTGCTGAAAATGTCAGCACAGTCAAAAAAGCAAACAGAATATTAACTGTTAGGGGGAAAATGGAGAATAAATAAGAAGCCATCATTGTGTCATTTAGGAGTACCAGTATCTTCAAAACTGCAGATTGTTCCAGTGCTTCCACCTCCAAGTGAATGTGATAGATTGAGAAATGGTTTGGAGGAGGCCAATGAGGCTGGTCAGGCGTAAAGAACAGCTCTTGTGAGGAAAGATGAAACAGACTGATAAGCTTCAGTGGGAAAAAGGTGGATATGATATAGGTCAACAGAATAAAGAATGATATGGAGAATGATGAAGTAAGATTATTACGTTATAATGACAAACCAGAAAAAAGGAGCATTTTTTCCCAAACAGTGAAGGCATCTAGACTTGGAATCCATTGACACAATAGATAAGGAATGTCAAAAGCATGAGTAAATTGAAACAAATGGTTAAGAAGTAGTCCTAGACACTAACTGTGAGTTCTAGCACAGAAATTCTATAAACTGCTGATTGCCAGGGGCTTGTGTGTTATGCACAGTGAAGAATCATTTCATGTTTGTCCTTCATTCCTTTCCTAAGCATCCTCTACTTGTCCTTGTTGGAGTGAGGATACTGGGCTGGTGGGCCATAGGAATGGGCCTCATATCTGTACCCTTTTACCTTCAGAGGTGACCTCTCCCAGATTCCACTTGTCGTGGGTTGGGGAAAATACAGAAGAGAAGCTGCTTCTGTCATTCCTGTTGCTGGACAAAGCATTTCAGTTATCAGAACAGCATCATCTGGTGTGTTAATTTTTTTCTAATACTCTTGATTCTTAATTTTTTTAAGTTAGGGTTAATTAACTTTTTAGACCTGAAAGCCTTTATAAATATTCCATAACCTCCAGATTTAAATATGATGCTTGCCTTCCAACTAAGTAGTTTAGTCTTTAAAGTTAATACTAAACTATTTTTATCAAGATTATTAACTCGTTCTTTTTAATAGTTGGCTTGAAGGATTTTGCTACTAGACACAGAGTCGCAAGGATGCTTTGAATGTATCAAACTTAATACATTTTTGCAAGAATTATGTTAATTATGTATGTGAGAGGAATACTCCTTCTCCTCACCTTTCTGCAAACAAATTCTAAAAGATGCACATAGCTTTTTGAATAAATGCTGAATAATAGTTCACCTACAGTTAATCCACTTTTGATTTATTAAACTTTTATACTGTCAAAATATATTCAGGATCCCTGAGGACCTCATTTTGCATTTCTTTGTTGTGCAGACAGTAGAATGTTGCTCAGCTTTATGTCTGCATGTCAATATATTCTTCCTCGAGTTCTGCCAATTACATGAACCCAGCATCAGGCTCCTCTTGCCACAGGATGGCATCCAGCTCATATGCTTGAGTATCCCAGTTGAATTCTCTGAGTTCAGATCAATCACACCTAGCCTCACTACAAGTGAGGTTGGACAGTGATGTATGTAGTAGGGAATTGGAGTGTGACTGAGATTACCCCAAAGGGACATGAGAATCGGTGGGAAAGCATAGTTAACATCTTCCTGTACTGCTCCGATGGATCACAAATCACAGAATAAGTGGATGGGACAAAGAATATCTTTGTTTTTTTGTTCCATTGAAATGACAGTGTTGACATTCACTGAACGCTTACGATGAAGGTAAGATTTATATTACTGCATGAAGTAAGCCAGGTATGCTGCAAGTTTTAAGAATAAGAGCTACTTATGTAGAAAAGAGTGGCTACTTAACTGGCATGAATCACTCTGTAGGCATTTGTCTTCCAAATGTGTACACAAGACCTTAGTCAAATCAAGGCTGGTGGAGCACTGTATGCTCCTGGAGTGCTCTTGGAGTATACTTCAGTCCTTTATGTGTGGGCATATCCAAGTATTAGTGATTTTTCGCTGGAGTTTCTGTCAGCCTTCTCAAGTCCTCACTCACATCAAGTATTCAGCAGCTGAATCTCCACTGTGCCCAGCACACCACCTGGAGAAGACCTTTCTGGCTCTTAGGACCTCCCACTGCTCCTTCCACCTTATTTTTTCTGTTACTAGAGTAAACTTGTAGGAGGCTTTCCAACAGAAATAACCACTTTTCTCCAGTATTCTGAACATAAGACTTCACTGCCTCTTAGGACCTGGAGAATCTGGAGATTCACTCAGCAGCATATGTCAATCTTATGCTTTCTTTTCAATTCAAAATAGGATTCCAAAGTTTGCTATAGCAAAAATTAACTATTAAAACGGTAAATCCTTAGTTCACTTTTGGATACTGTGACTGCCCTAAATGTTTGTAAAAAGATGATAACTGATCAAGCTATTCTTGCATTCTTCCCATTTCCTTGCTGCAGCTTTCTTGATTGGATATAGAAATGCCTGTACCTGTCACCCACTCTCTCTACTGTGTGACAACTGTTTCTCTCCTATTTTTAATGCTTTTTGCTCTAATCACCATCAAGCTGAGCTGAGCTACTTCTTGATAACTGTACTTACTGACACCTTAGGTGTTTTCCACTTCAGACTGCAGGAAAAAATCTACTTCCCAAACGGATGCTCTGTTCTTCATTAACAAGAAATCTATGAGAGGCTCTACACCAGTGAGGAGCCAGTGCAAATTGTGGGGTCTGCATGGCAATGTGCTCTTAAAGATTTGTGTTTACTGTAGAGCAAGAAACTGTTCTTTCTTCCTTTTGAGCTTTTATTTGATGGCCACTGACAGGAAACAATCAGTCCTGTTGATGATCAGTGCTTTTTCATATTTACCCATTTCCTTTAGCAACAGGGCAAAAAAACAAAGACTATTTTGGAGGGATTGAATTAAAACATCAATAATGTGTGGAGAGAAGGTACATGGTGTGTGAAACTACATGAACTGAATGTGGCTTCTGGTACAAAATTGGGCCATGCAATGGGAATCTCACAAAACAGTATGTGGCGTCCCAGCCATTTCTACTTGGATTTTGTCTTCTCTGAGATGTAAGACAACATCTACTAAAAAAATACATTTAAAAAACAACAGGGATATTTTACATGTGTTGACCTGAATTTCAAAGAAATGTCTATGGAAGCTGTATTTTGTCCAAGCCTCAGACACAGAATGATTTCTTAATTGGTGGAAACAGAAGACAGATCTTTTAAAAACCTAGAAATCAAGGACTGCTAAAAACAGATACAGTGATAAAATGATTAGATGAATACCAAACTAAATGTGTGCAACAACAAGCAATCAAGAAAGCTGAAATGGGAAAAAAAACCCATGATGAAAACAAAATAGAGAGAATTCTGTTTTGTGTGACTATCTGTCCACCGAACCCAGAAGAAATTCAAGTTATTTCTGGGTGCCTGACTTAAAATGTTTGGGAGTGTCATGCTCCAGGGAGATAGGTT
>NW_016690213.1:0-3511 GCF_001604755.1 Lepidothrix coronata
ATCTTTTTTTTTTTTTCTCTTTCCCCCTGTCTGGAAAGACACAAACTGGCAGTCCTCGATCAAAGTATAAATTGTCATTGCTGGTTTTGCCTGCTATTTTAATTAACCTGCACCATGGTTACTGAGCAGAAGGCAAGATATGCATTGCTGGCAGTGTCACAGCTCTCACCATCTCTGTAGCTTCAAGGCTACTGAGTCCAGAGCAAGGGGATGTGCCTGGGGTGAGGCCCAGGGAAAGCTTGCTGTGAGGTGAGCAGCACTGGTGGTATTATTGCCAGTTTAGGGACTCTCTAAATACAAACACAGCACCTAGTTTAGGAAGGGTTCAAGGTGGAAGTTTTCCACAAATCAAGCAATCCGATTCTCAAAATTTTACTTTTTTTTACTTTACTTCTCAAAATATATACTTTTTAGCAAACAAAGGAATCACAGTTGGCTACAAGTTATCTAGTTCTCTTATTAATTAGTATTCTACCTTGCTTTGGTTAATGATTCTTTTGCTTCTAATGCTAATTAGTCCACATGTTCAGTCTTTTTTTTGAGTCAGTGGGTTTCTAAAGTCAGTGGTTGCAGTGTCCCACTGCTGGTCTCAAGGCTGTGAACTGGCATGGATCCCTTGCATTACAAAGGGCAGAGGAACACCTGTGGCACCAGCCAGATGTCAAGAGACACAGATGACAAGAGACAGCCAGGTGACAAGAGATGCAGCAAAAGCTGATGCCTGAACAGGAGGATCCCAGACTATGTGGTTAAAGTGGTCCTTTGTTCAGGCTCCCTCCTTTGAAGCTGTTGGACCTTGTTTCACTGGTAAGGCAAGACCCTCTTTCACAACCCCCTTCTCATTTTCTGTTAATTTTTAAGTATTTCTGACTGGTGTCAGCATCAGCATAGCTGCCTTTTTTGCTTGCTGCTATGGGCCCTGTCAGCGCCTGTTACACAGAATCACGGCTCCAGGCTCCCTGATGTTCCTATTGCAAGCTAAGATCACACTCCAGTGGAGCCGGGCTGTACTGCCCAGGCTGTGCTGCCCCCGTGCACTGGCCCCTGCCGAAATTCTAGTTTGGTTTTTTGGTGATATTTTTGTTGTTGTTGTTGATTCACCTGTCTCAGGCAATTACTGTGTCTCTTATAACTCCTCCAAAAAAATTTAGTTCCTTCTGTTCTGTGCCACTTGTTTTGTCTAAATTCATAGAGATGCACATATTCTTGTTCCTTTGTTGTTGTTTACTGTGTAAATAGAGAGGAAGAAACTGGGCCACAAGAGAGGACATCTCCTCCAAACTGAGCCCATTGACCTTTTATTTCTCATCATTGAGCACAATCAGAATTTCTGTATTTTTATTTGATCTTGCCATGTAGTTTTTGTATTTTCCTCTTGTATGTTGGTAAAGTAATAGATATGAGTGCTATGCTGTGCCCATCCTCAATCTAACAGGTGATTTGGGGCCTCTTAATCTGCTCCAGAGCAGAAGTACTAGCAAAGGGATACAGACTTTTGTATAAACATGGGGTGCCCTGTGCGATACTGCTATTTGGATAAATGACATAAGGTAATGAAGAGTTGAGATCTGCTAATCCAAAGGGTTAAATAAATTTTATAAGCTCCAAAGGAAAAATAAGAAAATGATGCACAATGATGCAGGGAAATCAGCAGGAAATATTCATTTGCAGCATTGAAAATAATGGAGTTTAGTCCAACTAGTAATCTGCAAAATTATAGCAAGAGTTATAAGTGGAACATAAAATAATAAAATGTGAGTAGAAAAGAGTACAAAGAGACTTTTCTGCTTGAGGTGAAATCTGGATGTGCTAAGAACTTAGCTATGAGACAGGATTTCTGCCCTGTCTTCTCTCTGTATCTGTAGTTTGGCTTTGGGAAGTTTTGTGTTACCTCCGGGCACAGTCACGGTTCTTATTCATATGTGGTCTTTTTCTCCAGTGTGTGTGTAATGCTGTGCCAAGCTGCATACTTGTTAAATTGCCAGGGTAAAAATTTTGTGTTCATTGACTCTGAATGAACTTAAGCTTCCATGAAAGGTGCTGACTGTCAAACGGCCAGTCTTCATTCCAGTGAGAACTGCAGTAAAGACTGGTTAAACCAAGCTCTCCGCAGTGTGCAAGCACTTAAATAAATGTTTCATGTTATATACATGATGCCTTTAAAATATAGCAGATGCCTCTGCAATGGCTGAACAGGAAATAAATAATTGACAACATTTTTGGCAATCAAAGTGTAATTTCTGCATGCATTTTCATGATAGAACATTTCATAAAAATAATTTATTTCCCAAATTTGTGCATAGAAAAGGCTCAGGACCACTGTGCAGTGAGAAATTTAGGATTAAAAATTTGTGTGTGCAAAGTTAATTCCCAGAAACTGATGTTTGTGAATCCTTAATGAATAATTGTGAATTATTATGGAAGCTGCGTGTGGATGTTGAGTGTTTATTTGTTCAGGGACTCTTTGATTCTGTTTTGTATCTGTTGTTTGGTAGTAACATACATTAATGAAGCAAATTAACTAATATAATCAAGGATTTTAAAAATGTTTTTTATATTTAGAACATTTGGTCATGTTGCTAGCAGCTGCATTAGTGTTATCTCAGTGAACTAACAAACTACCCTCATAGCAAGGGAATGATCAGATACGAATGAAAATGTATTTCACCATAACTGATGATACAGGTTTGAATGCTGCATATGTCCTACTTGTATGTGATCAAAATGTAATTCGACCAGGAAACAGCCTAACAACTGTACCAGGCTGTCTGTTGTACCATCAGTAGCTACTGATGCCATAACACTTGGGCCGCACAGTGGCGGTACAGCCTGGTGGAGTCAGCCTCAGGACGTCCTCTTGCTGCCACGGGATCTTTTTGGTCCTTGTGTATTTTGGCTCTCTGTCAATGCGCCTTGGTGCTTTTAAATGTATGAACACAAAGTAGTGTGTAGAATTAGTAGATTTTCTGATGTGCTAGTGTTCTTGTTCTACTTTCCTTTAAAAAAACTTATAGGGAATGCTTTCTTGATTCTTGGTAAAGCCACTGAAATAATTTCTTCTTCATCTGAAGAGAAGTCCACAGGGTCAAAATATGCATAGCATCATTTTTTTTTGGTTTAGAGAGCCTCATTTTAAAGCATGAAGTCTTTCACCATGTATTGTGCTCAATGGACAGCACAGGACTGTGAAGCTGTCAATGCCTCCAGGATAAAATCCAAAAGGATTTCTTGCATACTGATTTTTGACATTCTTCTTCTCAGGAATCTCAGTACCAAGCTCCCTGCCCCTGTGCAGCCTAAGGAGATGGATAGCTTAGCATTTAGGATCCGGCTTGTCTCCTGGTGGTCTAGCGGTTAGGGTGCTGCACTCTCACCGCTGTGACCCGGGTTTGATTCCCAGCCCCCCAGGCAGATGGAGCTCGTTAGCCCTGTAAGGCAATCCATCTAAGAGAAGGTCACTCTAAACAAACCTACGTCCTGAGACCCTCACTGCCACTGTCCAAGCTTGCTC
>NW_016690213.1:7522-267522 GCF_001604755.1 Lepidothrix coronata
CTGCACCCTAACCACTAGACCACTAGAGGCCCCACTAGAGGCCCCCACCCAAGGGTAATAAAAAGCAGTGAAGGAAAAATCCAAGCATATTTATCAGCAATAACAGTTATGCAAAAGTTGCAATAGGCTCTACTAACAAATTCTAAGATCCTTGTGACAGGGAAGAGAGGCAACAAAGCTCTTGTACTTCTCTTTAATTAGAGTATAGCTACTTCATGCAGACAAGCTGCTTCACTAAAAGACACAATACCATACAGTTAGTAGTAAAAAAAATTAAAGAGGAAAACGAAAAAAAAAAAAAGGAAAAGAAACATTCACAGTGAAGGAACTAGAACTGACATTTATTTGCCATGTGGCCCTGGATCCCAGGTGCATGAACCCCCTGCACACAGGTCTCTGTATTTTAGTCAGTCATATCTGTGAAATGATGCCAACACCCCTTACATTCTGCTCAAGAGCAAAAACAGCACAAGAGGCACAAGCACTTCCTACACCAGTAAGACATCCAATGAACAAATAGCTAGTGTTTATTAGGGAAAGTATGGATGAGTGTAGAACTATCATAAACAGAAAATAAAGAAAGATCAATGTCTAATATGTGTGTATGTATATATATAAATATATATATCAAATTTAGTGTTTCTCAACTGAACAGCAGATACACAAGATAAAACAAGTGATTTAGTCTCCTAGGGAAGTCAAAATTAAAAAGCTCTCCTTGCCTTACCTGTTGGTATTCCTTTTCCTTTGCCTTTATTTTCTGTTCTAAAGACTGACAAACACTCTCAGCATTTTGTCTTTGGCAGTTCAGTTCTTCTGACAATCTTTTCACCTTTTGCTCCATCATTTGGACCTATAATAATTTAGTTATCAAACAAAAGTGTTAAAGATGTAAGTTATGTTTCACTTAAATGTATAAGCACTCATATAAAAAAGACTGCTTTCAGCTACTGAATGTTTTAGCATTCATATAACCAGCATAACTTTAGCTGGTACCATATTAATTCTTAGCAATCCAAAAGATTAAGCTCATATTTGCTTATGTTAGTGAGAAAAAAAAAATATATATATATACAGACGCGATTAGAAAAACACCTTCAGAAAAACACTGTCTTTGACAGTCTACGGAAATATACTGTATCTGGCACTAAAAATAGACTATATTTTCAGTATCTCAGTTTGCTGCCAAATAAAGAATGACTGCTAACTGCTAAGCAACTACATGTTTAGATGGAAAATAACTCGACATTCCACTGAATTTCAGAGTGATTCAGCATGTTGATTTGGAAAGGGAAAAAAGAGGCAACTATCTTAGTGTTCCACAACAACAAAAGAGTGTTTTTCAAAATTTAAACTTTAATTAAAAAAAAAACCAACTCAGTAGCCTATCTTCTAGGCAACCTCCATGTTAAAAGTATGTCAGCTTCTTATCTAACTCACTTGATTATGTTAATATTATGTCACCCAACAGAGTGAAGCATTCCCCACCTAACTGCCTGAAAAGAAAAATTTATTTTTATTCCAAATTCAATCTGTTAAGGCAAAATATGTACTTTTTTCCCCCCAGAGAGTAAGAAAAACGGCAAAGGGTGAATGGGACTCTCTTTTTCCAGCCACAAGAGCTGTTTAATGAGTTAGTGAAACAGCAGTCATAAGAAAATAAGAACCAGGTAGTAGTATTGGGATGTCAGGTTATTAGACACAGGCTGCAGGGATCATGAGCTCCTGTAAGGTAACATGGAAACTTGACTGCAGAAAGGCTGCAGACCTCTAAAGAAGTGAAAATACTTGATAACACAGAGGCGGTGCTGTGGTCAAGGTCTGTGAACAGCACCAGTGACAGACAAGTGCACAAGAGGCAAGCCAGTATTAAATTCAGGCTACAAGGCAGGAAACTAAAATCCAAAATCTCAGTGCTGTTCTACATCCAAAGTCCAGGGGATGCAGGCAGAGATCCAATTCCAATGCAAGAAAGAAGAAACAGAACAGTAAGGAGCCATCTTCAGATGGCAGGACCAAAGGAACCTTCTGGGGCAAGATGCTGCACTGCACCTCAGGGATGGACTGCATCTCAACTCAAATGGTGGCAATGCCACTCTTCCTTGTCCTTCTCCAGGCATGTTTCTAGCTCCATAACCCTGCCCCTTCCCTTTTGCTGGATTTAATCTCCTTTGATTCCTTAGTAAAACAATTCAGCTCTCTTAAACCTGTAGAAAACAAACAAGGCAAAACTAAATACATAATATCCTAATCCTTTAAGAAGTTGAATCAAGTCATCTGGGGAGTTAAATAAATGAAAATAAAGACTTTTGCAGAGAAATTGAGATGTCAGGTTGAGTCAGCTGTCTTCTCACAAGCTCACCATGATGACAGTGCCTTTATGAAGTCAATGGACTATGTCAAGAGTATGATTTTATCTTACTCCCAGCCAAGACTTCCCCTAAACAGAGCTAACAAATAGCCAAATGTTGATGTCTCTCTGAAAAGGCAGAGTGATCAAGGTTTACATGCAAACATGCAAAGGTTTTCTTTTTAAGGACCAATACAGGAGTTGTGTGAAGAAGAAGCTTACCAACATACTTCGGTAGCATGAAGAAACTTGCTGGCAAACATGGATAACAATTATTATACCCAGAGAAGATACACACAGAAACATCCTTTTCCCTATCCTGTAGATGAACCAAACTAGTGGGAAAAAAACCCTAAAAAGATAGATGGAAACACGGAGATTCGGGGAATTATGACATCTGTGTACTAATTTCAAATTTGTCAAGTGCTGTGAAAAAGGACTTTAGGTAGGTAATGCAACTTGATTAATCAACAAAAAGAGAAAACTTCTTACTTGTTACCTTCTGCAGTTTGAATTAAATTATTTTAAGCACTGGCATTCTCCTCTTCTTTGCATGATTATGAGCAAAAACCTGAACCATATCAGACTTCTTTTATACACAGATATCTTTTTATATATATATGCTCTTTGACTTAGCAAATTGTACTATCCTATTGGTTTTTCACTATTAATCCAAACTGCTTAGAATTAAGTTGTGAAATTCCATTTAGAAACTGCATCTATTCTCAATCTTGCATTGCATTTTTACCTAGACTTTATTTAACACAAGCAATTTACAGTACAAAGACTATGCCCCCACAACATCCTGTAGTAAAAGCAACAGATTCTGATTTTCACCGAAGTCGCATGACAGTCTCTTTCAGGCCAGAACTTGCCACCAGATGTCATTGTTGCTCTATGAAACTTGATCAGAAAATATTTTCAGAATTCAAGTCAGTCTTACCCGAGTATGAAAAATATTTCTTGAGGTCATGTAAGAACCTTCCAGAAAATGGGCGACTACTTACAAGTATTAATGTTTTTACAGGTAATACATATCAAAAGAACATATACTTCTCCAAACTTGATCCTCAGCAAATGCTCAAGAAACTTAAGTCTTGAGAACCTTGGTTCTTACTAAAATGGCTGAAAACTGACACACATGAACACTGGCAATGAATTGTAAGGACAGACAGATGTGTAATGCAGCATTTTACCTGTGTGGTAGCTTGATCCAGTTGTGTTCTCATTTGAGTCAGTTTATCTCTGGTTTTGTTCAGAGCTTTATCCTTCTCTGTTAATTCTAACTTCATTCTGTCCAGCTCCAGTTCAGTCTCTTGATGTTTATTCACATGGGATCTGTTCACTTTTTCTTGAGCTTGCAGTTGTTGTTCAAGGTCTTTAATAGTGGAATTTAGCTCTGAATTTTAAAACAGTAAAAATTAAAGATACTTTCTGCTTTGGAAGGTATGTCTTCCACGTACTCAAATTTCCAAGCATCTTACACCTTCTAAAATATTTAGTATATTTGATAAGTACCCAAGTTCCTGACACAGGCAGACACCCTCTAAAATGTTCAGCAAGTTAAAACAAAAATTTTAACTGCCTTCTACTACTACATGAATGACTAAAACTATAAAGATTTAAAGAGAGCTGACTCTAAATCAGTAATTCCCACTTTGTGAGAACACAGTAACATGCAAGCTTAGGAACAAATGCTGCAAAGACAAAGACAATTTGTTCCTCTGCTGGTGTGGTTTTTTTTGGTTTTGTTCCTGGTTTTAAACATGCAGAAACATGTCATTTGACATAACTATTATATTTTTTTATTATTTTTAAAAGGAAAGATATCCACTACAAACATTTGTTTGGGGCAACTGTGAGTCTTTGCTTCCAGAAAACTTTTCAAATATCGGGCATCTATAAATGCATTATTTCATATTTCAATCTTTTTCATGTCTCAAAGCTAAACCAAGTAGTCTTGTCACAATATATATCAGTAAGAGTTTATCTTATCTTCCAAAAGCCATAACATAATTTACAGTAGAAATCATAAGTCAGCTACATGGAGCATTAGTTATACGGAATTATTTTCGTTTTTTTCGTAATTAATTTTCCTTTGTTAAAAAAATTCCTGTCTTCCTGTTTCTGAGTTTATATAGCTTCCAAGTTGAAAATGTCACCTAAATTATTGTATGTGTAGGTATTTGAATGAACAGTTTGGAGAGTACAGAAACAGTTAGTACAAAAGCTGTCCAAAGAGTCTAAACAGTAGGCTTAAGCAAATGTTCACCTAATCCACAAGAAAACAACTATTTTCTCCCTTACAACTATCAGATATCAGGAATGAGAATTCCTTCATGTCATATGTGCAATACAAGACCATATCTTGCTTTTTCGTTGTACTTTTTGCATCATACTTTATTTTGTACTTCCAGTAGCATCCCTTATGAATCAACTCAGTTATGCATTAAGCATGTTCAAACACTGAATTTTTAATATAATTATTGCTTAGCCATAAATCTCAATAGTATACAAAATTAAGGAAGCAATGTGATAGAACTTAACAGGAAAATGTAATGATATTCTGAAAAGTGTTCTGTTTTAAGAGAATTGCTCCATGAGCAGTGGGATTAATGGAGAAGGATATTTTTCCTTTTAGATGATGTCCCCTACTAACCCCAAAAATACAAACTGCTCCCTTCTAGTTCTCACACCCTTTATGTAGAAGATACCACAGCTTGTAGATAAGCTCTGAGCACTGGTTGATCACTGACAATAAACACACCAGCAGCCAACAGGGCCAGCTGCCAAAGGCAACAACAAGTATCTTTCTCTTTTCCTTGCTAAAGCACTCATTTCAATACCTCGCTTCTATCCACACACCAGCTTTCATGAAACCATATGGGAGACTGCCACTGGGTCTTGAAGAAATAAATCAGATACCTTGGTTCTGTGCTTTTAGCTGAATCACGAGCGAAGAATTACAATTCTCAAAAAAGCTGTTGTCAAACTCATTCTTCTCTGATATTATACTAGAATTCGTTTCTTTTTCCCCTAGAAAAGAGGATGCTGCAGAACTTCCCCTTGCAGGTGTTTCTCGATTTCTAGATGGTGTCTTTTCTTGTTGCCATGAAAACACAGATGAGGAAGCCTGATGCCGAGCAATCTCTCTGTGACTCAGAGAGCTTTGAGAATGAGGCTGATTTATTTTCTGTGTCCAAAAAAGAAAAGGATGCACCTTTACATATGTTTCTATATCTAACACATAACTAAATAACTAATTTATTATTAAGTAGCTAATAGGTCATCATCATTTCATGTTGTTGCACTGTCACATCATCCACCAATGCAAACTACTGATTCACGTAATTATTTTTTATGCTATATAAATTAAATAACTTTAGCCCAAGTATCCAAGGATAGCTGATACTTGTAAACACAAACCAGGATCTCCAGAAAAGTAGTTTTACCTGTATATCTTTATAAGTGAAGTACACAGATTTTTGTCTTTTTCAAGAGATATCCCATTGTTCACATCCTAAATTTTTCAAAATTGAAGCCTATGTTTTTGCAAGCAAGTACTGACACAAGTAAGATGCAAAAAAGTGAAGTCTGAACTAACATATCTGATATCTTACCCACATTTATTTCTTCTGGGCAAACACAGGTAAATTCAAAACAGATTAATTTATTTAAACTTATAAACACAGAGTACCCCAAAACTGCAAGAATAAAATACGCCAGGTACCAGCTTGCAACCTCTTCCCATAGAAAAATTAAACAGAGCCAAAATAGTAGGGTTTTTTCTCCTTCTTAAATGCAAAAAAAAAGAACAAAAAATCCACCAAACCAACAAAACCTCGAACAGTAAAGACCCTATTGAATTTTTACTGGATTTTCAAATGCCTCTTATTTGAATTACTTTTTTTTCTTAAACTAAACCCCTAAACCATGTAATACCCAGTGTGACTTCTCAGTGCAATGACAGAATATAGTGTTATCTAGGAAAAATTGTGCCAAGACCAGAAATCTACATTATATTGTCCAGAATGCTGTGTCCAATCCTGTAAAGTAACTTATTAACAGATAAAGAGCATAAAAACCTAACCATGCATGCAGTAATCATTTCCCTTATACGCCATTTAAATTTACAGATTTTCTGAGACAAAAGTTTGAATCCAGGAAATTAATGGGGAAATTGATACTCATTTTTACTGAAATACTTCATGTGTGCTTTCTTTTTTGGACCTATTTGTATTTTGGTCTTTTTACAATACTCTTTGATGAAGAGTTCTGCCATGTAACACAGTGTTATAAAATAGGATTTGTTCTGAGCATGCAGAGCAGGTACTTTATGCCTTATGAAAAGTAGGAAAATGACCATTCCCTGTTTCCTCTCTTGATCCTCACTCCTCTTTGTACCATCCATTTGTACCATGTGTTTGGAGATGAGAGGAACAAATTGGCAAGGAATATTCAAGATGTGAGGGCCATTTGGTTACATATGGACAAAGAATATTTTCTCATTAGTTCTTAATGCTTTCCCTAAAAAATTCTCTCTCATTATTGCTGAACACAATATTGAAGTATTCAGAGAACTGGCCACAATGACTACTGAAATGTTTCCTGGAATCATGTGGTTAGATTTGGAATCTGAATGTATCAAGTATTCATTTTTCAAATTATATTTTCCATATGCATTACTTTACTTTTTTTTTTTAAGCCAAATTTTACTTGCCATCTTAATTATTGCAATTATTTAGTGTTGCAAAATACTGTGTGGTCTTTAACCATATTATTCGACTCTTTTTCAGAACGCTAATGAATATGTTGAGTAGCACAGTTCTCTTTACCAAGCCTTTTCAGGCTCCTCTGTTGATCATTCCCCAGCTTTAAAAACTGACCATTTATTGCCACTGAGCTCGATCTTTAAATTTGCAAGATCTCCCCTTATCAAAATTTTTCCCTTTTATCAGTGTTTTGTGGATATCCAACAACATTATACTGAATCACACCTCACTCGTACATTCTCCGATTTATTCTTAAAAAAACTCAAAAGGCCTGAAAATATATGAGGTATGATTTCCCTTTGCCAGTAAACGGTTGATCTTTTCTCCATACACCACACCTACACAAGCACCAATAAACATAATGGTTCATGTTTCTAACAATTTGTCCAGGACAAAATGTTGGCCTGACTAAACTACATTTCCAGGAATCAGCACTGTAAATTATTTTTGTTGGTTTTTTTTAACGTCATCATCCTTGCCCCCTTCCAGTGACAAGAGAAGAATGAGGTAAATTGCAAATCACAGTGATTCAGTAGTCCCACACTGCAGTGCCCTATCAATTAATGAGTAAATATTCTCTGTATCTGGTGATTTTTTTTTAATTACTATTCATTTTATCAATCTAATTTAAAACTACTGATTTTTCAATTTGAAGCTATGCCACAGATTTAACCCCAGTGAAGAAAGGCTCCGATACAGAAAAGTTTTTAAACCTTTACATAGTAAATGCCAAATAAAAAATTATTTCCCATTTTCTGCAATGGCTTTTTCGTTGAGGGCTTTCACAACTTATTCATCTTGCTCTCGGAGATTAGCTAATACAGTTCCTCCTACCTATGTGCTTAAATGATTTATGTGTTTCTATTTTCTAGGTATGAATTATTTCTTTCAAGTTTTCAAGGCTATTTTATTACGCTATCATATTTAACTTGGCATAAGTGACCCTGTTTTCTCTCGTCCTTGCTTGCATGAGACTTCCAGTTTTTGAAGGATGAGTTCTCATTTTTAATGTCCTTCTTAACTATTCAAAGATGCTGGCTTTTCTGAATTCTCCAAGATTCCTTCCAAATGACAGTACACACAGATTATTTCTCTCTCTTTTTCTTTTTTTTTTTTAATTATAGTTTAGGTCATGTAGAATATATTTCACTAGGTTTCCACTTCATTTTCCAAGTTTACTCCATAGTTACTTTCTTAGATATCACACATACCATTCATAAGAGGTACTTACCTTAAGCTGGATGGTTCTCAGCTGTAATTCTAGTTCTTTATTTTCTTGTACTTTTTTCTTGTATTTTTCTTCTAGCTCTTCAAACTTAGCACCTACCAAGACATGATGTTTACTTCTCAAAATCTGCTTTAGTACATAGGTAATCTTTTCTAGCCTACTGCTATCACAGGAATTATAAAAATGAACAACTATCAGAACTGTCAGATCATGAGGAAGAAATTAACTGTATATACATCATGTTCGGTAATTTAGGATCTCAGTTACTATTAGAATGAAAACACAGCTGATAAAAGTAGGGGTCCAAGGTCAGAATTTCATTTTTTTTAATCCCTTTCTAAGAAATACAGGCACACATTAAAAAAACACAGAGGTGTTATGTTATATATATAAACGCACATATAGATTTCTTCTTTTCTCCTGAAGTTTTCCTATCAGCAGCTCAAAAGCATTAATATTGCTAAGAAATTACAAGAAAATAAGGCTGTATCTTTTCCTTGAGATTCCAAATTGATTTCCTTGATTTTTCAAATATAAGGAGAATTGGACAAAGAATTTTTTAGGATTGATCCTAAAAAGAGCTATAAGGTCACTCCCGAAGCCTCCTTTTCACCAGGCTAAACAACCCCAGGTTCTTCATCAGATTTGTGCTCCAGACCCTTCCCCAGCTCCATTGCCCTTCTCTGGACACACTCTAAAACCTCAATGTCTTGAAGTGAGAGGCCCAAAACTGAACACAGGATTTGAGGTGTGACCTCACCAGTGCCAAGTACAGGGGGACAATCCCTTCCCTAGTCCTGCTGGCCACAAGCCTTTGGTCTTCTTGGCCACCTGGGCACACTGCTGCCTCTCGTTCAGCTGTCAACCAGCACCCCCAGGTCCTTTTCTGCTAGGCAGCTTTCCAGACACTCTTCCCCAGCCTGTAGTGCTGCCTGAGGTTGTTATGACCCAAGTTTAGGACCCGGCACTCAGTCTTGTTGAATTTTATCCAACTGGCCTCAGCCCATCGATCCAGCCTGTCCAGATCCCTCTGCAGGGCCTTCTTGCCCTCAAGCAGATCAGCACTCCTGTCCAACTCAGTGTCATCTGTAAACTTGCTGAGGGTGAATTCGATTCTCTCACCCAGGTCTTGATAAAGGTATTAAACAGAACTCACCCCAATACTGAACACTGGGGAACAACACTAGTGACCAGCTGGATTTAACTCCATTCACCTCCACTCTCTGAGCCTGGTCAGCCAGCCAGTTTTTTAACCAATCCAGACAGGTTTTTTTACCCTTATGGGTCCCTTCCAACTTGAAATATTCTAGGATTCAATGCTCTTAATGAATTTAAAACTCCAGCTTTCAGAGGAAAAAAATCTCCCCAGGAATACAATTTTAAATAGTTATTTAAATAATGTTAATCTAATCCCCATTTCAGGAATGCCATGCTTAGTGGAATACTTGACGTTGCCACTAACTGCACTCCTTTTCAGGTATGTATAAAGAAAGTAAAAAGAATAAGAATGGAAGAGAGTACATCAGATTCCCCAATGGAGCAAGACTGAGATGCCAAACTCACAGAACGCTTGTTCACAGTCCAGAAAGAGGTAAACAGCATGTGCAATATTGAACACATCAAAGTTTCTCAGCATAGAAAGCATAAGGGTGTCTGGCTACGGAATACTTCTCCAGTTAAGGAAACTTCCTTTTGCTTTTCCAAGTATTCAAGTATTCATTCAAGTATCTTAAATCTATTTGATGTTGCTAATTTTAAGATAGAAGCGATGCTTTGAAATGGATAGTGTATAAATTGTGCAGGTTATCCTGCACAATAATAGCCCAAATAAAATATAAATTTCCAAGGGAATAAGACAAATGACTGTTGACTGCATTTCAGTTAAAGTACTTGTGGTACATGAAGAAAGAAACTTGCTCCCCACTACATGAAGGGAAGAGTTGACGCTAGAACAGGCATTCAAAAGATTGTTGCAGTCTGTTGATGGATGTTCCTATTATTCCATGTTCATCAATGTAGCAGTGAAAAGATGTAATATTTGTGATGTGTTCAATCTGCACTAATAATTTTTAAAATTGAAACCTGTGGTGCTACAAATTAGACACTCTCATAATAACCTGTATAATAGAGCCTAGGCAACTCAGTACAAGTGTAATGTTCAAAATACTCCACCTTCCAAGAAAACTGACAGTTAACTATTTGTGCTAGATGAAGAAAGGAATCATTTACCATTATTACTTTGAACTGGTGTTAAAGGAGCAGTAAAACTTTGCTGTGGAGTGCCACTGAGTGATACATCTCCTGCAGTCGATGTTTGCTGACTCCTCTCTAGCTCACATTTGTATCTGTTTAGGATAGAAGCAGAAGCACAAATTAATACTGGAAACTAAAAGGTCAATTGTCTTTTTTTTAAGATCTTAAAATACACTAACACATTATACAATTCTAAGAACTTAGTTTAAAGATCAAGTCAAAATACATCCACTGAAAATTTTTAGGTCGTGTAACACAGGAATACGAAGAATATATTTTATTTAGAGTTTCAACATATGTGATCAACTACATAGAAGTCAAAGTTAAAAAACAAAACCAAAGCCCAAGTAGATGAAAATCAGTTGGAACTGCTTCAGGTCTCACTGTATGAAGCTGCAGTCCAGCTAAACTAACCCTGACCCAAAGCACTGTAAACACTGAGATTATTAAAACACTTACTCTTCAGTAAACATCTTTATGGTAGGAAACACACAATGTATATGCTTATATGCTGTGTTCCAATACTATACACTGAGAAAACTATGCATACTTCATGAAAACGGAAGGCAATAACTCTCCACTTGACAGCGTAGTTTTCATGTATTCCATTTACATCACCACCAAAAACACCACAGCAGACCATGCACTCGAGGGACTTTAGTGAGCATGAAGAGTTACAAGCCCACCCAACGAAACCATATAACTA
This sequence comes from Lepidothrix coronata, assembly GCF_001604755.1. Taxonomy (NCBI): domain Eukaryota; kingdom Metazoa; phylum Chordata; class Aves; order Passeriformes; family Pipridae; genus Lepidothrix; species Lepidothrix coronata. Next base: position 18,832 of record NW_016690213.1, read on the forward strand.
TTTTAGAGGCTACATAGTAACTTTCATCCTCCTCAGCGAGCAGAGGCTGATAAGACAATAGTTCTAGGCTGTAGCCCATTGCATTAGTGACTCCACAACTTGCCTTTCCGTTTTCCCCTCTTTTACAGCACACCACCAAGAACTCCTCTCCCAGTAGACTGCCAGTTGGTATGAAGTGGCAAATTATCAGGTATCAGCATAAAACAAAATGCAGCCAAATACAAAACCAGAAACAACTGCCAATAACAAGCTACATGTAGTAACTGCTGATCTTTTGTAGTGGACAGCGCTGTAAAGTAATATAATAGGAAGGAGAGAACTCAGCAAACTGGACTTAATTTTGGGAATAGATAAGTGGAACCTGTATCTTTAACTCACAATCTCTTTGGCCCAACATTTGACAGGAGATACGGAAAACATTAGTGTGGTTCTAGCAACTCCATTGAATCTCACTAGATTCTTCATTGATGGATCCAGCAACTCCTTGCACAAAGTTGGTGTTTCCACGTGACACAAATTATTTTGTTGTATTATTTCTCACAGCAGTCAAACGTTTCAACTATCCTTACTTTTCCCAAAAAGGGGTAAAGAGAAAAAAGAAACCCAAACAGAAAGACCAACACAGCTTCCTCTTTATTTGTTTCTATTAGGACATGTATGAGGCATGCCATCCAAAAGTTAAAGGAAGCAGACATACCTCAGGACCTGAAAAAAAATGCAAACAAACCAGAAAACCAAAACCCACCAAACAGATATAAATACCCCAAGCCATCAAGAAAGCTGGTATCCCAGACTTACCCCTCCCTGTGGCAATAATTCTGCATTACTAGTGCTAGGACAATGGTTTATTGCATAGGCAGGACACTGAGCCTTATGACACACACTGTTTCAGAAATCCTTTTATTCAAGAATGGAGGGTGCCTCTAGTATGAGAGCAAGTTTAACAGATGAGAGCACTCCCTTCACTGTGTGCAAGTGCAAGGGATGGTAGATGTGTCTGCATTACAGAAGAGTCTTTTGTTGTATGAATCGCATTCTACCTCTACAGACAGTACACAAGACACTACCTCAGCAATAGCAGTGTTTACAAGTTGAGGTGTTATAAATTAGGCACCACTTTACCAAAGCAACTGGATTCTGTGACTCAGGCACAGGCCCATTACTTTTGGTAGCTTCCTCTTAGACTCCAATAGATGTTCATGCTTCCTTCTTTCAGTGCTCATGTTTTATTGGTAGACTTCACCTTACAGAGTGAATTTGCACGTACTTTCCTCACAACTCCAAGTTCTTTGCAGGTTATTTTTACCAAGTATCTCAGTTGTGCTAGCTTTTTTGTTTGTTAAAAAAAAACCAAAAAAAAAACCACAGAATGAATGGCTCTATTTTCACATGACACTGCAGAATTCTCTTGAATTAAACAGGAACTACAGGTACTAACTGCTTCAAGTGGTACAAAGGCTTCTGTAGAAGTCTGTATATGCATGTGTCTGTATAAAAAATATTTTGAGATTTCAGTCACAAATTTGAATGAAGTATGATATGAAGGGAAACTAAAAGACCATGAAAGACATACTAAACAATCAAAACATGTCAAAATAACCACTGTACATAGGTCCTCACCTTTTCAGTTCTTGTTCTAGCCTTTCAATGTCTTTCTTGCTGGAATTCAGCTGACCTGACTGAATGTTGACCTGAGATTCTTTTACTTGAAGATCATGTGAAATTTTCTGCTTTGCTTTCTCAAGATTATCACACAATTCCATCAAGCTCTGGTTTTCTCTTTTTAGTATTGCAGACTCATTTTTTTCATTTTCAACCTAGTTGGAATATAAAGACATCTTTGAGATTATAAAGTCCTCTCCATCCTTCTGTGCAATTACAATTATTTTAGTAACACAAAGTTTACATACTGTTATTTTCTTCCTAACATTTCAAAATCCTGACAGCTCTAAAAATCTTCAGATATACACTTTGTTTAAATATTTTCAGGTATGAAAAAACCCACATTTCCTAAAATTCAACTCAGTGACTTTAAAAATTTTTATTTATTTGACTAGACACAAACTTATCAAAAAACCCATTAGTCCGTAAAAACTAATAATCATTGTACAGTCCTTGTACAGTGAGTCAAGAGTCACAGCTTTGAAGATGGAGCCTGGCAGTAAAGATGTCCTTCTCCTCTCTGGAGAAGCATGTGAGGGGCAGGCTTCATTTTTGGCACAATGTTATTCTTTTGACTGAAAAATAGTGAGTATTAGCTGCTGCTTCTGAGAGTTTTAAAGCTTCTTTTTGTTTGGAGAACACAGCAGTTCCTTGGAATGGTTGAAGTAAGTACCTGGAAAGTCATGGGGAAGAAACTCAAAAGAAAACTACAATGTTTAAGACATTTGCTAGAAAGTTGTAGCAACCTAAACTAAATAAAAGGCAACCTTTCTAAATCACCTCTGAGCTGCAGTCAAATATTACAAAACAAAAACTGAACCAAATGGGTCACACTTGTCTGAAGCATGGCAGAACCCTGACCAAGAGGGTCTCTGGTTTCCTGGTTAGAGGGCTGACAGGGTAGAATCAGATGAGGTGTAAAAATATAGCCCTAAAAATGAAAAGTAACACCAAATTCCAAAACCCCAGTCTCTACAGGGAAAAAAAACAGGGAATTACATAAACCAAGTAATAGATTATAGGTATCTGTGGTCAAGGTGAAACAGGAAGACACTGCCAACTCTGCAGGTCTGTTATCTAAAGCAGGCCCACTCGTTATCAAGGTTTTTAATAGGCATAACAATAAAAAATTTATTTTCCCAGTCATAAAGAGCTGTAGGAAAACCTCAAAGTACACGTAAACACGTGGAGGTGGACAACCATGCCAGATAGGAAGAAGGAATTCTATTAACAATCAATGACAACTAAGCAAAGGGGAGAATATGACGAGTATGAGGTAAAATGAAGATAAACAGTTAATATTTCTATGTTACCTTTCCCATCAGTCAGTGGGAAGAAACAAAACACTAACCCATCCCCTAACAACAACCAGGTAATAAATCTTTATAACTGCATTTGGCATGCAGAATAGCATTTTAGGTTACCTTTTGTTTCTGTTTTTGCAAAGCTGCCTCCAAAGTCTCTAACTGGTATTGTCTTTGCTGGCGCTCCTTTTTAAGCTTATCGACTTGACTTTCCAGCTCATGGATCTTCTGAAGGACTCTGGGGGAGAGGCCTTCTTTCCATTCCTCCACAGCCCAGCTCATATTGACCAGATTCTTGTTTCCAACAACTATGCCTGAAACACAAAGACAGCTCACAATTAGACCTTCAAAAATATTAAATAAGCTTTACTTTTAAATTAATTGAACTTTTAAGCTTAGCAGCGATTAGAATGCAGCATTCCATAATCGTGCAGGCTTCCTGATCTAAACTTTAAATATTAGTGCTTTAAATAAAGCACCAACTTATAAATACTAAGTCCTATTTTGACACACTTGTACGCAGGCAGGGGGGGATTTTGAAGCCTCGCTTTAATCAACCTCCAACCTGCAACAGCGGGGTTTATACCCTTATAGCTGCGTTTGACAGCTGTATTTCAGAGAGCTTCTCTCCACGTCTTATATCGATGTTACAGAGCCAGCGCCGCTCACGCTGTACTTCGGTGGCATCTCAGCCTTGCGAAAACTCGCGGCTCTGTGAGGGGCGTCAGCGAAGGTTCTTTATTCCCAGAAGCCTTTCAAAGCAACGCGGATGAAACCGGGGCACCTCAGAGTAACTAAAACTAGAGACGACGACGGACAGGCGGACCGACCCCATCCAGGACCGGGGGGCTGCCTGTCACCCCCAGCCGTCCCCGAGCGCTCGCTCGCTCGCCCACTCACTCACTGTTAAATGCCGTCCGGAGCCTGGCGGCAGTGACCCAAGCTCCGGCGACTCGTGTCGCCGTCCCTGTCGGTGTCCGCGTCGGTGTCCGTGTCCCTGTCAGCGTCCCCGGTCCCGGCTCCCGCCGCACCTCAAACCCGCCGCCACCGCCCCGCGGCCGTTTGTGCCCGCCCCCCCACGGGGCCCTTAGAGCGCTGATTGGCCCGACTGCTACGCCGCTCGCCACGCCCCTTTCACCTTACCACCAATGAGAGCGCGCCGCTGGGACGCTGACCCTCACGACTGGCTGGTTCGGAAGCGTTCAAACTCCATTGGAGGCGGCGGCGCAGGGGCGGGGCGGCCCCGGAGGCTTTTTTGCCCGCAGTTGGGCGGGGCGGCCACGAAGGGCGGTGCCCACAGTTGGGCGGAGCGAGTGGCGGGGCGGGAAGGATGGAGCGAGGTTGGGATGGGGAGGAGGAAAGCGCAGCGGCTGTCGGGGTGTAACGATAGCGTCAGGCCTTTATCCAAACCCACTTTCCCGATCCCACAGAGAACGAAACGTGTCCCTGTGCTGTCTCGGTTATCACACGTTCACTGGGAAAGATCTGCGGAAGGATCCCGAAGTGTCTGCCTCAGCTGCTCTGGGGGATTGGGTTTGTTTTGGTTTTTAGTTTTTTGGGGCGGGGGAGGTAACTCAGCCCAATATTGCACATTTTCTACCCAGAAATATAAACATACAAAATTAGAACGCTTTTTGTAAGTGTGTTCTAACACGGAGCATAGAATCGAAATGGCAACAGCGAAGGCTGAAGGATTCTAAGTCTCCTATGAACTTCCCTGGGTATCTGTGGCTTGTTTTCCAAAGCCTCTGGCATTCCTCTCCCTGCCCCCTGACCGCCTCTCGGGGGGGGGGGGGGGGCTCGAGGGGTCAGATTTTAAGCACGGAGATCCTTTCCATCAGAATCCGTGAATTGTGATTCTGTGATCTGATTATCATTCCACCTAATTAAATGTCCTGCTTCTCGTAATTATTCTGAGACTATTTACTCAAGCACTGTTCTTTTAATCATATTTAGGAAACTGAGTTAAACAAATATTCCCTGATAAGTCAAACAGCTCACCAGTCGGCTGGTGAGAGCTCTGGTTATAAATAAATAAGTTACAACAAACTCACTAGCACATTGTTAGAAAATGTCCAAACCATCTCCAGAACAAAACAAGCCATCGGAATGATGGAACTGATCCATCATAAATACCTCTTCACAAACGACAATTAAAAAAAACCAAAACAAAACCAAAAAAAAAAAAGCCAAGCAAGCTAGAAAATTCCATGGTGAACTTTGTGCAGGCTGTTCACAGAACAGCAGTGGAGCAGGAACTAGTAGAAGAATGGAAATTCCTCACCAAGTACTCCCAAATAATTTGTGAAAGCTGAGGACCAGTCTGAACAGAAGGGGATCCCGCACTTGTCAAACAGCAAATGTTCTGTAAGAATTAAATGCTCACGTTATACTCAGTAAGTGTTTCTCATTTGACAGTAACAAATGTTACTTAATCAATTGTAGAAGCTGAAGAGTTTTCAGTTTCTACAGATGATATTGTACTGGGATCATTGACAGACAGGGAGCCCTAGCATTTAAACTAGTTCTTCATGATTAATCTCTCAGTGGAGGCTTCAGTGAAACAACTTCATCTTCCAAGATCAGTGTCATATTCTTCAGAAGGGGAAAAATGAGTAGAGACAGCCTTCAGAGTTCTTAAAAGGCATGAAAAATGGAAATCAGCTGGTGCATGCAGAGCTTTTTAAGATGCAGTCTGATTAATATCTGGATAACTGAGGCTAAAATGAAAAGGAACCTGACCACTGTTGTAAACTTAAATATGAGAAAACACTTGTTCTAAAGGTGATTTCTGAGAATTGTCAGGTTTGTACCAGGTTTCTGTAGGTAATGATTTACAAATTCATCCTTTCATATTTGGCAATTAACTATTGCAGCAATTAACTAATTATTATGAAAGATAAAAGAACTCATGAAGAGTACAGAAACTTGTTTTTTCTTTTGCCATATCAACCTTATTTTGTACAATAGCTTCATAAGTATCAAGATATTCATTATCAGATGTAAATATAAGAATAAAAGTACTAGTAAATATATGATTGAAGTATAAGATACAAAAATAAGGTCAAATATTCTGAAAAATTAATAGCAAGTTATAAAGCGTGTTAATAGCAACCATCAATTTGCCTAACACTTGTAATTATTTTCATTGCTCTCTACTGGATAGAATCCTTGAGGTCTTTCCAAGAGGCTCTCACAACTCCCTGCTTTAGAGTTCCCCATGATTTTGAGCAGAGAAAACTACCTCAGTTTTGTGAAGTGGCTTTTCTCTGTCCTTGAAATTCCATTCAGTTTTTGCCAAATGTTAAAAATCACCTGCGTTCCTTACTATAATTTTTGGTAAAGGGCCAGAACAGTAAGTAGAATACAAAAGCCACTAAAGGTTGAATTTGTATTGCTACAGCTTATGGAACAAAACCAGAAGGGAAAGAAAGGAAAAGAATGTCCAATGAGAAAATCTCACCCTGCTTGGATACTACAAGAAGCAGAAACCAGATGGAGCTTTTCCCCCATATTCTTCCCTGCCAGACTCAGAATCCATCAGGTAAAATCTATTTCATGTATGTGTATATATATAAATACGTATACACATGCACACACATCAAAGAGTTCCTAAGGAGCTGGAGCAATTCCTTTCACCCAGGGGAAAGATAAATAGGCCAGGCACTCTGTGTCTGATGGGGTTTTAGCTTCCCAGTTTCCCTGTCGAGGCACTAGAGACAGACACTCTGCCAGGCTGGGTGTGAAAGAGAAGAAAGACAGATCATTTTCCTTAGCCTCACCCAAACCCCACCCCATACTAAGTGATGCCTCTTGCCTCTGGAATACAACATTCTCCACCTCTGCCAGCATGGGTAGGTAACTAAGAAGATGGCAGTTTAGGTGTCAGTACTGGAGCTGCAAGGTTAAGTCTGCACAAATAAAGCCTAGTGAGCTACTGTTGTAAAACACTACATTTGATTGCTAATACACCCTTAGATTTCCTATTCTTCACGCAGTTTTTCACAGAACACATACCTTGTTTGGTGTACAGAATGAATGTAAAGGAGGGTGCCTTAGGGTGCATAGAGAACCTTACACCTTAGATTTCTTAACCATCTTTTGCTGTTAAAAGAGGTTGAAGTTACCTCACAGTCTTTTTTTCATAGTTTATTAACCAAACCAGGGACCACAGCATATCACAAATTATAAACTATAACTTTGTTCCCAAAGGAAATGAGGTGTTGCTCTAGTCAGGATTACAGTATTTCATACCTACTAATGGAAACTGCTACCAAAGTGCTAATGTTGACTCCAGCACTACAGGCACCTGGACGAACATATTAGTGCATAAAATACCTACAGCTGCTCTATTGTTTGGGATTGCATTGGCTAGTCCAGCCTACTAAACACCAGTGGGGAGGTGTCCTAGTACTGAGAAGGTGACTGAAGTTACCTGGCTTGTCTAAGGTGACACAGCACATGCAGGTGCTGGACAGGAACGCACAGGTACAGTTCCTGGCAGTTTAAAACACCTCAAGGCAATTTTGCCACATTCCCAATTTCCCTGCTGTCTCCCACCTGTGTGCTGCCACTGCTCCCTTATGACAATTTTGGTGCTGATTCGAACTGCCAGGTGAGATGGTTAAACAGGCAAGGGGTATCAAGCAATACCTTCCATGTAGCATCAGCAGGTATGCATATTTCATCTGCAAGCTGCTGCATTGTGTGATCAGATAAATGTCAGTCCCAGCTCAGCAGGTGGAAGGGGGATAAGCAGGAGAGAGTGGAGGGGGCTGTGGCGGCACCAGCTTAGATGAATTAAAATATTATGCAACAAGACCCTAAATTCCTGAGCTCTAATCCCTAAAACCTATCTGTCATAAATGACAGTAAGAAACCTTCCCACAGTACATGCATTCCTGTGTTTTATAACCAGTGTGTTTTACAAGTATAAAGCTATCTTACAGCGTCTGCTTTCCTTTACGTCTCTCACATATTTAGGGCAATTACTCTGAATAATCCTCATCACAGGAAAATGTTCTCTGACTTTGCATACAGTGTAGCATTATTGTGATTATTTTATTAATCTACAAACTTCTGCACAAGTGTTAACCTCTGAATTTAAAGCTGCTGAGCAGTTACACAGATAGACTCATTACAACAAGTAATAGTAAAATTATTTAACAACATAGAGGATTGAAAACAAGGGGGCTTCTCAGGTGATGTTAGTAAATGTTGGTTTAAAATGCGAATGTTACTTGTTTAACACTTCTTAGTATATGTAAAGGTGGAGGAAGAAAGCTTACATATAAAAAAAAATGTTTGTTATTTAAGTGCACGCATATTGTCTTGACCCGAAGAATGGTTTGCAGCTATAGCAACAGTTATAGTAATGAAAAAGTATTTATATTTTTCTTTCCTGTTCTTAAAGCACTATTTTCAAACATTATGAATACAGCCATTAGCATAATGCTTAAACAATTGATGTGCAATGAAGAAAATGATAAATAATTATAGCAATTACATTATGATATGACACGTCATGTCCATGTTGTCTAAGGCTTCAAATTACAAGTTACTGAACCATAAATGAAATTGGAATATTTTCTTTTTTTTTAATGGCAATTTCCCCCTCTTTATAGTTCTGCAGCCAACTAGAAATGGTGATACCAAGCAAATGTTTCACGCTACATATGTTAGCACAAAAAAATACATTCATGATACTATCAAATATTGTTATATCTTGTGGGCAATGAGTTTTCAGGTTTCAGGGGGCATTTGGTAACATGGGAACCTATTTCCTTTATGGCCCATTCCTCTCTGACTTTCATGAGTCCATAGCTTGCATCTCCTTTGGCCCCCATTTTTGTTAGGATTTGTACCCTTAACTACACACAAGGACATCTATTGTGACTATCAGTTTGTTCTAACTAGAGAGAAAAGCAGCTAACACACAAGTGTACTACATCTAAACTAAAAGGAATGTACCTTTCCTAGCCACCTCTGACTCTTTCCATCTTTACCACCACTTTTTTAAAACGGGAAATGTAGAAAATGCCCACTGGTAAGTCAGGTTACCTCTATTTCTTGTCAGGGCTCTCTAGATTTGTTTTTATTTTGGTTTACATTCAATGATTTTCTCCCTCTATCACCTTCAACTACTTTATTAACTACTTTTTAAACTACTTTTCAATTTCTCTTTTCCTCACAGGACAACTCTCCCAGAGGTTCTTTGCTGCCATCTGCATGATTGCCTTCAGAAGTCTGAGTTTTGCTTCTTTGTTTGCCTCTCTATTCTAGGTTTTTGATCATTTATCATGGCTACTCTTGCTATGCCTATTCTGCAACTTGAACATCCCATTCCTTTGAACTACACATATTAAAGGTTTGAACTTGTACTTTGTTATGGTCTGGGATGCACATAAGAATGCAAGTTTGTTGTTTTCTAATCATTGGTCCCCGTTTCAGCTTTTTGCCATCAAAGTTGATTTGCAATTTCCCTTCCAACCCAAACCATTCTGGGATTCCAAGTTTCCACAAGACTGTCTGATCCTTTGCTTTTGCTTCTGAACAAGTAACAAATAGTTTCAAAATTAAAATATTAAGGTACATAAAGACATATATTTGTATATTGAGATCCACGTGTATCCACATATATTTGTATATTGAGATCCTTGTGTATCCATACACATTCATATATTGAGCTCCTCGTGTATCCAATATGAATTGGCTTTTCCCTTCTGTCAGCACTGACACAGTACAAGTTTAACTCATAATCCACATTCAAAGCTCATCAATGGGGCAGTTTTCTCCTTTCACAGAATCACAGAATATCCTGAGCTGGAAGGGACCCACCAGGATCATCCAGTCCAAGCCCTGGCCCTGCACAGACACCCCAACAATCCCACCCTGTGCCTGAAAGCATTTTCCAAACATTCCTTGAGCTCTGGCAGTCCTGGGGCCATGACCATTCCCTGGGGAGCCTGTTCCAGGAGAACCACCCACCAAGCACACCTTGCACTGCCATCCTGTCACGCAAGAAAAATGGCCTTTTGTCTTGCATGCAGCAAGCTCCAGCAGAAACTCCGTGACATCCAGAACAAGTGGTGGATCGATCTAGCTGAAAAAACTCAATTATGTGCAGATACAGGTGATCACAAAGGATTCTATGAGGCCCTGAAAACAGCATATGGGCCTACATACCAAGTCCAAAGCCCCCTACTCAGCGCAGATGGTCAAATGCTTCTAACAGACAAAACCTCCATTCTGAATCAATGGTCTGAACACTTTCAGACTCTTTTCAGTACCAACCGTGTAGTCCAAGACTCAGCAATTCAGTCCATCACACAACCACCAGTGAAATATGAATTGGATACTGCCCCCACTTTAGGAGAAACCCTCAAGGCCATACATCAGGTGAAAATCGGCAAGGCAGCTGGGGTTGATGGAATTCCACCTGAAGTCTGGAAACATGGACGCCTTGCACTCCATGCTAAATTTCACGAGTTCATACTACACTGTTGGGATCTAGGCGAACTACCATCAGACCTTCGTGATGCAGTCATCATCACTTTGTATAAGGAGAAAGGTACTAAATCAGACTGCTCAAATTACCGTGGTATTACTCTGCTCTCCATTGCTGGCAAAATCCTGGCAAGAATACTCTTGAACAGACTAATACCCGTTAGAGCAGAAGGAATTCTACCTGAAAGTCAGTGTGGTTTCAGAGCCAACAGGAGCACCACAGACATGGTATTTGTTCTCAGACAACTGCAAGAGAAGCGTAGGGAACAGAACAAAGGTCTCTATGTAACCTTTGTCAACCTCACCAAGGCTTTCGATACTGTGAGCAGAAAAAGTCTATGGCAGATTTTGGAACGCTTAGGTTGTCCCCCCAAGTTCCTTAAAATGATCATCTCACTCCATGAGGATCAGCACTGCCAAGTCAGATATGGCAATTCACTTTCTGAGCCCTTTCTAATAACTAATGGTGTGAAACAAGGCTGTGTTCTCACACCAACCCTATTCACAATCTTTTTCAGCATGATGCTCCAAAGGGCCACGACAGACCTCGATGATCAGGACAGTATCTACATTTGATACTGTACTGATGGAAGCCTATTCAACAAGGCGACTGAAGGCCCACACCAAGACCTTAAACCATCTTGTCCGGGAGCTGCTTTATGCTGATGACGCCGCCCTTGTTGCCCACACAGAAGCAGCTCTGCAGCGTTTAACATCCTGCTTTGAAGATGCTGCTGAGCTCTTTGGGCTGGAAGTCAGTTTAAAGAAAACAGAAGTTCTCTATCAATCGGCCCCTCAGGAAGTCTTCCTTCATCCCCATATCAGCATTGGCGAATCAGAGCTCAAATCAGTTCAGCAGTTTAATTACCTAGGTAGCCTCATCTCCTCGGACGGTAAGATTGACGGAGAGATAAACAACAGGTTAGCAAAGGCATATAGTGCTTTCGGAAAGCTTCATAAAAGAGTTTGGTGAAATAAACACCTGAAGAAAAGTACAAAGATCAGCGTTTACAGAGCCATTGTGCTGCCTACTCTCTTATACGGTTCCGAATCATGGGTCATCTACCGCCACCACCTGTGGCTCCTAGAACGCTTCCATCAACGCTGCCTCCGTTCAATCCTAAACATCCACTGGTCAGATTATGTGACTAATACCTCTGTTCTAGAACAAGCAGCAGTCACAAGTATTGAGGCCATGTTGATGAGAACTCAGCTGCGATGGGCAGGGCACGTCTCCAGGATGAAGGACCACCACCTCCCTAAGATCTTGCTTTATGGTGAACTTGCCACCGGCTGCTGCAAGAGAGGAGCCCCAAAGAGAAGATACAAGGACTCCCTGAAACAACATCTCAGCCTTGACCACATTGATCACCATAACTGGTCTACTCTGGCCTCCAATCGGGAGGTCTGGAGACACGCCATCTATAACGCTGCTGATGCTTTTGAGAAAGCACACAGGATCACCCTTGAGGAGAAAAGACAACGCAGAAAGAATCATGTCTTGCAGAATATACCACCTGAGGAGTCTTTCTGCTGTGCCTTTTGCAACCGGACATGCCTATCTCGTATTGGCCTTTTTAGCCACCAACGCGCTTGCAACAAACGTGGGTAGAGCCCTTCCCAAATCTTCATTTGCGAAGCCTGGCCATGCTGATTTGATGATGATTTGCAATTCTACTATTTTTTGAACATCCATATTGTCTAGGAAAGATACAAATCCATGCCTTTTGGAAACACCAGTTCTGTCAGTGATTGCTTTCACAGCACTGTATTGTTCAAAGAAACTCTGAATTTCTGTTTCATTCATCCTTCTATACATTTCACAAATGAAGACTGTGTTTGGCAGGCTTTTTCCTTCTGGTAAAACATAACCTTGACTGAATGTTGACGAATGTGTACTACCTCCAAGGCACTTGCACACTGGGTCTCCATATTTGCAGGTATCATTCACAAAGCCCAAGTGGGTGGCTTAAAAATAAATGAGGCTTTTAAAACAAAATCAATATGAACTTTTCTGAGAAAACAAACCGTGGACAATTGTTTGTGGGTTGGGAGGTTTTTTTGTTTGTTTTGTTTTTTGTTTCTTTGGTTTTTTTTCCCCAGAGGTGGAGAAAGGCAGTTCCATACAAACTTCCATCACATGGATTGTGTACACTGGACCTCATATGGATCTACAGGGGACTGTTCATTATTTGAATCCTTATAGATTACCTCCAGCACAGCTAGTTCTCTCAGGTACTGGATACCTTTCCGCATGGTGTTCCACCTGCTTGGGCACACTACTAGATCATCCTTGAGAGAATACCTTTCCCTCATGCTTGACAGGTGTCTCCAGACAAAACCAAAGGAGATGTTTGGCACTCTGAATTCTTTCATGTATCAGATATCTTATCTGCAGGTATCTCCTGTTCAGCTTTCAATTCCATTCTCAGTGCAAGACTTAGACAAGCCCTTCCACTCATCATTATTGCTGTTAAAAGGTTAAGTCTTTAGCCATATCAGCCCCCTGATATATGACTGCTTGCCATCTGACTCAATGTGGCCACTTACATGGCTTTAAATGCACAATGTGTCTGCAGCTGGCAACCCAGTGTTTAAGCTGACATGTTGGTCTTCCAAAAACTATGAATTCATTGGGAGGAAATTCCACTGTTATTTATTATACATGTATTTATTTATTATAGACATATATTTGTGATCTGTACATATATTTATATGTGTATGTTACTTTTATGTAGGTATTATCTGAGAATCTATACTTGTTTTGTATTGTGTTCACCTACTGGCCAATTTTTTATCAGTCAGTGAAACAGTTAAGAATGTCCCCTATACTATTCATGACAAACTAAGCCAATCACTTATTAGCCTCTACCTATCTTTATGCTGTCTCAAAATCTTCCAGTGTTTCTCTGTGTTTGACCAGATAAGACAAAAGTACACCTCCTTATCTTACACTCATCCTAACCACCTCAACATTACTTCTGTCATTTTTACAGGCAAGCTCTAGAGTGAGTTTTCAGTCACCCAACTAATTGTAGCGGGAAACCTGCCTCAAACAGCTATAGTTTATGAACAACTAACTGAAATGATCCAATAGACTAAATAAGTATAGAAGGAGAAAACAACTGCATTGTACATCTTAATGACTTTGGTTATCACTTGATCTCCTCACCTCTTCCAAGTTTAAATGCCAACAGTTTTATTGGTCTTTCCTATACAATTTTTTGTATTAATCCTTTTCAGGAAAAAGTTTGTATGTATTTTAAGTCTTTCCAGAGTATTTAGTGTATCATGTAAATGACAGTCAGAATAGAAAATAATATTTATATATATGCTCCTCAGCATTCCCGAATTGCTCTAACTAAGAGTAAGTTTCCCATTAATTTTGACCAAAAGTGAGAATGAGAATCAGAGCTCTTTTAGAAACGATATACAGAGTCCAAAAAGCTGAGGTACATTTAGCTGAAGTTTTATTCTTTTACAGCAGATTTCACTATCAATTTCAGAAAACCTCAAAATCCAGAGTTTCAGAGTACTCTCATATCCAAGCATGGTCTTAGACTCATTTCACAGAGATAAGAAAACATTATCAATTCAAGTTACACAGGTTTGCGACAGTACTCAAAACACATTTTAGATTATGACATTAGCTCTTTGCTTTCTCAAGAAACCATTTATCTCTAAGTGGCAACAAAATATTTTCAACCGGGTGCCCGCAGTCAGACACGTAAATCTATGCTGAGATGCATAAAGATCATCAGAAGTAGGCAGCCACTAAAGCATCTACAAATCAGTGGTGTATACTGACTTCAAGGCATGCTGAAAAATTAACTTATGCTAAAAGGTAGGGATTTGGTTCATTGGTTTCTCTTTTTTGTTTGTTTGGGTTTTTTTGTTTGTTTTGTTTTTGTTTTTTGTTTAGAAGACCGCTGTTTCCAGAAATCTGAAGACCTAATACCTAAATGGTACATTCAAAAGTATCCAAATTTGTAGTCCATGAACACTGTAAAAATGTTATTCATTCTGTCATTGGACTAGCCTAGCTTGGACAGCAGTAACACTTGCATAGTGAGTTATATTCCTCATCCAAAACCCATTCCGAATACTTGGAACCATGGAATCAAAAGTTCACTACTTTACTCACAAATGCTAAAAAGTTTTTCATTTTAGAACCCTTACTGGAGAGCTGAAAAGAGACACAGGTATTAAATAAGTCCTCGGGCAGAATACAACTCTAAGCAAACTAGAATATTCAACACAGCGTAGTTTATTTGCACAGATAATCAACCAAGACTTTTTCTGGACTACAAAACTGGGTGCTGGCTTACTTGTGATAAGCCGTAGAGTACTATAACATGTTAGCTCATGCTTGGTGGCAACAGGTTTGTTTTCCAAAATTGTGTAATCCAAATTCCTTTTCTAAGAGATGATTTTGAGAAGCACTATTAAACAGAATAATTAATGAGAGCACAGCATACTAGAGAAGTAAACTTTTTTTTTTTGGTAGTAAGCTTCAAACAATAAATGTATCTATTTGTAAAGAACTAATATGATTTTAGAAATGGGAATTTCTGCTAGTGCACTAAGTTTCTGCTTACATTACAATCAGGTCAGTGTATCCAGCTGTAGCACATGACAGAGATTTTAGGAACACAGTTAGGGTCACATTTACAATACAAATCGGGAATGTGTTGCAACTGCATTCTTTGATTTGATTGTAATGTAGATGACTGTAAGGCTAATTAAACATCATCTACTGTTCACAGGAGAAACCACCAGCTGTTGCTTAAGCACAGTTTAAAGACAGTTTTATACGAAACAGGTTATGACATGGTTTCACCAACCAACAAGGACTGAGATTTTTCCATGTTATAACAAGACTCTTAAGCACATTCAAAATATGTTTAATACAGGATTTGCTAGCAAGGTGCCAGGACACTTTAAAATTCATTGCACAGCTTCATAATAAATGTCTTCTATATTTTGACACAGATAAAGTCAGTTTTCGTCTGCTGATAGTTAACCATTTGGTCAAGATGAATGGTGTTGGGCTTTATCTTCACAAGGGTTTGAGACAACATTCAGGCCTGTCAAACCCCCAGTTTGGGGAAAAAAAATTAAATAATGTCTCTCTCCCATACATTGCTTTCATCTGGAAATCAAAAAGCACCTTCTTAAGATCACTATCATTATCTCAATTTTCAGTCAAGAAACTAAGACACAGAGATGTGCTGCTACATGCCCAAGATCAGAACAAGGACTGGTAGCTAAGGTAACTGAGGTACAATTCTATGTCAATAAGTTATTTCCCATTTGTACTTTAGATGTTTCTATTTTGTAGAGTATTAATTATAATAATTCTGGTGATACTGTAGAAGGATCCAGTGTAAAAATTAAATTATAACAGAGCAGAAGGAATATTACAGCAAGCCAATAAAGTCTCTAAATATAATTTAGAGGTGTCATCTTTTCAGAAAAAAAAAATTGCTGTAAAGTGATTCCCTAGCAGCATAGAAAGACAATACATAATAATGCCTACATACAATTGACACAAGATTAACCATCAAAGTTTTCTGGACAAATTAGAAACAGCGAAAGAGTTAGGAACCAAATCAATAATTTGTATCATTTTTACATCCAATCCTTGAAACAGTTTGAGTAACACCTAACCTGGTTTTAGTATTTTATTAAATCACTTCCCAAGTAGCAGGTATGTACTGTTAGTTTTAATCCTAAATTCATACACTCCTGACAGCTCTTGAGGAACAAAGATGTATGTAAAGATTGCAGGTTTCAATGGTCCTAGAAAGCTGCAGTAGTACTGACAAAACAGATTTGCTTATGGAAACCTCTTTGCAGGAACTGGCTATCTCTGGGAAGCTTGTTTTTTAAAAGCACCTACTGCTACAATCTCTGATAGTTTAATACAGACATTGAGCACTGCGTTAAGTAATCTCAAGAAAAGTAATGATCATCATCATTCCCAGTTTTGGGAGCTTCTCTTGGTTGGGTAAATTTGAAATGCATTTCATTTTGCAGAGTTTGTTGAGCCGACCTTGCTCTTGCTGGCAAGCAGTGTGATTTTATTTCTTCTAGTTCATTTTATTTCTTCTAGGAGACCCAATCCTGCAGGTAACCAACACACAAAATTTCCCCTCGAAATTTTCCCACCTGTCAGCATGTACACACTTCTTGCCACATTGCTTCCTTTGCAGTAAAGGTCCCTAAATAAAGTTACTTCAAATGCAGAGAGACTTAAGAAAGTGAAAGTAACCAGCTCCAAAGCAGGAATGTGACTAAAAGACTTTAGGTAGGGAGCACACCACCCTGAGGCACAGATGCAAAAGTCAGTATTTATTGTCTTAAAAAAATCATCCTTACACCTGGACTAACATGGGGAGAACAGGATAGAAATCAAATAATTTAAACCCTAGTTTTTATGTGTGCTACCCTCTTTTGCAACTTTCTACTCAGTACAGGTAATCTGTTTTCTGTTATCAAGTCAGAGCACAGTGGCTCTATGATGCATCTCATCATCTCATTTTGACACCTGATATTTCTTCCAGATTGTTACTCAAAGTTCTCTATCTACATGTGGTCAAGTACAATTCAAGTTTAAATCTTAAATCGTGTCACTTCTTAATGCCTCAGTGTAGCATATGTAAAATGCAGATAATTACTTCATTAAGGTGTGGTGTTTGTAAAATGTTTGAGAGTCTCAGATGAAAAGGATTGCTTCAAAATGTAATTATAATATTATGCCAGAGGTAAGGCATAGGCCTGTGATTCCATGTACAGTATTTAAATACAATTACTTATCTATCAAAATCAAGAATCTGTGCTATTTCTCCCTCTCTCAGCTCCTGATCCTTTTCCCATTAATAATCTGAATAATCCTGACTCCAATGGATCTGCTCACTTACTCCTTCAGTAAGGTGTACAAGTAACAAACAGTAACAGCAACACAAAAATTGTATAAATTCTCATTTAGCACTATTTTTCATAATTTTACATGTTTGTAAGAGTCCTTAAGTTCTGGTGTCACAGATGTTTTAGAGGGATGCCTCCCTTTGACATTTCTGTAGATGCCCACTGGTACCAGAGGTATTTGTATACACTTTCTGGAATGTGGATTATTTTTGGAATGTGGATAATTTTAAATAAATGTAAATTAAGGCAAAAATAACTTTGCAAATTGCCCATCAGCTATGATGCACAAGAGCATAATTTCTAATATTCACATTGTTCTTAAATCTACTTGATTTGGTGTGTTATGTTCAACACCTGTTGGTAGTTGCAACCTTCCTGACAGTACTCCTACAGGGTGGTGTGTTTCCTGCTCCTCTCTTTTACAGCAGACATCAGATGGGCTTTCTCACATCAGCCAAGCACCAAGTATCCCGGGCATTTCATGCAGTTATCAACTAACACGTTTCAAGTCAGCTTCAGGTCGGCACCACCATGGGTGTTTTTCCATCACGAGTGTTTTGCCCTCTGTGCAGCCAGAAGAGCAGGGATAACCACCCGTCTAGAAGCGAGGGTCACACAGTAAGAAGGACACCGAAAGGAGTGAAATGGGAAGAGGAGAAGCAAAGACAGGGAGGGATGGAGAGAAACGATGCTGTCGCGCAAGGCTGTAGGAGATGAAACAGGGGGTTATGGAAGGGCAGAGGAGAGGCCACAGAGAAGCAGGGCGGCCCCGCGCCTTCATACAGGAGGTCTGGAAGGAGGATCTCAGGAGATTCCAGGCCCACGCGTGCAGAGCCCGCCTCAGGTCCCTGCGTGTCCCTTCCCACCCCGGTCTGTCTGGGGGTGTTCCCGCTCCCGCTCGGGCCGGGACGACACGTGCCCGGAGCTCCACGGCGGGTCCCGGCAGGAGGGCGGGGAAGGGGCCGGGAAAGGGCCGGGAAAGGGGCCGGCTCCCCCCGGCAGGGAGGCGGGAAGGGCCGGCACCCTGCACCTGGCAGCTCTGCCCTCCTCGGGAGGGCTGCCGCCGGCACCCGCTCGGATTGGCAGGAGCCTGCGCCCTCCTCTTCCTCCCTCCTTTTCCCTCCTCCGCGGGGTGGGTTTCAGCCCTCCTCCTTCCTTGGGGAGGGGGGAAGAGTTAAAAAAAAAGAAAGGGGAAGAAAAATAAGAAGGAGAAAGAGAAAAGAAATCCCAAGTTGCGTCCCCGACGTCTCCGGGCCCCGCGGCCGCAGCGGCCGCCCCACATTCCTGGCATTCCTGGGCCGTGACTCCCCGCGCCGCCCCGGCCCCAGCCCGGCCCCGGCCCCGCCGCCTCCGGCTCGCCTGCCCGCCAGCCCCGCTCGCCCCCGCGGGACACCAGTCCCCTCCTCCTGCCCTGCCTCCCTCCTTCCCGCACCCCGCGGGCGGCAGCAGGAGCTCAGGGCGCCCCGGCCCTCCGCGCCGCCACCGGCGGCCGCAGCTCCGGCCGCCCCGCACAAGTTCCCCGCGGTGGCCGGGCCGGGGCGGCGGGAGCCGGACTGGTCTCCCTCCCCAGCGCCCGCGTCGGGTCCCGCCGGCAGCCTCTGCCTTCCGGGCCGGGACAGCCGCCTCCCGCGGGAGGCACAAAGCCGGAGCCGCCGCTGCCCGGGCGGCCGCCAGCAGGTAAGGAGCCGCCGAGTTCGCTCCAGCTCGGGCGCGTCCCCGCGCCGACTTTAAAACAGCCCGAGCTGCGCCTTGTGCTCGGCGTGTGCGATTGGCACGGCCGGCGTGGGGCTCGTTGAGCGCTGCAGGGAGCTATTGCAGCTCCGCCGAGTATGCACTGCTGTCCGCAAACTACGAAAATAGCTAAGCTTGGGTTGCAAGTACCAGCCGGTGACTTGAGATAAAGCGAGCCTCGGACTGTCCGTCCAGCCCGTGAATTTAATCTGTTAGACACCCAGATAATACGGCGTTTGTACACTCGAGAGATATTTGTAAATAGCGAGGAACGGGCAGGGCTCCGTGCTGGGCTGCCCGTATTTACATCGCGGCATGCCCGTGTTTGCCTTCCCCCTGCCCGGGGGTTTACCTTGCTCTTTGTTAGTTACAGTCAAGCCTAAACTGGCCGTTCGTCTTCAGCAAGTATGTAACTCTGACGAGTTCTGCAGAGAAGATCGCGGCGAGGCAGGGAAGAGTGACATCTGCTCTCATTTCTGATGTGGCAAAATGGATGGATTGTTAAGATTTCAAACTAGCTCACTTTATTGGGGTGTATTTGGGACAAGCGTTACGTAATGTATGTGTGGTATGTGGATATAATGCTTGCTGGAGCTTTCCTATCGAGAATGTTTTATCTCTGATTTACATAAAATAATCATATGTTTCCATTAGAAGCAACTCTTTGGCTGTTTGTAACTTTAAAAAGGTGGGACCAAACAGCGACTGGTAAAAGGCTCAGATAAAATATGCTTTTGCCCAAAAAGTTTTCTGGGATCTTTGGCGTGTAGCCTGAAACCATAGCTGAAAGAAATGTTTTTACCAGAAGCCAGTTCTTTTTTCTTTAAACTTTATGCAGATAATTGCAACAGGGTTTGGTTATTCTGAAAGCACTCTTACATGCTGGAGTTTTTCAGAGTTTGGAAAAATATACATATAAAATGGCTCTCCCCAAATCACAAGTCACCACCTGCCAACCTCCATATTATGAGAGGAGATAGTCAGGTCTTTTGGGGGAGAGATGTAAGGAGGGGCAGTCCCAGCAGAGACTGCTCTGTGGTTATCCAGCTGAGAACGTCCTATCAAATATGAGTGACAAAATACAGATTAAGCAGCTTTTGGTCTTACCCTCTGGGGAGTTTGTAGCTGACATCTAGTACTTGTTACATGGTGTAAAATAGAGCATGTGTTGATATTATAGTAATGTAAATAAGTTGTAGGCCCTGTTCTGTTATTGTCAGTACTTGAACTCTTTTTGGTGTCTTTAGAAGACTGTGCCAGAGTTGCTTACAGGCAGAGGGCACTTGTGTGTATCTCACGGGTCATGATACAAAAGTTGGGAGCTTTGCAAACTTGCTGTGTTGAAGCACAGTTCATCAGTGAAAAGGTAATCCCTACAATCTGTCACCGACCTTGTGGCCATCAATTCTGCAACTGCATTTGTGTGCGAGAAGCTTGAAAGCATGACTGTCTCAATGCATCCTCAGAGAATCTAGTGGTTCAGACCAAGGCCAGAGCAAGGGCTGCTAGACTCATCTCTGTACTGAGCAAACTGAGCTTTTATATGTATATACATGTTTTACACGTGCCTTTTAAATGTTTCTGGAAGAGCAGCAGAAGTAGCTTTGGTGCAGTGTTGTTCATGAGGGTTAATTAGCAACTAGTGTTAGCACTAGATTTTTCTCCTGGTCATTCTTGTCCAGCAGAAGCCTGTGAGTCAGTTATTGTAACTTAGGTATGTAATGGCTTTCTATGAAATACATATACTGTTGTGCACTTAGCAAATTGTTTTGGCTGCCAGTGGCTCCTGCAATAATGGATAAAGTATCTATATATATATATATATATACACATATGCCTATATAGGTGTGTACATAGTTCTAGTGACTCTATGGCTTCCTTTTTCTGTGTTTATTTGGTACTGCTTCAGCCAAAGTACTGCTCTTCATTCTGTTTCTCTTCATATCCAGTGAGGCTGTGTTTGATTAAATGTCATTTAAGTAGCTCATTTTAATTGGGATTTAAATTTACTGTAGATATATGCAGTGTGAAAAGTGTACTTGAATTCCAGCTCCTCAGCTGGAAGCAAGTTCTTCTCTGTTGCAAGGGTTTGTCAGCTGAGGGGGGTTTATAAACTGCTGGTAGTATACAACAGGTAAAAAGTTTTCATCAGGCAGTGCTGCTCAGTACCATATAGGTCCTAGTCCTGCAAAGACACCCCCCCCACACACACGTGTTTAAACTCACATTCATGAATAGTGCTTTTGAAACCACGGCATTTCTTTTATATACATAATAATAAACATATATACAAGTCTTTGCAGGAACCAGGCTGTAACACTTAGTATGCAATATATTTGTGCATGTGTATCCAGCTCAATTACAGAAGATTTGAATAAAGGCTTAATTTTTATGCTGAGCAGATGCCATAAAAGTATTTTTTTATGTCTAAATCCACTGCAAAGTACAGCATGCCTTGGCCTATTATACTTTGTGGAGTTCCATTGGAACAGATCCTAATCTTTGAAAACAAACCATTACCGTGTAGATGTTCTTACTGTGAGGAGAGAGTATGCCTGTGCACAAGATTCTCTGAAGTTTTATGTGAAAATGTCTGGTTCCATTTTTAAAATCTACTGGTTTTCTATTCAGAGACTCTGTAAAACCTGGTACTTCCACCTATAAAACACTTAAAATATGTATATTAAAAAGTAATAATTAAAGATTAGTTCCTAAAGGAAACGAGATAGACCTGAGCTGAAGCCCATCTTTGTGATAAAAGTATGATTTTGGTTCCACTGGCTAACCCCTATCTTTCTGTGCCTAGTACAGGGGACCTCAAGACTCAGTGGGCACATGGAGCTTCCTCTCCATGTCCAGAGCAAGTGTAGCCTGTCCCGTGAGGTGCCCATCTTCTGCTTAAAGCCTTTTGGTTTGCAGTGTGTGGGGAGCTGAGGAGGTGATCTATGAAAAGACATGTCACAAGCCCTGAAGCAATAGGGTTCCTCACAAATGTGGGGCAGTCCGTGACTCTTCCCCTTTCCTCTGGGCTGTAGGAGGGAATGAGGAGAACTCTGGAGTGTGGAAGGAATTAAGGACGCTAGACTACGGTGCAGCACAAAGTATGTAAAAAGAACATGCATGTATGTTTTAAAATGTATTTCCCAGCCTATCATGTCTGCCCTAATAAGCAGTTGTACATGTTATAGTCACCTATAGGTAAGCACCTTCTGAGAATACCTAAGGGATTATAAACTTAGCCCTAATTAAGCATAAATTTAGCCAACATTAAGAAGATTTTCTGACCAAAGGATTTTTCTGGAGGGTGTTGGGTGTATAACATGTTGGATGGGTGATGGCCTGGGAAGAAGAGAACACTGACCCTTCTGATGTCCTGCAGCTATTGTGACATTCTTATTTTCTGCTCATGTGAAGAGTTTAGGTACCGAGCTTTGCTCAACATCAAGCATGTCTTTTGGAAACTGAAACTCTCCTTTCTAATTCTCAATCAGTGTACCTGTCCTTATGACTAAGAATGCCTTTTTTTTGTCAGTAACAATGTAAACTTTAAATTACCATGTGATGTAGAAACAACTCTGAAAAGAGGGCGGTGAACATATATGTTGGTGATCTAATAAACTAGATGAATGATGGTGTGCCAAAACTTGCTAATGATGCAAAAGTATTTGGATTAGGCAAGATTGAAGAAGACTGAGAAATTGTAAAGGGAATCCAAGAAAGCTGGGTAAAAGGGAAGCGTAGCAGATGATGTTGATAAATTCAAGAATATGCATGTTAGAGGGAATAATCAAATTACTTGTTCATGTTACTGGATTGTAAATTACCTATATTTATTAAGGTGGGGAGGAAGATTTCAACAGTGTTTTATTTAAACTTGTGCACCTTCTTAATGCTTAGCGTTGAGCTGAAGAAAAATGCCACAGTTGTTTTGCAATGTGTTAATGACACAAAGGATATTATTAAACTGGTGCTCAAATTCACCTGGAATAATCAATTTGTGATCTCCTATCAAAGAAGAGAGATTGAAAAATATTCATATGAAGTAGAACTGAAAATTTTAGCATAACTCTGTTTCAAGGCAGTCTGTTAGAGGAGGTAGGATGGACATGTGCAAAATAATGCTTGGCCACTACCCTTTTGTACATACTTGTCACAAGGAGTAGTTTGAAAGACAATGTGTATAATACCCCTAAATCACCATTTTTGGTGTATACCACCAAAGGCGATCATATAAATCAAGAGCCTGGCAGGATGAACAAGGTAAATGAACTGATCTAGAGATGGGAGGAACAGTCACAGCTACAGCTGAAGGGATGCTAACTGTACTGCTCTAGGGCATAAATCAACCCTATCTGACAAGGATTAAGAAATTTCTCTTAGGACAGATTATGCTATAAGTGCCTGCTATGATATTTTGTGTGTTTTTTTACAGGGTAAGCTGGTGTTAGAAACAGGATGTTGGGCTGATTATCTGACCGACTACAGTAATTTAGTTCCTGTATTGAAATGTGAATTATGCTGATTTTTATTATATATTAATGCAGATGGAATTGAAAGATTTATTTCTTTAAATATGTTCAGGTTTCATGGAAAATACATGTTGGACTTTAAGTCTTTAACATGTTAAAGTTTGATGTTTTAATTTATTGAGGCATGCTACGCTGTGGCCTGGACTGGCATAGAGAAGAACAGAAATGATGGTTAGGCTTCATTTGAAAGGCAGATAGCACTGGTATCTGTTATTAATCAATTTGGTTATGATGATCAGTGATTTCTATTATGTGTTCTAATGGACAAAGTTTGTAGTTTGGGTAGTTAATATAAATATTTTTGATTTCTGTAACAAAATGATGATAGTTGTGTCTGGGAGAAGCACAAGGACCAGTTTCTAGAGGTAACTAGATCTTCTGCAGCTTAGTGAATCTTTCAAAGAAAATATTGTCAAAGTAATGGTGTACCAACACCATGAAATTCTTGTATATCTATAGGCTGCAAATGCCAGTCTGTTGCAAAAGAATAAGTGTGGGAAAAAATTGATTTAGTAGCAGGCATCATGATTGAGCTAATAATCAACACCTCATGTTAACAGACTATTGTATAACATAGTTAAGAGTTGTCTGTAGAAGTTTCAGGAAACTATGCTATAGCTTAAAGAATAAAAAGCCAGCACTTGTGCAACATTTAGGTGGTCAAACCAGCCAGAATGGGCTGTCTTACAGGCTTCCTGGCAGCTATCTGCCAAATAAAATGTGGACTGATTTTCTGGCTTCTCTGTTGAAAAGGCTGAAGCTGTTGTGAAGGCAGCCTAGCAGTGCTTTTTGAATTTAGAAAATAAGGTTTATGGAAAGGCACTCCTTTGTAAAGATGCATAAAAGTGATGTCTTCTCTTGCGACTCCTTTGAATTTTTGACTTGATTCGAAGCATATCTCTGGGAAGGACAGAAGGTAGAGCCTTAGCCCAGCAGAAGTTGGCAGTGTAGGAGAAGTGAGAGGTTACCAGTAGTTGTTTTAACTTGTGTTTGTGAAATTCTTTCTTGTTTTTACAACTGAGAAAATAGTTTGCATTCCTAAGGTTTTTGAGATTAGCTCTTATCATGGAACTCCCTCTTTTTAGAGGAGGCATTCACTACCTTGTAGATAAAATGCCTTTAGCTTTTTATTGATGATGACAATTAAGCTAGGTTTTTGGACAAGCCTGGGCAAAATCAAGGGACTTTGCCAATCAGAGACTGAACTAGTAGAAGCCAGATCCTATTTTTGATGTCTATTGCTAAATGCCATTTTGATTTTGACTCCTTCCTGCAGGACTTTCATTTGTTCTTTCAGTGCAAAATATATCGTGTTGGTAGTGGAAACTCTGCATTTTCTGGGAATGTGATATGCAGTGCTTATCTCAGGTGAGCAGACAATCTGTAAAGGAATTTCTACAGAAAACTTTGTGCCTGTTGTTTACTAGGACAGAGCGAGAGGAGAGGGAAAAGCAATGTAGTCAGTGGCCTAATTCATCTTGTGCTGAGGTGGAGTGAAACTTCTGATGCCTTCAGAGGGAGCAGGCCTTGAAAGTCCTACCTCAAAAATAGGAAAGAGGGGTCTTGGAGGAAATCTGACTTCTCCCTTAAGAGCTTTCCAAAATGTTCAATGTGAGCAGACCTGCCTCAGGAGGAAGAACCCTGATGAGCTTTTGAGGTGATAGGAATTTATTTAAAAGGCTCTAGAAAACAGGCATCTGGAATAATAGTAATTTTTTTTTTTGGTGGTGGTGGTGGTATTTTTGTTGTTGTTGTTTTGTGTGTGTGTTTGTGTTTTTTTTTTTCCCTTCTTTGGCATACTTTAAGAGCTACTTGAGTAGGATTGATGTCTATTTACATTCTTCATAATCTTGTTAAGATTCAGTCTGTTTAGGAAGATGCTTTGGTCAGCTTACCAGCTAAAGAAGTTGGCTGCTAACTGAAGGGGATGGCTGATGCAGTCTGCTGTGGGTAGACAGAAATATTGACAGAGCTTCAGAGCTCTGGCAGGTTCAGAATGGAGAGTGGACAGGGCAAGTTTCTGCTTGTGAACAAGACAACTCATGTAGATGTATTTGAGTAAAGGTCCTGTGATTCCATCCACCTTTGCCAAGACTGTGTTGTGGGAATCTCTGTGACAGCAGAGAAAGCTAAATCACAGTACTGATACTCATGTGCTGCTGCTTCCCACTTTGTTGTGGTTCTTTTTGAGAACAGGGAAAGGCAATGATGGGTCTTTTTTTGCAAGTTCTCTTCCATGTGTCCATGTTTCCCTTCATAGCTTGGTGCCTCAAAATGCATTTGCGCATAGTTGGAAATCTTATTTATAAAACAAAACTAAAATATTGCAGGAGAGCGTTATTGAGATGGGTTAGCATTTAGCATCCAAATGGTAAGTATGTTCAATGGTAACTATTTCACTTCCATTTTTTAATTATCTTTATTTCTGTCAAGCAAGAAATAAAAGCTGCCATTTAAAGATGAAATTTATTTTTAGTTTTTGCATATTCTAGGGCTTTTGGTATGCATTTGGGTGTTTCATACTACCTAATGTTATGTAGAGTGAAGTTTCTATAAATACAATGCTGTATATGGATAGGTTTCAATTTATAAGTAATGTGTAGCACTAAATCTGATGAGAAACTTGTTTAAACATGTCTTAAAATGGCCTTTTGTGGTCTCTTTGCAAACACGTGTTTCTTCTTCCCAGCACCCCCCAGGACAGGTTATCTCCCATGCAGGAATGTCCTGGGAAAGGTGTCCTGAGGTGTCCCCATTGGTCCTTGTTAACCCCATCCTGTGATTGGGTGTTCCTGTAAGCCCCTTGGGACTTCTAATTGGTTACTCTGTGAATCCCCCTAAACCCTATAAATGTAACATCCCCAACAATAAACTCTCTTTTGCCTCCTCTCCACGCCGGTGTGCTGTCTCTGTACCAGCCATGGGACCACAGTAATGTTTTTTAATTCCTTTCTGTGTTGTAGAATGTACTGGGAGCTTTACAAATAGCAAAAGACAAAATGTGTGTCTTGAATTACAGTCTAAGGAAGAGGAGAAGAAATGGTTTGGTGTAATAGGCAAATGGTATGTTGGGGAGAGCTGACATGTATTCTAAGGATGTTCATTTATTTGGTCATAACCTCCCCATCCTCTGTAGCTGGTTCATTTCTTGGAAGTTTTTTCTGGTTTCTCTATTTGATTGGTGAATTGTCATAAACATATGCATTTAAATATGCAAATCCAGAAATGCACATTTCCTGCACATTTACGGTTCAGTAGTTAAGAGACTTGTTTCAGAAGAGAATTACTGATACCACCTGACTTTATGAAGTGATGAATGTTTCTCTGGAGCATTTCTATACAGAGAAGAACCTTTAAGGAGAGTACAGTGGCTTGGAGTATGACATCTTTTCTACTTGCTATGTTAGTTTTGCTCTGGCTGCTGTTGTTCTTTGTTGTTGGTGTAGTAACGTGAAACAGTTGGTCACAGAGCAGCTCTGAGTTTTTGTAGTATACGTTTGCATATAACTTCACTGTGGAAAAGGTAAATTATTAAGTGGGCAGGATGAGCTTTCAAAAACCTTTAAACCTTGTCTAACAATGTTAGGTGTTGCTTCTAATGTACAAATGGTTTATTCAGAGGGACTGATGTAGTCTTACAGTTTTCCTAGAACCTGACTTAGGTATGAAGACTGTGACCCATGCAGTAATTAATTTGTCAAAACATCTCACAAGAGGTGGGTGCACTTTGGAAACAATTAGTCATTTTGTCCTATTAGTCAGTAATGCCAGCTTTGGTTGATGTTATATAAGGTTTCTTTCCTAGTTCTGTACTTTCATCTTGGGTTACAGGAGAAGTTTGTTAACATGTAGCTTAACTTTCATGTTCGCTCTGTGTTCAGTGTCCTTGACAAGTACCACTAGCTGTCTGCATAGAGCTGTAAAATTTTGCACTTCCTTTCCCCCTACCCAGCAATACAGTAAAATGGTCAGGACCAGCCAGACTGTGAGCTTGTGATAATGCAATAAGTGCCATCCATGTAAATCTGTCAATGAGAGGGCCATTCAGCTAACTTCAGATAACGCTGTCCACTGTTATGTGCTACTTAATTTTGCTTTCTCTGCTCTCTTTAGTAGAGTGAATTTATAAAGTAATTTATTTTTTCACTTGGGATGGAATCAAAGCAAATGCGTTTGTCAGTGTCTTCATGTTGCATGTTTCAATCAAAGAGAGCGGCAGGACAATGACAGGGAAGGATATCCTCCGTTATTCCAATGTTTTCGGAGATGAAAAAACAGACTTGTGCATGTTTATCTTAAAAAGGCTTCTTGCCACAACCTGAGAGCACTGTGGCCACAGTTTTGAAAGCAGAACATGTTAGTTATTTTGAGTGCCTTTTACAGCGGCTATGTTATGTGAAAGAAAATAAAATAACATTTAAAACTTACATGTTGAAAAAGACCCTTTGGTAATACAGTTAATAAAATAATTCTATAGGATTAAGGAAGACAATAGATTGTTTATTAGGAAAAACTTCCTAATAATAAGCTCTATGATTTATTGTATTAATCTCTCAGAAATAGCACTGTTGTGGGAATCATATTAAAATAATACTAGACAGTCCCCTAGAGCATTCACTGAAGGGTCTAAGTCTCTGTCAGAAAAGTAGACAAAGTTGTGGTTTCGTAATCAGATAGGTCTCGTTCTTCATTTTCTCTCGTTGTTCAGTTTTTGAAATTAAAAGCGCGTGATATTAGCTCCAGTAATTGGTATTTTTCCACAGCTTTATTAAGGATGAAGATGAGCTGGGGTTACTGAACTTGGGAAAAAGTCAAGGATTTTTTGATTGTTTTGTGGTTGGTTTTTTTTTGGCTTAGACATTTAAACCCATTTTTTTTAGCAAAGGATCTAATAAAACAGTAGTAGAAAACCAGTCCAGAGATCTTTAAGTACATAGTTTTGGCAGTATAGTGTTTTGGGACATTCATGAACAGTGATCTCCTTTTTAATATGTATTTTATACCTTCATACCTGTACTTTGGTACACACTTCATTTGCTTTATCCTGAGGCATTTGACAGGCCATAGATTCATTCACCCATGTATGTTCCTGCCCCGCCTATGGCTGCCTTGAGGCGTATGCCCCACATCATTTCATGTTGGCCACGCTGGGTGCTTTGTATGTCAAGTTCCATCAGGCATCATTAGACCTGCTTTCTACAGCATGCTCCAAGCAAGGTGCTAAATGCATCCTGTGGAGAAACAGTGTGGATAGGAACCCTCTGGGTGATGACTTAAATGTAGATTTCCTCCACTGCTATCTCGGTGAAGTTATTTTACTGGCATGTGTGGTGATCTTTGTGTACAGGGGTCAAACATAAAAGAATTTGATATTGTAACAAACTGGTAGTGCTAGGTATCAAGTGCTAACTGCAGTGGAAGGGACTGTGCACCAAACAGTACAGAATCTGTCCTGGATGAAGATGACAGGGACGGGTGTTTTATCAAGTCGTTGTGCAGTAATTCCTCTAACTGTTAAGAAAAGAGATTGAGGAGAGCTTGAAATGTTGTGGGGGTTTTGTAGCTTTTTGTTTTAAAACACAATGTATATCTCATCCCCATAATGGTAAAGAAATATAGGAAAGGTAAATGAAGTTTATAAAATATCAAAGGTATATGGCTTTTAAGAGTAGTTCTGTCAGCTGATGAAAACGATTAATCCATGTCTCCCAAATGTGATGTTCTTTACTACAGGCTATGTACAATTGCATCGTGTGCTGTCTATCACCACAACTACTGTGGCATTGTGCATAGGATAAGTGATGTCTAGACATGGCTGTAACCTTTACCTCTGCAGTTTATATGTCTCAGGAATTAGAAACATCAGACAATGAAAGGTTCTGTTTGGTTTTATGGGACTTTGAAATACTGCAATCAATTATTTTATTGTAGTATTTGTCTGTATATGCCTTTAAAGACTATGTATCAAATCTTTCATATTATGTTTTCTGTAATTTGTATAGTTTCATATCTTCTTGACTTAAGAAATATGGCAATGAATGGTGGTTCTGATGATCTGGTGGAATTGTAAGCAGAAGATGTTTTTGAATATGTGGAAGCAGTTTGTGTGCTAAGTTTGTTCAAACAGAGATGCATTAGCTCGTGAACAGTGAGAACTTTACAAGGACAAACTGGAAGGTCAGAGGAAATTAAAAACAAAAGAACGCCCAATTACCATGTCTGCTGAGACTGAGCACTGATTACACTATCCTTGTCCTGCCAGGATCATGATGATGACAACTGTCTCATGTCCTTTGACCAGATAGAATCATAGAATATCCTGAGTTGGAAGAGACCCACAAGGATCACAGAGTCAAACTCCTAGCCCTGCACAGGATGACCCCCAAAATTGCACCATGTCCCTGAGAATGTTGTTCAAACACTCCTTGAACTCTGTCAGTCACGGTGGATTACAAGGCAATGGTAATTGAGACTGCTAGGTTAAATTCAGCCCTCTTTCTGGAGATGGTTACAGAGCGGCATAATTAGACAAAGGGGGCTTAGAGTCCTTGTGCAAGAGAAGCCAGTGTAATACACATGGATTCTAAGATATGAAAGGTTAAGTGCTGCAGTTGGGTACATACTGGCATTGTAACACACTTCGCGTCATTATGTGACATGCCAGGAGAGCGGAAAATTACAACTCAGTTATTCAAAGCAGTAGTAAATCTAGTTAATACCTCATAGTTCTGACACATCTGTCAATGTGGTATCCTAATTATTTGCCTTGGCACCGTAAGCTCCAAGCAGGAAGTCCAGCTTGTGAGCACTGCATCCCAAAGCCTGCGGCGAATGTTTAGCAGCCCCGCTGGCACCAGCATAACTGGCAGCCCTGCTTACCAAACCAGAGTGTTCATGTGAACAGAGGTTTGCAGGATCAGAACATCAGTTTGTAACAGGAAATTGCATTTCCAAAGGTGAGTGTGTGAAAGGGGTCAGTAACTCTTGACAGTTTGTTGCAAAGTTCTGTTGGAAGATTACTACTTGCACAGTCAGGTGCTGTGATTTTATATTAAAACAAAGCTGTAGCGGTAAGACCGATTGTGTTTAACCCAGGTTCCTTTAGCACACTTTTTAGCTGGGTCTGGGAATAAGTAAACATCTAAAGTAATCTCTGGTTTTGTCATCTATTTGGTAGTGTGCTTGCTTCCTGTATTACAAAAGTTATCATTAGATTAGCTGTGTTTAAGTTTCCTGTCTCACCAGGGTTTTTTCCATTATTTTTACAATCTCTTTCAGAAGGTACTGATATCATGTTTCTGTAATAAAGGTTTCACTTAAATTATGTGTCGGGGTTTTTTCTTGCTGTGTTTTTTAATTTTTTCTCTTCATTTCCCTTACTTTGTCTGAAATACCTTTTCAACTCTGATACTTTCCCAGATTTTTTTTAATGGCATATGCTGTTGTAATAACATGTAGGCCAAGAAAGCATAATACTACTTCTGTCTGCAATTGGTGTGCTTTAATAAATTGTATAAAAAGGTCAACAACCTGCTTAGCTGTATCACTCCTTTTTCTTGCTATGTGAAGTACCCCAGGCTTTTAAATTAACTTCTAAGTGTGGTATGTGTGCTGTAGGACCTCACTGTGCCATAGACTGATGACTCCAGTTTACATGAATCAAAAGAGGTCCTTAGTGTATGGCATCATGTTGTGAGTAGTTTAATTGCTTGCTTTCAGTTTGTGAGACGTCTGTGTGTTAGGAAGAGGGGTAAACTCACCTGTGTGATAGCTCAGGTTGGACAATAAAAATGGTGTGAACTTTGTTGTTTGCCTGCTCAAACTAAGCATTACACTACTTTGCTTTGGCCTCTTGTGGGGAAAGTGCTGTTTAGTAGGTGGCCCTGCAACAGTGAACTCAGGCTGAGAAAATAAATAAGATGCACAGCGTCATGTTCGGTTCATCTAGGGTAGAAATTCAATACATAAGTCTGGAAATACCTAACATTTTAATATATTCTCTTACCATTAAGCACGGAAACTGTGAGCACTGAAAATAACTGACTTTCTAGATTTCACATGTGCTCAGTTACTTATCAAAGCAAGAGGTAAATCTAGACTTGAGGTTTTAAAATAAAAAGTGGAGCTGAATTTTCAGAACAGTGAGGTAGAACTTCTCCAGGACAATCACACCTTAGTTAGACCATGGAAAAATGTTTTGCCCTTACTGCATACCCTGCTCTATGTCCTGGGTTAAATCTCATTTCCCACTAATAGATGTTGCTTGCTAGGGTATATGTTTGCCTATAATGTTGGTGACATGGCACCTTTTAATGGAAGTGAAAACTAAATGTGAAGGGCTTTAGGCCTTCAGGTTTTACCCTTCTCATTAAACTTTTCTTGGCTTTGCAAATGCAGCTGCTGTCTTGCCAATTGATGTTTCTTTGTGGATTTCACATTAATTCTTGTGTTATTGCCATAGAATATACCTTAGCTCATTTTGTGTTCTTTTGCCTTCAAATGTAATACTGAATTTGGGAGTTATCAGGATAATATTCAGATTTGGGGTTTTTTATATTTTATTTTTGGGGATGCTAAATAGTTTCTAATAGCATGCTAATTGTTACCAGAAATGCTCTGCGACCGTTTTTTTCTGTGTTCATTGATTTATTTATTGTATCACCTAGGCTTTTTCTAAATATGCACCTGTGGTAGAGTTGAATGGGAGGGTTTTCCCCAGTTTGACACCAGCATTCACGTTAATCCACTAACTCAAGTCTGTTTTTCTAAGCTTGGCAATGGTGCTGTGGTATAAAAATCTTGATCTTGCTTCATAATGGCACTTCTCCTTTGTAGTTACTATCTGCATTTAATTTATTTGCTTCTAAAAGCTACATATTATTTTAGTAAGTGACATGTTTATATTTTGAATTTTTAGCCTATGACCGCAGTAATGAGTAGTCTCTTCCTTTCCCTTAAAAGATGGTTTCAGGCTCATTCTAATTGATGGCTTTCACTCACTTGCTGATGTTGTGCTCTTCATTTGAGCGTCATTGTCTTGATGGTAATTAAACAAAAGTCCAATTAAGTCTCACGCTATACTGGGAAGCAGCTTGCCAGAATTTGACAGTAGAACAAAGGACATTTCATTGACCAATTTCTTCAGAGGAAAATGTCTCAGTGGAGGTCTGTAAAGCAACACATGTGATTTTAGGCACTTACCAGCTATCATTTTAAAATTATTTTAAATCTGTGGCTGAGCCTTCTGCTCTGCTCCAAAGATGTGACTCAGAATGCAACTTGTGCTGGAGAGCTAATTTCCATCCACCACCACCATGAAAGCCCTCTTGAAACATCATATTTACAAAGCCGGCGAAGTGAGAGCAAGTAATCTCAGCCCCTTGGAATATTTCAACACAGGGCTTATGATAAAAAGATTAAAAATTTTCTATTTTATTCAAAATATAAGCCTATAAGTCCACTTAACTGAAAGCGTTGTAATTATTGCTCTTAATATTTTTGTTTCAAAAGCTGTAAATTGGAAGAGTAACTGTAGAACTGGAAAAAAGAAGAATGAATTAGAACAATGTTTTTTCCAAAGTGAGCCTTGCGTGGCTGTTGGCATTCATTCTGCTGAATAAAGTGGTTTGAGAAAGGAGAAGGAACACACAAGTTGAAGAGAAAAATGACCCAGAAGAGCCTGCTTCAGCAGAACACTTTAGGATAGTTACAGGACCACTGCCTTATTTCAGGAAAATTTGTAAAATGTATGAAAAGAGAATTTCAGTTGGGTCTCCAGCTTTCTCTCTCTTTTACCGTTAACTTTTTTGTTTGAATGCCACTGCTCTGTATATCAAGATCAAGACAATAATTGTCAACAGATCCAAGTACGTGTGTACATTATTATGTTTAATTTCCACCGAGCCATAAACACTCTTTGTCCTTTGCCTTTTACTAGCTATTGGCTTGGCTATTCCTTGTGGACAGGAAAGCTGTGTTTAATGCTTTGTAAAGTGGCCATCAGTTCCTTGCTTTTATCTCTATTCAGCATAAATTATTTTCTGCAAGGCCACAGAACTGTTCTGGCCAAGATTTGCAGGTGCCCCTTGTGGAGAGCTATTTCAGGATAAAGGCTTAATCTTACTGTCTCTTTCCTTTCCTTCCCTCTGTTTCTTCTTTCCTTGAAGAATACTAATCCTGGATGATAGAAGCTGATGGCTGGTGTGCTCCCTCCTCCATGGCTCTCTTCTGTTGTTGTTTTTTTGTCATTTTCAGAATTAACCCCTCAACCGGATAGACTGAAGCATATTCTTTTACCCGTAAGCTTGGAAACTTTGTGCGCGCTGCCGTTGCAATATTTCTAAGGGGAAATTCAGCCCCTAATTATCAAATTAGATGCACATTCTGGTTCTTTGGCATGACTTTACTTCTGCCCATCTGTTAGGTTGGCACTTTGCCCTCTCAGAAAGTAGCCGACCAGTTTCAGCTGAGCAGAGGAGCCAACCAAAGATGGGTTAAGAGAGGCAGCCCGCAAAACACTTTATGTTCGATTCCTCTTGCCAAAAGCTCTTCCTGTTTGCAAACAATGTCAGCTTAAGCCCATATGCTTCATTACATGGGATGACATCTGTGGAGACAGATGCAGAGATGGCAATACAAATGACATTTGATAAGGAAGGGCATATGTTATGAAACCAGACACCGCTATGAGTTTAAGATCCTGTCTGTGCTGCATGTGCAAACACAGAAATATAGATTGCTTTTGTATTTTGGTGTGTGAGTGCATTCATCAGGCAGGGTAGAGCTTTTGAAGTGCATCATTGTCCAGGATTTGTGCTAGGTGTGACTGCAGTCTTGTAATTTGGTTGCTGCACGTTATCAGCCGGGGTCAATATTTCGCTTCAGTTCTCTTTGAACGGTAATGTGCGTTAAAGGTCCACTAGTTTGCACCATGTAAGGAACCACATTTGGATAATGCTAGTGAAAGAGAAGCCTTTTGTCGCAGAGGATTCTGTTGTGAAGTGTCTTTCTGAAGGATTTCAGTATTACCTTCCAAAACCTCTTCTATGAAATCCATTTCAGCATTTAGAAATACATTATTTAGATGTCAATTTTACATGTCTGGGTAGAAGAGGTGTAAAACCCTCTTCTTTTGGAGCAGTCTCTTTACCCCTTTGCTAGGTTTTACTGCTTTTACACCAGAGGTCAGCTTTGTGTCTAAAGCTACTCTTCCTCAAGAACCTCTGCTTTTAACACCCTTCTTGTGTTCTCAGAATTGCTAACGCTGATGGAAAAAGTAGAAAGATTTTGTTAAATAGACTTCACATATAATCCATTGTAACAATTTGAAGAAAAGATTGACATTGAGTAAACTATTCTATTGGTTTAGAACACAGGCAAAAAAAAAATCCAGTATTTGGAAATAGGCCTTATCAGCCACATTTAAAGACTATATTTTTAGTGTTTGGTTGAATGGAAAACACACCTTTTAAAGAAGAGGAATGGATATTGAAAAAGGGAGGTTTTCCATTAAAAATAAAAATATCTCAACACAAGGGAATGTTTTTCATATCCCTCCAATGGAGTTAATATTTGTTGTTTACAAACCTGAAAATGTTTTTTGATGATTTGTCTGGCTTTTTATTGAAAAACATTTATCCAAGTGACATAATGTATTTATACATTTAGATATATAGGACTGTAATGAATAATTGTAGGTGACTTTTAATTTTTCATTCATCGGGATTTATTTTTGGAGCATTTCCTGGAATTATGACACTCTTTCCTTGGTAGCTTAAGGGCAACATAATATTTGCTAGCTAAAAGACCTCCTAAAGTGTATATAGCTGTTAAAGACTTGGACTAAATGTGGTTTGTTGAATTTGCAGTGTTGTGGTGGGGAAAACAATTTGTAGGAAGAGGATTTCCTTAATCACAGTGATACAGTCACCTTCTCTGCACAGCTTTTTTTCTGCACTTCTAGAAGGATAATTTCACTTCTAGTTTGGATTAGGAAATGGAATTCTCCAAAGAGTTGAGAAGTGTTGGTTTCTCTGATTGGTTGGGGTTATTAAGAAACTTTGAGCACCTCATTTTCACCTCTTATACTTCTTGGCTGTTTTATCTGTAATAAAGGGATAATAGTAATGATGATGATGATATCTGGTTTTTATTCTCCCCTTAGACTGAATCCTACAAAGTATCTTTTTCTGTATACTCTAAGGTATTACTCTAGTTACACTAATTAACTCTTTCCTTTAAGTGCCACCATCCAAAAGGTGCAAATAAACACTTCCCTGTTTCATTTCAAAACTAGCTTAGTAGCTGCAAAACATGATTTCTCATAGCTTTATGTACTAGATGAAGATTCAGTGCAAGTAAAAAGGATTAAATTGTAGAGATGGAAATGTGCACTGGCATTTCTTTTCTCAGTGTATTAAACTGCTAAAAATACACCTTTTTGTAGAAAGTGCATTTTTATATTATATTGCCTGGATTTTGTAGAAATACAGTGTTTCTGGTGCATTTAACGTCAGTGTTTTTTATACAGTTTGCAGAAAATTTGGTCTTATTTTCAAGAGGTTGAGGATAGCCTTATAATTCTCTTTTAAATTTTTTTGGTACAAAAAGCCTGGCTTAAGTCTGCAGTGCTTTTTTATCAGTGAATCTCTCTGCATGTACATCTATGTGTACTTTTTCCTACTGAAGGATCTGTTTTATTTGTTTGGTTACATGATGAATTGCATTAAGTTATTGCCTATGCAAAGTAGCCCAAGGAAATGGCCTCAAGCTGGACCAGGGGAGGTTCAGATTGGACATCAGGAAGAATTTCTGTACTGAAAGGGCGGTTAAGCATTGGAACGGGCAGCCCAGGGAAGTGATGGAGTCACTATCCCTGGAAGTGTTCGAAAAACAAGTGGACATGGCACTTAGTGGTGTGGTTTAATTGACATGGTGGTGGTCAGTCACAGGTTGGACTTGATGATCGTGGAGGTCTTTTCCAACCTTAATGATTATAAGAGGCCTGCTAGGCACATGAGGCACTGCACAAGGTGCCTTTGTAACAAAAATCTTCTCTTCTTTCCTCTTTGTATTGCTCTTAAGTGTTTTTAGTGTGTTGATTTCTTTTCATGCAAGCTCTGGCATTCTGCCAACCATGGGATCAGGCTCTCCAAGCTAACCCTCTAGTCTATTTGTTGCAATTTTAGGATCAGCACTCTGAGAGTTCTGAGGAAATCCGTCGCCTGGTGCTACTAGCCCAGCAGCTGCATCAAACTTCAGAACTCTAGTCTAACATACCGGAGAAATAGTTTTGATTTACAAAAACTCTCCTGTCAGTGCTTATCGGAGAATTTAGTTGTTATGAACTTCCTTAGATAGGCCATCTCCAGTAGTGATGCCTTGCTTTGAAAAGCCTGTTTGCTTGCCCCTCTGGAACAATAGTGGCAGCTATCTCTAAAGGAGGAGTTCCACAATTCTGAGATACCATCTGGACCAACTTGGGGATCAAAACAATTCTCTTTTAGAAAAATGCTGAAAGGAATTCCAAAACTTAAAGGCTGCCACATTTTGCTAACCAGATGCTTTGTGAGTGCTGAATATATTGACACCAACCAGCCAGGAAAAAAACTATGAGCTATATGACTTGGTACTGTTTTGAAATGTGCTAAATTAAAATGCCGGGTCTACTTCAAATAGGTAGCACCATTGAATTTATATTAAAAACCAAAAAGAATAATGATAGTGCCTTCATTGTTGTGGCTGAAGAATTGAGTAGTTGAACACTATCAGAAAAAAGGGATTTTCAAATAATCTTGAAAATTCCATTCCCTTGATTGCTTTCTTTACAGAGACAACTCTCAGCTTAGGTCATGGTTGTTACAAGATTCAGAGTGGTTATGGCATTGCATATCTCTCCTAGTGATATTAATCCTAACCATGATAACTAATGATACTAATCCTCTGATGCAAATTTTCCACTACTATGATTATTTGTGCACAGTGCTTTGGAGACGGGAGAAAAAAATGTCAGCAGCTAGATGGTTACTTGAGGAACATGCAAGTTAAACACCTGACATCTGGTGAGTCACTCTCCAAGTATGTGTGATTGAATGATGGTTAACTGATTGCTGCAGTTGATTAAGACCAAATGTGTCTGAAATAAGAAACACTTTATTTTTGAAGGTAGTAAAAAGTGCACTGTAAACACCCATAGTTTAAAGACCTTACTGCAGTATAACTGTCTCCAAAATCCGCCAGGTATCTTTAGGAATAAGTTTGTGCATTAGTTGTTTGCTGTTGCCAAGCAAGTATTTCTAACATTTCTAATACACTTTGTAAATGTTGGTGTTAATTGTTTTCTGATGAGAATGATGCTCAAGGGGAATTGCTACACCTAGTTGTTTTCTGGTTGATTCTACTCTAATGAAGCAACCTACCTGTTTAGAAGTTTCCATGCTATCTTGACTTAAAATTGTATCCAGGCTCTGATGGTAAGAGCAAAATGCAGATGTTGAACCAACATTTTTTCACAGACCATGTGTTCAGCAAGACAAAGAATGGTTCAGTCTTCTGGTGCAGACACTAGGCAGGTAAGATATTAGCCCAAATCGTGGTGAGATACATTCTGTAATGTACAGGTGTTGGGAGCACATTTCTTCAGGTAGGGCCTGAAGAACCTTTGACCCATCTGATGCAATAGCTAAAGGCGGAGGTTGTTGTTCATCACAAAGATTCATTTAGCTCTATTGGCTTTTCAGGGAAAACAGAATATCACCTAGTAAGCCTCAAACAGCACTGTAAATAATGAATCATTTCAAAATGTGATTATGATTGTAATACTACAGGATGTTGGTTGGGCCTGAGCATTGACAAACAGGCTTGTTGGAGAGGCAGAATGCCACCTTGCCTTCTGCAGCGGTGTTGTCACTGGCCATTAGTTGTACAAGCAGCTGGTAATTCAAGTGCTTAAATATAGATTGAGGAGCTTAATAGTAAATAATTATTTGAACTATTGGTGTTTCTAATACAATACTTAAGCCAAGATTTACTGTTGCAAAAGTTGCCTGAGCAAGCCATAATGATACTACGGATTAAAAAAAAAATCAATGAAAATACAAATAATGAAATTTTGTGCTGGATTGACTAGCAGTAACTCGTTGCTGGAATGCGAAACAGTAGTCCAAAATTAGTTAAATGTTTATAGATGGATTATTGAAATGATGAAGCTATTTGGAATGTGGGGTTTTGAAACAACTAATCCAGGGCAGTGCTTATGTTTTGATAGTTTTGTAGATGCTTTTGTATCTTTGGAAGGAGTTATGACCATTGTTTCTGGTATTGTACATACTTAGTGCACAAGCTTTTAGTAAATTACCATTGTTAGACTTGCATCTTGTTAAACAAACATAGATTGAAACAGATTCCGTGCTGTAAAAACAACCGCATGCAAGCCAACTTCTTTGTGCATGTGGGTTATGTATCATTTCCCCTCAGGAATTAACAACATACCCTGAACTCCACTTTTTAATTTGATTGAAAGAGAGAGCCTTGCACACAGAAGAATTAAAAACTCTCGGACTCTAATCTCTTAATCTCCATAAAATGCTTGAATGTTTAGCTTTGATAATATATGAAACAGGTCTGGTGGTCCGTAACATTTCTGATGTGCATTCCCTTTTTTGCAGCAAAAAAGAAATCAAAGCAGACATAAAACAGTGTATGACAGATGGGTTGGTGTTGGTGAGAGTTAGCCCTCAAGCATGAAGAAATTCCAAACCTCTAACTCTCCCTTCTAATATGTTAGTAGAAAGTAATTTTGGTGGCCTAATGGTTCCTTTGCCAATGTTACATAGTTTTGTTGCCAGTGGGATCACCATGCAGTTTGTGGACTTCTGTATTAGGCTTTCTGGTGCTAAAGAAGAGACTATCTAGAAGTAATGTCAAAAAATGGAACTTTTTGCCTTACAGCTTTTTGCGCTCGGAGGCAGGTCTTCTGAAAAACGTGGAGTCTTCCTCATGCTTGGGGTTAGGAGCTGGTTGAGGTTCAAAATTGGATGACTGAAATGAGAAGGTGCACATAGTGGTCTCAGGTCTAACACAGTTAAACAGCTTTACAGAAATAGTCTATGCAAGGGAGAGGAAGTTTTCTCAATCCATTTGCTTATATATATTTTTTTTTTTCAAAGGGTGATAGTTCTTGGAGTCCTTCAGGATCCAAAATGGAACTTACTTCCCTCCCACCTTCTTCCAGGGTAGCAGGAGAGAACTGAGCCCTGGTTTTGGCACATACTCATAGGTGAGGTTATCTACAAACATGTTGTAACTACTCTGCTATAATTAGTCCTAGTGCAAGGCAGTTCATCTTCTGGTTTTTAAGTCTCTAGGGCTGGAAGAAAGTTTTGGTGTTTTGTTTTTTGGTTTTTTTTTGACGGATGGAGTTTTTTTCAGTAGGTGCAGTGGTTTCATCTTTCCATTGTGAATATCTCACGCAACTAGCATGTTGTAAATGCAGGCAAAATATACATGTTTTAGAGGGTTTTAGCTCTCAAAGTAGGTATCTGCTCTTTGTATTGAACAACTTGTCCCTTATATTTGTCCCATTTTTGGGATCTTACACTGGGATTTAAAAAAAATAAAAACAAAAATAAAAACAATGGCTTCAGAGGAGGATTGCCTGCCTGAATGAAAAGACTGCTCCAGAAATACTTGCAGAACCTAATCAGAATAAGAAACAAAAAAAATACTGGCATTACATGATGTGTGGATTAGATTGGCAGGAAACTGGACCATAGTTAACTTCACTCA
This sequence comes from Lepidothrix coronata, assembly GCF_001604755.1. NCBI lineage: Eukaryota > Metazoa > Chordata > Aves > Passeriformes > Pipridae > Lepidothrix > Lepidothrix coronata. The sequence goes on from NW_016690213.1 coordinate 59,279, forward strand.
TGTGTACTGAAAACAAACCGAACCCCACACCCCCGCTGTTGGTCTTAGTCTTTAAAGTTTTGTTGGCAAAGCTCTCCCTTTTATGAGTGGGGAAACAAGTCATACCCACAGTAGACACAGTTATGCTGGCAAAAAACTCCGTGTAGTCTCTGCCAGTTGAATAAAATCCTTTGGCCTATGTATTTTATTCCATCCGAGGAAGAACCTTGGCTACCTCTTCCCTGCCTCCCCCATCCCTTTTTCTCCAGCCCAGCAGAAACTGCATGTCCACTAGTGGGAACTGCAGAGTTAACACTGCCTGGTGCAATCCCTTTTAAGTGTTAGTAAGCCATTAGAAGAAGCTGCTGTCATCTTGGATCGTAATTTGTTTCAGTAGATAAAGAGAAAAATGCTATCAGAGGAGATAGAGAGATCACTTGGGTGCAGAAATTGCATGAGAAGAGTAATGCAAGTCCTGTCAGGAGTGCCAAAACCTCTGATGAGATTCCTTGGGACTTGTCAGTCTTCGTGACCCGTCTTAACTTTCTCAGTGACATGGTTTTGCCTGGAGGCAGCAGCAAACCATCAAAATATAACAATATCCTGGTATGACAAGGGGAAGATCTTGGGGATCTAGGTCTCCCAAGGCTGTCACTGATTGATGCAAGCTATCACCAAGTGGAAGCCAGAGTTTTGGAGTGATTTTCCAATTGTTTGTTTTCTTTTTCTAAGAAGAAAAAGTTGCATGGTTTTTGCACACCAACAACTGCTCATGGAAGATAAGAAATTGTAGCAGCCAAAGCTTTAGATTTATTGCTGTGGTCAATTTCCTGTTATTTTTAATAGGATACGGCCCCTCCACTTCCAAACTAGTGAGCTGTATCAAAGAAACTGTATCATGTTTCAAACCATTCTGGCTGTTGGGTCCTGAACACATGCTCACAAACAGGGTCCTGGCTTCCTATGCAACATTTGATCTGGTTTAGCTTTTTTTTTTTTTGTCTTTGTGTGCTTCCATGGACATGTTTCAGCTCCCCGTTTTGGGGATTTTTAGGAGCCTTTGTTTGGTTTGTTTTGAAGTCTTATGGTTTGAAAAAAAGAATTTGTGTCGAGGTTTGTTCAGTGCATACAGTGGAAAGCAAGGACTACCTGGTTGTCAGGGCGCCTCTGGCCCAGCACTTCAGCATGGGTCACTGCAAGGGTCAGAAATTAGGGAATTCTTGGCTGGCTGCTGGGAGAGAGATTCAGCCACTGTCCAGTGCCTGAGTGGCTGGAGTAGGGGGAGGAAATCTGGCTGGTAAACTTTTAGCAGATAAAATTTGGGTTAAAAAGCAAGGTTTTAACTGAGGGAAATGAGTGTCGTGTATCACTGTTTTCTCTTGGTTAATTTTATTTGGATTATTTTGGCTATTTTAATTAAAAAAAACATTTTGAACATTGTAAGTAGCCAAAATACCCCACTGTTCTCATATGTGATAAAAATAAGGAAGCAGAAAATTGAGCAAGGCATTAACAAAGAACTGCAGAGAGAGTTAAAGTAGGAAGGTCAGCTGGTCTGTATTTAAAAAGGTTGTGGTAGGACTTTGAGATGGGGGTGTTACTGCCCTGCATGGGATCCAGCATAGCTTGCTGGATTTATGCAATGCAATTGTAATTTGGCAAGCTAAATTTGTAACTGTAATTGTTCAGTGGTTATTTCTAGACTTTATAGTAAATTTCAAAACTACCTTTTAAAAAATGCTTTGTTAGTTTGTTTTTCAGGCCTTTTGTTTTTTGCTGGCCTTGGGTGGTTACTTTGTCCTCAGCCCATCTATGTAAATTTTAGTAGTATTAATGAACAATGAGGTTAATTTTAGTTATGTGTATTTTAATGTTTTTTTAAACCAAGATAATTAACTGCAAATCTGATTAAACAGGAGGTGCACTTCTGAACAATATTTTATCAAACTTAAGGCCAGGGAGATATATCTCTTAGGATTTAATGTTATCAGCATCTCAGTTTGAATTTTTGGTGTCTGTCTTTAGAGAGTCACAAGCCCTGTCATACTTTTGACATAATCATATTTCAATTATTTTTAATTTCTGTGTCCTTCTGGATAATATTCTTTTGCTTTCTGTTAATGATATTGTCAACAAACAAAAACAAGCATTTAGGATCATCCCAACATCACTAATTTGATTTCTGATTAAATTTGTGGTTGGTACAATACTGTAGGGAGTTTCGACGAGTAAGAGCTGGGGAAGGAAAAATAATTTTCAAGCTCAGATGACCTGGAAAGTTAAAATACAATTCAGTATGCCTTGAGGACTGGTAAACTTTTGTCTGCTGACTCTGGACAAGAAATCAGAAATGCGAGGCAGGTTTCAATTCCGAAGGTAAGATAGCAATTGTTTTAATGGATCCCAGTTAACAGGATATTTGAAGAATGAAAGTGTTTTATAAATTGCATAATACAGCCTGAAAGTGTATCTGAATTACAAAGCTTGTTCATAATTGAAAGTAGCTGGCTAACTCAGTTGCTAATTAGACCGTTTGTAATTCTGAGGAATCATATTCTGAGAAATAAATTTTTCTGGTAGTGGAGACTAGTGAGTTTTACTGAGCAGACTGCTGCCTTTAACAGCTGCTGAAGAGAAATATAAGGACCTTTTCATATCTTGGTTTTGGTGTCAATATTCCAGCACTGGCACTCCATTTGTAAGGAAAGTCTGGCCTTTTGGTCCAGAAGCCATGACATACAGGGTTTTTATGCATTTTCTCTATTTAGATCCTTGCCTTTGTTTATTGGGACCTCTTCACACAGACCCAATGTGTGCTCTAATGAACATAAATATCTTCCCTTAAAGGTTTCCATATGTTTATGATATTGCCTAAAATTAAAATTAAAGAAAATAAACCAAAATTCAAGCATGAATTATTTGTTTTTACAGTTAGAATGAGAAAAAGATTATGCTTAGCATCCAAAATATTTTATACAGTGCATCTCCAAACATTTTCTGTAGCTTTATGTCAATGGAAACTGCATTCTCCACAGAAGTTTTTGTGTTACCCATTCATTTTTTCTAATTTTTAAACTACTAATTTAATTCAGAAAACTCTTTTAGTCGTGTCCTAAGCTTCCCTGTTAAATCACTTGCTCCAACAGGTCTGTTGGGTGCTTCCAGTGTTCCAGAAAATATACATTTATAGTCAGGTATTTTTTTTGAGAACTGTGATTTTTCTTTTCGCTTAGGGGAAAAAACAAAACAAATTTCAACTCCCTCATGGATTTTTTTTTAAATGTATTTCCTTTGGGATGTTCATAGTGCATTTCACATGCTGGATTTTACTGTGTTTTGGTTGCAAGAAGTATAATATATGATGAATGTGTGCTTGCATGCAATAGAACTATCTAGCTCTCTACTTCAGATTATAGACAGGAAAATCTCCCTTTTCAGTTTTTGAAGACTTCTGGACAAATTCTGTAAGCCAAAACCACAATGACTTGGGAAAAGAAGTGTATAAATTACATGCAGATGTTACAGTTCCTCTTTATAGAGTCATCATAATGCCAGTCTGAGCGCTTACCAACGTGACATAGGGCTTGACAGTGGTTGTAAAGGCTCTAAAGGCATTTATCCTCCCCAAAGCTTTTCCATTTTAGAAAAATTAGCTTATCAAGTTGGCAGTAAGATGTGATGGTTTAACTGTAGCCTGTCGATTTCAGATGCAGAGCCCACAAAAGCCTTGTTTTCCTCATGGGCACTTGCCCAACTCAGTCCTTACTACACTGCGCACGTCACGTACTGTCGTACTGTCATAGTTCCTTTCTGTATGATTTGAAATAACTATTCGTTTCTTACCATCTTTTTTTTCCTGCTGCTGGAGCAGGAGAACTGTTTGTCTTTCTAAAATTAGATATCCATGGATACATATAATATTTTTCTCTGTTTAAAGCTGGCAGTTTAAACTGCACATGGAAAAGAAAAGTGTTCCACTACAAGTCTGCATGCTGTATTCTTCATTTACGGGAGAATAAAATGTTACATGGAATATTTCACTCCTTGTTCTGTAGAAGGAATACAAGCACGTTTATACTAACACCTATAGCCAAAATCTTCCTCTGTTTTCATTCTGCAGTATTCAGGGTACCACCCTATGAAGGGAAGCTAGCTATATATGGGATACTCTAAGGCACATAATTTTAATACCACTTGAGAGCTTTTATATCATTCCTATATTGTTTCTCCAGCTGAAAGAAGGTGTTGAAACCTCTTCAACTGTGTGGACCATTATTTAATATAGGTCTTCTTGCCTGAACGTCTCCTTTCATTTCTCAAGATCCCAGATAGTCTTGTCATGTTTGTAAATTCTTAAGACTCTACAGGTAGTGGAAATTATGTAGTACATTATTACTTTTCTTGTCTATAAAAGTAGTGATTTTTTTTTCCAGAACCCCTTAAGATGCATAAAGACTGTTCCAGGGAAAAGCAAGGTGAGAAACTGGGAGGCAATTTGATGTCTATGGTTGCAGGAAGGTTTGATTCTAGAATGTGGTGTTTCACTTTGCTTACTCTTTGGAACTACTGTAATATTTGTGTACAGATGACAAAAATATATCATTCTCACTTCTGTGAGGTACTAGATGATAGCAATATGCAAATGTGAACTTATTTTTATCGAACGATATAATTGCTCTCATCTGTTGTCTGAATAATAACTCACATAAAAGGATGAGCCTGACTCTTGAAAATTGGTAGTGAGTAGTTATGTTGGACCTCTCTACTGAAGGAGCTAAAACATAAATTAGGGCTGAGGTGGTTTCTAGATTTCTTTTTGATCAGTAGGATGAGACCCAGATTTTTGTGCTTTTTGCTTTGAACACAAGTTTGGTGAGTTAGAATTGCTTATTACTAGCTTTTTACAAAAAAAAAAATATGATGAATTTTGATTGCAGTGGAAAAAAATGCAGCCTGAATAGGCAAAGGATTTTAGAAATTTTTTTACAAATTGACCAACAGCTGGAAAATTTTTTTTCCTCCCCCCCTTTCCTATCTGCATTAAAAAAATGTTTTCTCTGCTCTTTGCTTATCTTTGCCAATCTTTTGTCTTTTTCTCCCTACCTTCTCTCCACTTTATGCCAAAGTGATGTTTTCTCCCTCCTCTGCAAATTAAATTCTTGCTCTAATTTAAAAAAAAAAAATAAAAAGTTTGACCTTTTTTCCTAGTGTCAGGCTGAATACTTTCATAGGTCATGATAATGAGGTGTTGCAGTTTGAGCCTTACTAACAGGCAGAACATTGTTTAGCCCAGTGACCTCAAGGAGGATCCTGCAATATGAACTTGGTCTTGTGACTCTACTAATTTATTTTTTTAATTTCCATTGTGAAAACATGATAGTAGATTTTGTACTGTCCTTGTCAGAAGACATCCATACATCCTACTGCCAGTAAAGTGATTGGTTTTCTTGAATGTTTAGAGATAGTAACGAAGGGTTTTGAAATTTGTCCATCATGGGAAGGGGGTGTCAGGATGCTACATCCCCAAGCTGGTTCACATTTCCTCCAGTAAAAACTGAAGATATCTGTCACTTTTAAGGGTTTAATTCACTCCATGTTATTTATGGCACAGCTGGATTGCTGATTTCAATAGCCATGAACAGCTAATGCTGTGTCCTGCGGGAGCAGGAGCTGGTGGGTCAGATAGGATAACATGGTTAGAAGGAGGAACAAATCCTTTCATAGCATGGTGCTTTATTAGGAAATTAATGATGATTGATTTCCTCTACCAGAACACCTGGTAGAGTAGAAGGATCACAAAAAGAAACAGTCTTGGACTGACTTTTAGATTTTTTTTTTTTTTTGTGACTGTTTGGGATCTCATTAGCCTTCTTTCTGTGAGGGTTTCTTTTGGATTATGCTTTTTCCTTTTTCTCTCTTTTACCTATTAGCTTTTCTTCAAAACTCCTTACTCTTTCTTGATGCTAGGATGTTTTTCAGTATTAGTGTTCCAATTGAATTCTAGGCCTTGTTTCATATTATTTTTGACATAAACCATAGTATTAAGGGCCAGCTACTTTTTACTTTGACTTTATATATCAAAGCTTCGGAAAAAAGACTGAAAAAATGTAGCAGTTTGATGTTGGGGTATGTAATCAGTGATTGACAATGAAGACTGGTATTATGAAATCCCATAAGGATTCCATCACATGTTCTTGGTCTGTGACCAGAAAGAAACGTGAAGGTATTCGAGTCGTCATTAAGCACATTTTGTGTTTCTTGCTTCCATAAACTTTATAAAAATAGCCAGGTATAATAACAGTAAATGCATTATTCTTACAAGGGTATCCTGAATTTGACATGCCAGTATATGACTTTGAACTCTAGTCTTACTGAAAAATGGAGGATGTTTTCAAGACAGCCCTTCAGAAGGATTCTCCTATTTATGTTATGTGAATGCCCGCGTTATATTTAGGCACTGAAAATACTTTTGGACTGAGTGTCCTGTATTCTGCAATGGGGGAGTGGCTGGGGAAGATATGAGCTGTTCTTTTTTTTTTTTCATGAGGATACTTAAAACTCTTTTCTAGTGATCCTGTTCCCTCTTAGAGAGTCATGGCCTGAACTCTGCTGCCTCCAATCTCCCTCCCATAAGAGCAGGTTATAAAACCTCCTTATGCCGAAGTGCATGACAGTGGTTTATCCTGCAACCATAGCTTTTATTTAGCTGAAAGAGAACACTTTAATTCTGTCCCAATTGAGCTGGTTACCTTCCAAACCAAAGCAAGGCAACATCACCTCTTCATGATGTCTACTGTGTAGGGGACTTGATTTCTTCTTTTTTTTTTTTTCCTTCTTAAGTAAACCCTGTATGAACTTGGAACTGGACAACTGAAGGTCTTGAGTCAAATTTTGTATTTTTTTTATAGTCTATCCAGTACCAAGAGGAAAGCAGAGCTGGTGCTATCTCTGAGCCGAATTGCACTTCACAACCATAGACAATAAATTGTAGGAGTTTCTCATTCCGTACTCTGCACGTTGTTTATAATAGCTTTATCTGTCACTTCATCCCTGGCATCAGTTCTGTAAATAATTACCCTGTGACCCTTTGGTCTTTAGTAACTCTTTCAAAAGCACAGCTAATCATTTTATAAAAGAGGCAGACCAGTTAATTCTTGGCAAGTTTGTCCTGGAGCTTAGTATCTGGAAGTGGAAATTATGAACTTTAACAGTAATAAACCGCTTGGGTGGAACTGACGTGAGATGGCCACTTGGTGGGGAGTGCTTCCCTTTTCCCTTCCAGTGACACTGTTGCCTCGTATGTGGTAGATGTTGCTGTAAGACAGCATCATGCATGGTTTGGTCTGCCCCATTTTTTTTTATCACATAAAACAATTTAGTATTCCATGATTACAGGAATTTGTATTATCACAGACTTGTCTTTGTGGTCAGTTGTTGATGCACACTGGCATCACATTTTCGTCTGCAGTTTGATTTCTGTCCTACCTGTTGCCATTCTGCACCGGTTCTAGAAAGGCTGTAGTTGGGAACGTGCCTCACTCCCGCACTGCGTCGGTACAGGTTAACTGATCTCACGGGAGTGGTGGCCACTCTTAACAGCACTTCAGAAGGCACGAGTGTCTTCACAACTGCCAAGGACGGATTTTAGTTTAAGGCAATCCCTACCTCCACATGGCATTGCCTACTTCTGCAGTAGGGCTGGGGACTATGAAATTTAATTTCCTCCTTCAAAGTGGATGTAAGTATAACGTTTCTGGCTATCCGTCTCACAGGCTTGCTGTGCTAAATCATTTAGCTCCTTTAAGACATGAGTGCAATCTGTAGTCCATGTCCACATTAAGCCACAGAGGAATGTGAATATCAGGCTTCAAGTTAAAGAAATGAAATGCTTCCAACTTGCTAACCAGAGACAGGATTACAGGGAGAGCTGTGCCACATGGGTTTTCTCCACTTATTTTTGTTGCTTATTTCTTCTCTTACTTCCCTCTGTGTTGCAGTTAAGCTGAGTGTAAATGTTAGGCATACCTCATCACCTTAGAATTCAGTGAGCCCATTTATGTGATACCAAACATTATACATACTGAGAGATGGTTTAACTATTTTTTATCTTGCTCCAGCTTCTTCTGTTCTGGTGTTTAGGTTTTGTACTTAGAAGAAATAAATTTACATAATCTATATATAATTTTTTTTTGTTTGCCTGCATTCAATAGAACTTCAATGGCCACTACAGTGTATCCAGTGGATCAAAGGCCTATTTGTGCCACTTTGATACAAACATACAGTAAATACACCTACCTGTGGTTGTACAAAGATGTTTTGATTTTGTGCAATTTGTGTCTAGACCTAGGGTTTTTTACTAAATTGTGCAATTTAAGTTTGGAGTAACCTTACTACTTTTCATTTGAGAACTAGAAGTCAACCTAACTCTTCTGTTTTAAAGCTAAATTGCTTGTAAAGAACAGCAGAACAAGAAAATTTTAATGTTTGATGTAATGTTTTTCTCTCTCTCCATTTTAACATACCAATTCCCCATTTTAATATACAAAGTCTATTATGTGAGCTACAGAGGGTCACAAGCTTACAAGTCACTTCTGGTCTTTGTTGCTCCAGTCATATGCTAAAATGTTAACATAATGGATTAATCTGAGCAAGAAATAAAGATTATTTATTTTAAAGAACTTCTCAGCTCATGATGAAGTAAAATTTTCTAGAAAACAATATTTTACTCTGAAGCATTACAAGGCAACTACCTTCTCTAAAGGGTTGGTTAACCTGTTAAGAATTAGGCTATAATCTCATTAAAAGTTAAGAACCTCAAGTATGATTCTGAATAAAGCTATCATCATATGTAAAGGGTGAGTATTTTGTCCAGACTCATGGGGAAAGGTAGTAAAGTGATTATTGAAGCACTGTTAGGAAAGGTGAACAAAGAATGGCATGCCACAGTTTTTAGAATTTATTACAGTGTGTTTGTATATAAAGCTGCAACATGTATTTTATACTCCAAAACTAATACAATTTTACTCATCTTCAGTGCACAGATGTTCTCTTAAGTAGAATTAATGACAAGTAATATGTTAGAGAAAATAAGCAGTCCATCTAAACAGATCTATTATAGCACTGCTACAACTAAAAACAATGAAAGACTGTGGGGTTATAGTTTGTGCAATTTCTTCTTCTGTCAGTGTAATTAGCAACACTTATTGGAATCCTGTGGAAGTAATTTCATGATTTTTTTTCTTTTCCTCCAAGCTCCTTTGAAAGGTTTTGAAAAACATACTAGTGCTGAAGGATTCATATTGATGGCTTGAGTAGTATTTGAGATGTGTGAGAGTTTTCCTGCTAAAGATTATTAGAAAATAAAAAGACATTGGTTGTTCATAATATTTCAGTTACTACGCGCTGTCCAACTGTGTGATACCCAGGTAATTGTTTTCAAATCTTGTTTATCAATATGATCTGCTACAGAGATGAAGGACAAATGCAGAGGGCTGCTCACAGAGAGGGGTCCTTTTGTAGCCTAGTAATTCTGAGACACTGGTCAAAGAAGTCAGTCACTTCAAAGAAGGTTCCCCCCAGCCCCCTCCTTTTTAGCCATAAATCTTACTTCTAAGTATTTTGACTGTTTCAGTCTAGTGTTTAAGCCCACACAGTGGGCACTGGAAAATAATCCTTTAATACAGAAAGAAAAGTACTATTAGCTCATTTCCGGCAGCTATTCTGTATTTCAGATGAGGTGTTTTGCTGTCGAAACAAATGCAGTTATTCACAGACTGTGGCTGTGTGATTTACATCAAGGCCTATATTCAGTAAAGATAACAGATTTGCTTTCTTCATGCATGTGCCCACAATATAATCCTCCTTTGATACAACTTGAAGGAATTTTCTCAGCATTTTGTAGCGTCGATGTTTTAACGCATTAAGTAGTGGAGAGGCTTTTTTCCATGCAAGTTCAAAAGTTCATGTTATGATCTTGTATGAAGTATCTACTTGTGTAACTAAATGTGCCCAGTTGTGTTTTGGGATTTACAATGTGCATGCGTTTTTAATTGTATTTTTCTTCTCTCTCTCCCTCCCTCTTATCCCTTTTTCCTCCACCCCATCATGCTTGGCTCTCATTGCTTATCTGCAGCCACTTTTCCTCCATTGCATTATCCCAGTTCATTATGTAATACGTGAACGGGCCTAATTGAGCCTCTCCAAGAGAATGGACCATTGCTCCAAACTTCAGAGAAACTGAACAAAGTTTTATTCTTACTGTAAGCCTGCAGGTGTAGGTCTTGCTTCAGTTGGTGCTGGTCTTGTTACTGACATCAGTGGGAGCAGCACTGGATTTTGTTTCTGTAAGGAAAAGGACAGGTTTGCAGTTTAGAGTGGCCACCACATTGTTTACACTTGATCCATTGCTAGTTGAGTGCTTCTTGTTCATCTTTCCCCTCTCCCCTCAATTGTACCCTCAAAATTCTTTGGATTTTACAAGACAGACTTTTTAAGAAAACATTTTCTTTCCTGGTGATCCAAGGAATCCACATATATTGAGACCTCCTGATGTTAAACAGATACCTTTTTGACTTTTTCAAGAGTTAGAGGTAGTATGCTACATTTTGGAAATCTCTAGTTATAATCCAAATTTTTCCAGTTTCTGTTTATTTGAAAGACTTTATTTTATATATATATATATATAGAGAGAGAGAGAGAGAGATATTAAAGGAAGTGAAGAATGGAGTGTACTTAAGCATGACCACTGTTTGAGTAGAAATTGTAAAAACTCAGTTGTACAAGCTGTATTAAAATCAGAAGAAGGGCAGGAGCAGAAATATCACACCTTTATTAAATGTACAGGACCATATTTTGCTTCTGTAACACTTTCCTGGCAGGGTCTCAGCTGAGAGCAGAATTGTGTGAATCCAGGTACGAAGCTTCCAGTCTTCATCTGACACCAAAGCCATGTAATCTGCTCCAGGCAGATCTTTCAATCTTACAGGCATTGTGGCTATTTGCTTCCTAATCTCCAACTGCTCTCTTGTCATTGTTCCATTGCAGAATCCCAGTACAGAAGTGAAACTGCACCCAGCTCTTGAGAATAGATACTTTTTTCGTTAAAGATGGATAGGTGATGTTTGAACTTTTGTGTCTTTTTAACCAACTTTTTATTGCGTTATTTAAAATTACACATCAACGGGCACCAGTTTGTACTAGTGGATGTTTAGCTAGTGTAAATGCTCTGGGGTATATAATTTTACTTTCTATCTGATACTTGCTTCTGTAGGAGCAATTGATCCTGCTGTTCATGTTATCTTGTGTTTAGAACTTTTTAGTTTGACTCACATCTTTGTAACATGCGAGAATAATGAAATATACTGTAAGTTTTTCTGTGGTTTTTATTAAGCATATAATTCACTGTTTTTACAATGTTTTTGCATGCCTATCAATCACATTTAGCAAGAAATGTAACCCCTTAAAATCACTGTAGCTCCATCAAGTTTGGAGTTGAAAACCTTTCAGAAAGGTCACTAACTGGAAGGAAAGTAAACGGCACTGATACTATGTTGCTACATGTTGTAGCCAGTAGGCATAAAATAGGGACAAAAAATAAAGAATCCTGTCAAATCTTCTCACAAATTTTTAAGTCACTTGAATATAATGGATTTTAAATAGTTGACCCTTACAACAATGGTTAAGTTTTCCTAATCTTCGATTGCTAGGAGGTGTTTAGTGAAAATGTAGGCTGCAGGACCTCATGCTTTTTCTGAAGGGTGGCACTTGGAGATGAAGTGTAGTACCAGGTTCAAAAGAAAGATGTGCCAAAATACTAGAATGCTGGTCTTGCTTCTCTTCTGAATGGTTTGTCCCATGTAGGAAACATAATGCATCCAGATGTTGCAACATGAACTCCTCTTATGGACATTCAGTTACAGAATGCTTTTTATTTTTGGGGGGGAAGGGGAGGGGAAGAGGGAGGGAAAACAAGCCCCCCCAAAAATTTGTGCAATTTGAATCAACTGCCTATTTCACGGAAAGCAACTTTTATTCTGAAATAGCTTTGCCGTAGAGGAATAATGGGAGTGTGTTCTGGGGAGTTCATTTGCCTGCTGAGACCAGGACCCTTCCTGGGGCTATGATTTCACAAGGTGCTCAACTGACCTGACCAACTGCTGTCAAGGCAGAATTGCTCTTATTCTGCCTTCTCTGAGCTGTGTGATTCCTCTCTTCCCTGTGCCGAGTGAGCTACTCGTTCTAGGCCCCACTGTGAGCTATTTAAACTCACTAACCAAGCTGAAAAGGATCATATTCTTTTATTAAGTCAGGAAGGTGAAGTGCCGAAGCCAGGAGGAGGTCCCAGCAGATTTCCAGAGCTGACATAAGCTGTAGCAATGTGCTCTGGAATTAAGGGAGGGGGAAGAGAGCAGGACCTCCCTTCCATTCCCAGTAGTAGGTAGCTCTTAAATGAGATTGGCTCAGGTACAAAACTGCATCCTGGGACAGGTGCCATCTAGGCACTCTTGGCTGTGTGTTATTTGAGATCTTGGAATACCATAGCCAAGGTGTGAGAGGGTTGTAAATGGTTAACTGCTGTACCCTGCAGACCTAAACCCTGCCATGACAGGGAGGTGGAGCTACTGCAGACACCTGGCATAAACAGGCAGCATTTCCTGTTTGGGAAGGAAAAGTACCAGAATCTGGCATTTTTGTTTTTTTTTTTTTTTTGTTGCAACTTTGGAATACAAAGTTCTACAAAGTGAGTCGTAACTCTACCTTCATTACTGATATTATCTGCATTAAAACTGATCACAATGGCAATGCAAGCATCATGTAGATATGTTACTTTATGCAAATACTACTCCTAACTTTAATGCTTAGACTATCTCAAAAAGAGTTCTTCATCAGTTGTTGCCGTAGAAAGACCTGTTGAATTGCTGAGGGTATTCTGGAGCAATGAGTAAGGAAGTAATAAATAAGGTGCTAATTTGCAGTTCGGGAAGTCCACATCTTTTCTGTGCTAAAACTGTGTTGGACACACTAGCTGAGACCTATAAAAGTACTTGGTACTTTTGGACTTTGACACAGAAGAGTACTTAGGTGCTGCCTGATAGATTGGTATCCACAAAACTGCATAGTTCTGTGGATGCCCAAGAAAGGTGTTTTTACATAAAAAGTGTGGTGCTTTAGCAGGAGACATAAGGAGGGAATAACAACAGGTGCACATACAAAGCTCTGTGTGCTTCAGAGTCAGTGTACTCTCATGGGTATTGCACCAAAGGAGAGGAAAGGGTAGAATTCTAACTGGTCCCAGTTGAAGTTGTTGTTTTGATTTTATTTAAACCTCTCTAGACATTTTATTTGGACTACTGAAAGCAGAATCTGATGCAAGTTGGATACACTGAAAACACATGACATTTTAGATAAAAAAAGATCTTTTACAGCAAAGATGGATCGACTGGAGAACGGAAGTTTTCCCAGAAATGGAAGGCTGTGATTGAATTGGGAAAGTAGAAATGCTAACTGAGATGGTTTTTTGATCCTTGGCCACTGCATATTGTTGTCTGATGACTCACAGTAGTAGTAACAGTAGCAGTTGTCTTCCGAGTTCAGTGTCCTAGAGAAGCCATGGCATCTATTCATGCACACAGGTACGGGATCTCTAGATGCTTAGAGACTTCAAAAGTTTTGTACAGGGTATTATAATGGTTATAAAAATGAAATAAAATTTGACTCCTTTTCCAGAATGTAGAGGTGGGAATGTTAAGTTTTGTTGCTATTTGTATTAGGGTAATATTCAAATTCCCTCCCACCCCTACAAGAATTTTTAAGGATTTAAATGCTTGAGGATGAGGTCTATGTCTTGCCAGGGACTGTATAAACAAGTAGTTGAAGTCAGTGGCCTTGCAGCAGAAGACTTGTATTATGTAGCGGTTAAAACCCCCTTTCATCTGTCCAGAGATAAATTTGACTCCTGAGAGTTAATCAGGCTTTATGGGAATTCCACCCATAACTGAGTGGGATACAAAACTGGGTGGGATACAGACACCTTGTTGGGCCCAGAAATACTCCTTGCCATGCTCTACCTTCATGAAACTCTCCCATGACAGCAATCAAAGGAGAGAAAGCTGGGTTTGCAGGGAGAGATTTCCTCCTCTAGACAGAACTCAACTAGATAGAGATGGATTATGTCAGATGTCTTGTCTCTCATACAGTATTATTTTTATTCTTCCCTAAAACTGTAGGCCAGTGCACCACTTGCAGCCTACATCAAATGCTGTGGTCTCACACCCAGCCCAGGGTTACATACTTCTGTTAGGTGTGCTGCTGCTCCTGCAGTGCTAGGAATGCTGGAGGGGTGCCATGTGCTGTTGGTAAATACAGGCTGCAGTTTGACAGTAATTGCTTTCTTCCTGGAGTTTCAGAAATTATGTACAAAAGCAAATGAAGTGAGAGGAAAGCATTCTGCTTTAAGTGTGTTTCATATCAGACACTATTTTTATTTATTTATTTATGCTTCTTTGAATGTAGTACAGTCTGTACCTGTTGTCTGTAACAGAGGAACAAGTCACGTACTTGGAAATGTCCTGGGAGTTATTTTCGCCTCAATTATTTATAAGCCTTTCTTCTCTCCTGGCCTTCAAATAAATTTAAAGAAGCAGGAGAATGCCCAGTGACTGGAGCAGTGCCCTTTACCTCACGAAGCAGTTTCTGCTGTATGGCCTCTTCCTCATAAAACACCTAGTGGCTTCCCTTGCTCCCTTCAGTCTGTCTTGTTTTAAAACTACTAATAAACAAAAATCTGGCCAGCCCCAGCTGACTTTGGAAGAGCTAAGGAAGAATTTTGTGTATTTCTGGCTTCTTTTGGTTTTAGGTTTGGAAAACGTCTAAAATATTCATTCATTTGCTTTTTGTGTACTGGTGGTTTGACCTGATTTCACTGTAAGGTCTCATTAAAAAAAAAAAAAAAAAGTTTTGGAAAAGCACAAATTTTTGTCTGCATCAGGTAATTTAGATCCATAGGGAAAGTTTATATTCCGTGTAGAAACTAACAAAGTTTTCTTAAAAATCAGAAGCAATTCTGTGTTGCATATCACAGTGTGAATCTGACCTAGTTCTTCATGCAGGACTGGCCAGTGAAGGAGGCGAGTTGCTCATAGTAGGTAGCACTAACAGATTAGCCTTTTCCTCCCTAAACAATTACAGCTGTGTCATCTGCAGCCTGAAGGTGTTTGGTACCCAGCATTGTGCTTGGGAGATATTCTTGGTTGTATGAGGTGTGCGTTTTTTTCCTGCCTCTGGATATGGGAAGAACAGTATTCTGATGTCAAACAATGAAGGAGTGGTACTTTCTGAAACCCCTTCTGTACAGGGAAGGATTTTTTGCAAGACTGATCAATGATTCCTCCTCTCCCACCTTACAAGGTGCAGTAGTGTTATGGAGAAATCAAACACCATTGGAGGTGTCTCCACCTCCATGTCTGCTGCCTTTACACAGACTATATGCTGGTAAGGCTTTCAAGCAAAGTAGAAAATGAGGTAGCTAAGAGTGTCCTGAGCTGAGACATACATGGTTTACATCAGGCCCATCTTTAAGCTGGCTTTTAGTGAAAGCTGTTAGGATAACTTATATTGTGCTTGGCATGAGATCATGGATTAAAGGTTTGGTTTTATTCTGTGTCAGATTTTTTTCATTCTTTATTGTATTTTGCCACCTTTGGCCTTCCCTATTCTACAGCCTTTGACTTTATCCATATGGCTTTTTAAAGTAAATAACATTTTTTGGTATGATTCCAATGTCTATGATAGCAAAGGGGCTGGCTCGTTGTTCGTTGTTTCCTCGGTCTCCTGAAACAGGGGAATATTAAACTTTACCAAGGATCCACTAAGATATTGTATCTCTTTGTCTTCATACTGATGAAACTGCATTTAGGATAGATGCTTTCTCAAAAAGCTCTTTTGATTTTTACATTTTGTACACGATGTTTGTCATCAAACTGTTCCAGGAGAGATATTTTGCAAAATGGAGCCTCCATCTCAGATGAGCATGCACTGGAAGGAGTTAAAGATTTAAAATATAGTCAGAGTGTAGAGCTGGCCTGGTCCTGCACCTGTGAACGATGTTGCCTTTTCTGGCTCTCAGTGCACCTGTGTGCCTCAATGGCCCTGACCAGCCTCATCTGGGGCTTCCACCCCACTCTCTGCCCACAGGTGTCTGGGACGACCATTTCAGATCAGCCTCTTCCTAAGTTGTGTGGCAGATCATCCTCCAGCCCTGTCTCCTCATGCTGGAGCCCCCTGGACCTGGTTCAATGCAGGCCATGCCTGGGGCTACCGATGGACCTGTTTGCAGCACCCAGCTCTGCTTATCAGCTCATCCCCTATAAGGCTGTGCTGTGATGGGTGAGGACACTATCCTGCCAGGGTCACCCCCCCTCGCATGGCTGCCCTGTTCCTGCTGTTCCCCAACTGTGCCTCTACTTTTGTACAGCACTGGCATCAGCACACGCCTGTCTAAGCATTGCAAAAGTCTGTCTGTCAGACTACTACTTTCCAAGACACTGTGAGAGTGTTAGTGCCATGTTTTTGTTTTTCAGAGGGACCCCATTTCAACTTTTGATTTGAGGTTTCACTTTTGAATTGATATCCATATCAGATAATAGTGATGCCTTGCTTATAGATGGTTAGATGGGCATATAACTTGTATGTGGTTCTCCAAAGCATTTTTTTTCTTTTTTTCTTTTTTTGTAGCTGTTTTCTGAGAAATGGTTGAGGGACTTAAGCTTTCTTGTGTATTTTATATGCCTGCAAAGTATGTACTTAAAAAAAAAGGAATTTCCACTTAGCACAGTGTTTAAATTCCAAAGCTTATGCTCTAGCTAAGAACTTTGTTTAGTTCGGCACACTTCTTAGAATGAACTTAATTCGCAAAGAACAATTGATACTCAAAGCCGAAGGATGGCAGTGGGAGGTAAAGAAAGAATCCACAATAATGAAAACACTGAACAAAAAGAAAAAAAAAAACAAACAAAAAAACCCCCAAAAATAAACAAAATTTTTAAAGAGCCCAGTCTAATTTCTCTTCAGAAAAATGAATCCTTAGTAGAAAATGACAATTTGAAACTTGTCACGTCTGCCTCTTTCACACTCTTAATAGAAATCCTTTGTTAAAATTAGGAAAAGGTTCATGGTTATCTGATAAGCTTTTTGTAGGCTTGCCTTAGTTTCATTGGTTTTGTTTTGTTTAAAGTGGAAGTGTGAGTCTGAGAAAAGGAGTGTTGTGAACAACTGCACAGTTGGGTTAACTTGGTTAGGGACGTTGCTCCTCCTTGGCAACCTTTAAATTGGGAAAGGAGATCCTCTAATGGAATCTTTCATTTGGAAGACCAAAACACTTCTGTCTTTCAACATCTACAAAATAACTATGAGTAAAAATGAATGCTTATGATGCCTTTAAGATGATACAAACGTTAAAGAACCTTGTTTACTTTAGGAGCCTGTGACCAGGGCCTTTGATATCTTATGTAGTAATCTTACAAGAAAACCTAATGAAAAGTTGGTCAGACATCCAGAATGTGTGTAAACTGAAAACTTAGACACCTACATTGAATTGAGAATTAATAGTTGTCACAGGCTGGGCCAATCTGAGTTGGTTAAAGTGTTCCTAGTCTTGCCATTCCAATTCATACTTTAACTGGAAACTAATTTAAGTGCGACATTTTTTGTGAGAGAGATGTCATTGGGCGTTCACATACGTTTAAGTGAAATGAAACAATAACATGATCTATATTACACAAAGTGCATCTGTTAACCCATTTGTACATCTGCAGTTTTAGGAAATGCTGGTGGCCGATCACCCTCAGCAGCATTAAGGGAAAACTCAAGTTACTTCTCTGCCTTTGAAAAGTGGGGAAAATACTGGCCTTGTTTACCTAACACTATGATACAATTTAGAGCAACATATTTGCAATCCATATCAACATTTCTGTTATGCGGGAATTGGGGAGTTTGCACACGTGCCTTCTGGGGTAGCTTGTCTGGCAATAGCTGTAGTGTTCGATGTGCCTGGACAGCAAGGCCAGTCACTTGGGTTTTTTTAACTATCATTGGTTTCATCTTTAGGCTACTACTAACTGTAACTACAATTACTGTAAAGAAAATGGCTTATGCTCTGCAAGGATATGTGTGCAACTTACAGTAATGAAAGATAAGGGTTTTTTTGAACTGAATCGGCCAGCTAAAACTCTCCATATGTCCAACTTAAAATAGTCTGCAAAGCCAGAGCCTGAAAAAAAATTCTGTTCCTGATAAGATGTAGTCCTCCACACCCTTCCCTCTCTGTAATTTCCTTCCATTCTTCCCACTTTACAAATCCATGCTGTAGTTTCAGATAGGTTGGTCAGCATGGTGATTGGCAAGTAGCTGGCAGGGGTTAAAGCTGTAACCTGGCCTGCATGTTTTAGTAGAAGCCATTCTCCTAAGCCATGTTGAACAAGGTGAATGTTTGTTTCAATTCCTTTTCTGTGAGTCTTGAGTAACACATCCCTGCCTCATCAGATTGTTGTGAGGATGTATTTATGTGTCTTTGATGGCTTCTGATGTTACAGCAATGCAAGGTATAACAGCTATCTCATGCAATTGTGTGAAAATAATACATTATGTCTGTACCCATGAAAGTTAAAAATGGGAGATTAAACCACAGCTGCTAATTTGATAGGTTTGTTTGCACTTCAGTCAAGTAGCACATGCCCCTTCTCAAAGTCTCTAGGCTTTTCTCTGGTGTATCTAGTAGACTACCAGGGTAGTCACACACCTTACCAGTGAAAAGTTTTGTGGTTTTCTCTTCGTTTGTGTTTGTTTGTTTGTTTGTTTGTTTTGTGGGTTTTTTTTTCCATTTTGCTTGTGTTGCTTTTACCCCCTAATAAATGCCAAGTTATAGTGACTTTGGAAAATACGTTTTATGAAATATGTGATAATTATTTTTCGAGTGTAATGATAACCACTGTAGTCAAATAGGCAGCTTTAAAAAATCTCCATAACAACGACATTCAGTAAAAAGTGAAAACAACTGATCTGTGTGGTTCCGTGCCAAAGGATACATGTGGGCAATGTACTATCTCTTTGAAATGTCATCTTCAGCTAAATGATGCATACTCTGCTGGCAATGCCTTCCCTTGCTTCTCTTAAGTAGCAAGGAAATGGGATCTAGTTTTTCATTTGCAGTACTATTTGTTAAGAGAAACGGACTTTTAAATGCCAGTATGTAGTGTTCCTCCATTTCTTTCTCCAGAATGTTCATATAAAACCAGGAAGGCTTGGTAGCAAGTAATTTCCTTTTTATTTCATTCCTCTCAGCACATGGAAAGCTGGTTGTGTCAGTGCAAATGCTTTCTTTTAGTTTAGCTTGAACCTGCTCTTAACTAAACTTTTTGCTTTGTTTTGTTTTAAAAGAACTGGATCTCACTTTGTTATTATTTCTGTATCTCTAGTTCTTCTGTCTAGTTGGTGTTTTGGCTCAACAATTGCATATGTCCCTGACAAATTCTAGGAGCATTAGTTAGAAACAATATCTAGAATATGTGTTCTCTTGCTCCCACTCAGTGTTATCCTGGTCTCTGACAGCTGTGTTCCTGCAGTTACTCATTCCACCTGAAAGTGTGAAATGCAGAATTGCTTTGGAGCTGGAAGTGAGCAAAATGCCAGGGATTGCCTCAGAGGAGGCTTCTCTGAAATGGCTGAGGTGCTTCTTGCTTTTCACATGCATATTTTAGGTTTGATTTTTTCAGAGGTGCTGAGTGCCTGCATTTCCTGCTGACTGATGACATCCTTTCTTCTTTCAAAATCGCACCTCTTTTCAATGCCTCTGTTCCTTAGCTTTTTTAACTGGTTTTCAAAGCTGGCCCGAGGGCACCAAAACTTGAAGATTATGTTATAGACCCCTGTGGTGGGGGTAATAGTGGGAGAGTTAGCACCTCTGGATGTGTTCCCTATAGAGTTACTGTTTGTACTGAGTTTCTCAAAGAACAGCTTTGTAATTAAATCTGTGCTTTAAATTCAGCGCCAAAATAGTATTTTGAAAGGTGTGTTGTATAAGGTGTTCATTTGGGAGATGTAGTAAGTGCCTGGCAATCCTGTGTGTGGAGGTGTTTATTTTATGGTTTTAAATGTGACTCTAAAGCTTTTTCTCTTTCCCATTGAACTTTGGGAACACCTTATTTCACACTTAAGTCTACTTATTTGTACGTATTTTGCAGGAATCCCTTGAAGCTCGCCCCGGGAATGGACAGCTATCTCCATTTTTGGAGGAGAGTGGTACCAATTGAAGAAGCCCTTGAGGCAAGTCGACAAGTGTGCTGATAACTCTCAGAAGAGTACAGGGAAGGGGTGACGTTCCAGGCCAACAGCCATGCCTTTCGGGCTGAAACTGCGACGACGGACCAGATGCTACAACGTCTTGAGCAAGAACTGCTTTGTGACAAGGATCCGTCTGCTGGACAGCAATGTGATCGAGTGCACCCTCTCCGTGGAGAGCACTGGGCAGGAGTGCTTGGAAGCTGTTGCTCAGAGGCTGGAATTACGTGAGGTAAGAGTAACCCAGGAAAGACCATCTGTCACTGTATAATTTGACACATTTTTAGCTCAGGCAGTCTGTTCATTTGAATTGTGTTACTCTCAGAGCTGGCCAGATATGATCAGCAGCTGGAGCTTGGACAAACATAGTCTGATTGCATGAAAACTGAAGGCAGAACGGCACTCGAGGTTTTGGGCTGTTGCTCATCCATCATAGCTTTGAGAGCTCTTTGTAATACGAACATGAGGTTTCTTTTCTTAGAAAGCCATGGGTGTTAGTTTCTGAACTGGGATGCCAAGGGACAAGTTACATTAACCTTTTCTGAATGTAAGCCTGGTTTCACCAGCACTTATGGCTGAATTATGCCATTGGGAAGGAGACTCCCCTGGCTTTAAATATCCACCTTCATATAAATATACTCTTGTTACTATAAAACTGAAATAGGCAACAGTTATGTGCAACTGGTAACAGTTTGAGGATGGTGGTTTTTTCTTCCCTTTTGTTTAACTGAAATATTTTACATCTGAAACTCTGAAAGGCTTCTTTTACATTCCCAGTGCTTCTGGAAAGGCTGAAGAAACCAGTCTTACCTTAATAAAGATTGAAATCCTTATTTATGTACTTCTTGCTGTAGAGTTTAGTGTTCATTTTAAATGTTGAATGCTTTTTAGAAGTAGCTTTCCAGCGTGCGTGGGACAAATGAACTGACTGACTTTTACCTTCTGTGGATTCCTTGCATGTATCCTACATGCTTCTTGACTTTTTCAAATCACAGGTTGAAAACCACTGCCTGGAATTTGCTGCATTGTCATCTGACTGTCCTGGCTGCTCACTTTCTGTTAGCACAACTGGTGGTGGTGTTTTACAGCCCCTTGCAGTGTCTTATGCAGTTGGTCCATAGACCTTTGTAGTAGTGGCAACTAGAAAGTAGCATGCAAATAATTATCGCAGATGAAAACTAAACAAAAATTCTTTTCGTACATTCATAATGATAAAGAATGAGAGAAGAATCTCACTCTGTTATGTGCAGAATAGACAGGAGAATGTGCAGGCAGGAGCAGGGCAGAGAGAATATTGTGCAGTGATTTTTCATACTTAGTTGAAAACTAAGTGTGGTGGTTTGGACCTTGGTTTTTCCCCCAGAGGCTGAGAAGTGGTAGACCCCAAGGGGTCGTAACCCCTGGAAGTTTTGAAGTTCTGTCCAATGGGCGCTCCTGCAAAAATGTGAACATATCACAAGCACCAGAAGAGATGAGTTGTAGTTTGGTTGTTGTTAGAAGTGGTGGCCATGTTGTAGAGCCACGAGGTAGGGGCTCGGAGCCCCTCGGGGCCTCTGGGGCCTCCCAGCCCCTGGCTGGGGGAAGACTGCAGAGACTTGGAACAGTCTTGGACTGGGCTAAGTGTCTGTAGTTATGCCGGGAGATGTTTTCTCCATGGGCGCAGAGCAGCAGCCGGCACTGACCAGAGAAACGGTGGCAGAGAGCCAGAAGAGATAAGACGAAGCAACAAAGACATGCAGCACCACAGAAAAGAACACCTGGAAGGAGAGAGAGAGAGCCGACAGCAAAGCTACAGAGTCTTGCGGGTAAGAACTGATACCAGACCCCAAAACTCCCTTGAGACCCCTCTGAGAAAAAGAGGGAGATGGACTCCTATTTTGGAGAGTAGTTTTGGACATGCAGCACCAGAGAGAGAGAGGAGCTAAGAAGCTCAAAGATGTCCTGGAGCTGGACCGGGACGACCAGATGGAATGCGGGGGAAGTTGACCTTGGCCCCCCCCGTTGCTGCTGACAAGCCTGGCAGCCTGAGACAGAGCACAGGAGCTCTGGTAGAACTCTTGAGGCAAAGGCTTGCAACTGAATGCTGCCCAAGATGTTCTGACTCAGGGGTGAACCCCTGAGGAAGGGACTTTCACGAAGATGCCCCTGCATTTCGTGATATACCTGTGGTGACGCGAGTCTTGTCCCTGCTGGCAGTCCAC
Organism: Lepidothrix coronata; assembly: GCF_001604755.1. Taxonomy (NCBI): domain Eukaryota; kingdom Metazoa; phylum Chordata; class Aves; order Passeriformes; family Pipridae; genus Lepidothrix; species Lepidothrix coronata. Next base: position 81,790 of record NW_016690213.1, read on the forward strand.
GGGTGAGGCCTTCGCTTGGACCGAAGGAGGGCCAAGGGGCTTGGAGACCCCCTTGTGTATGTTGAAAAGAAATCCAGCTATCAACTGCTGCATGGAAGACAGATGAGGAGGACCTGCTGCCTTAGAAGATGCTGCTTAGAGACTGGAAGGGATCTGTCCTTCTTTCCCTCCTGGACTTTTATTTGGAGGGGAGAAGAGATTTGATCCATTGTAAATACTATATGTCATAGTAGAGATAGGTGTGATCGTGTGTATAATGTGTTATAATATTTATTTGTACAGTCATTGTAATATATTCCCTTTCCCCCACTTTGAGTCTGGCGTGTTTTGTCTGGAAAACCCATCTCACATTAGGTTGGGATGGGGGGGGGGGGCTAGGACTAGAGAATTAGATTTTGGGGCTATCTCAAACCATGACACTAAGCTTGGTTTTTTAATATGGATTTTAGTAGAATCATCTCCCCCCTATACTTCTACAGATGAAGATTTGTCAGTAATTTGGTTTTTTCCCTTCTTTTTTCTTTCTGTTGGCAATGCTTTAGGGTGTCCTTAGAGAGAAGTTGTGTCCTTCCCTTTCCTTCCAATGCAGAAAGCAGTGAAATGAATGAAGTGATTCTCTTCATATTCCTTGTGGGCTTATCTAGTTGGTGTAGCAGGAGTCTGAGACCTAATGATTCTCTCTGGAGGTCCACCTGCATTTGCAAACAATAACTCTGTCAGTGGGTTAGTGTTCTTTTCTACAAAGCATTTTGTGATTTCAGAGTGGTTTTTTCCACTTTGTTCCAAAGCCTGAAGTTTCAAAATTTTCCAGAGAAAAGAGACTGGACAGTAGAGTAGCAAAGGAAGCTGTTTTGGTCAGTGTTCAGTTTCAAGGGGGTTTTCTATTGCTTTGGGTTTTTTTCATTTTCAAAATTATTTCTGTCATGCAAAAAGAAATATGTCAGCACAAAAAGTTTGTGTTTCAAGATAAAAAAATATTTTAACAACACAGAAGAGAATGCTTTGATGTTGTTGGAACGCTTTCCCCTTCTTTCATCACCTTCCCTGCTTTTTTTTTCTAAACAAAGTTTTGGCAACATTGAACTAGTTTTGTAAAGTTCAGATTTCAACAATACAGCACTTTTTGACAGAAGTGGTTTTTTTTCTTTTTTTTTTTTTTTTGGTTTGTTTGTTTGGTTTTTTTTTTAGGAGAGAATTATTGACTTCTTTCAACTCTGAGAGGGTCTCCCTGTATCTTCTTCTGCTCCTTGCATGAGGAATAGTTGGAGCTAGCAACCTTGGAGGTGCTGGATGCTGTCCTTTCTCTGACCCAAAATTCAATTCTTCTTCTACACCTCTGGTCTTTCTGCCATGGTTTGTAAGGAAACAAGGCTGATGAAGTAATTTGGTGACTGTCTCCTTCCTTCCCTAGGCTTACCATGAACTTGCTGTCCAGTCAAATTCTACAGAAGGTTCAAAAATACTGTGACAAACTTCAAATTTCTACAAGATTTGTGCAACTGCATAGCTAAGTAGAGAAATCCATTAAGTGTACTGAGGCAAAAATTCTTGCAAGCATCCATATTGGAGAAAAACTTTTTAAATTCCCTAAGTGCAGCAAAAATTTCACCTGGAATATGCCTTTTTGTAGAAATCAGCAAACTGTAATGTAAAATTAAGGATAAGCTTCATTACATCCCATGCTAACGAAATAATACTAAAATACCATTTATCTCTTCCATGCAGTCTCAGTTAATACTTCGGTTTGGTCTTACGTTTAAATAAATCGCAGGTATACCACAACTTCTACCTTCGTGTTAGGAATACATCCTTGTCTCACTCAAGCCAATTTCTTAGAAATAAATAAAAAAATTGTCCAAACCCTTCCTGCTAAAAGGCAAAACTGTTTGAGATATGCATTGTTGTGAAGGACTGTCGATCATACCACACATGACTGAAAAACAGTATCTAATGGATTATGCATATTTCTATTTGATCTCTGGGGAATGCAACTCCCTGCCTGACTGAGTCAGGGTTCAGGAATAGGTCAGTAGAAAGTGGAGCCATGTAACTACTGTAAAATCTGGTTTTATCCTTTTCAGCAAGGCTCTTGACAAAGCATCAGGTCTTCTAGTTGGACAGTTACCACTTCCAATAAAATGAGCTCTTGTGCCAACATTATGTAAAAAGTAAAGATGAGAAGAGGGGAGGAAGGGAAAGGATGGAAAGACAAGGTCAGAAATGTCATTTTATAATCTTGTATGTATGTGCACAGATTAGAAAAGGGATTTTTTTTCCAATATAATCTCATTTTTCCTTTCAAGTGAGACTAGGTGAACCTGCTTGAAATAGCAGGGTAATCTGTACAAATCTGTTATGAGTCTTCATGTCTCCTTCATTTTGTTATCCTTAAAATGTTTAAAGAGGGTATGTTCTGATGTATTGTAAATGAGGGAGAGGGCAAGAAGGTCCTTTCTAATGAACATTATTTTTTTGAGCTAAATTTCACAGTGTTGTCTCCAGCACTATGATCCAAAGCAGGAGGATGATGAGCTCAGCATTGCAGGCAGATGCTGACCACTGTGCAGGGGTGCCCTTTTGCTGGGATTCTGACCTTTATTTTCTTGTGCCCTAGAAGGTGCCCTTTTCTTGTAGGGCATGACTGAAAACCTGGGTTTGGCATCCAGGTTGCCTCAAAGTTTGACTTGGTTTGACTTGTTTTGCCAGCAAAGCTGGGATGGGGCTCAGGTGAGGCAGTGCTTGGACAAAAGGCCTTCTATGAATAATTGACTGCTGTAAATGGTACCTTCCCCTCTGTGCAAGTGCCCTGGGATAGCAGGGCTTAATGCTTTTTGCCCGGAGGAGATGGAACTCTGTCTCTTTCTCTAGGATAAATATTTAGCTGGCCACTTAACCAGATGCTTTAATAAGCACCAGGCAGTCTTGATGAATTTTTTTGAATGACATTTGCTGGTTTAGTCATTGTCTATCATCTCTGGTTGTTGACAATTCTACTCGTTTTACCCAGTATAAAGGCAGGGGTAGTTCTTAGACTTGGGAATATAGCTGAGTCCAAGTTCAAAATGAATATGTTGTCTCTTGACTGGCAGCTACAATATAATTTATTTTAAGACTTCTCAGCACAGTCTTTTGTGTATCCAGTTTTCTGACTCGCTGTATTTCCAGGATTACCTTTTCACATAGTGTCATTGGGGTTTAGAAGTGCTCTGGTTCTTGTCTGCTGCTTTAAAAGAGGACCACAGTTCCTAGAGGAGTGTAAACCAGCTTCCCTGTACTACATATGAGGTAATATGTGGTAGGTGAGACAAATTTTAAAACCTTGAGAGCAGTCTGTGTTACTTCAGAGCCTGCCAGCTGTAGGTATATATATTTATTCCATGAAAAGTGGAGTGAAGTCAGTGATTCCCTTTTTTACAGATGGACAAACAGACTAGCTTTTGGAATCAACCTAGTTTTAAATCAGCCACCTATAGATTGAAGATCCCATTTTTATATCCCCTCCACTAATTTGTAAAGTGTCTGTACAACAAAAATGCTTTGTGGACTGAAGAGCATGGCAACAGATGACTCACACTCTGTGAGGCCTTCTGGACAGCCATATGCCTGGCCCTAGCATATTGAACTTGATGGTCCAGCTGTTTCCAGTCCCACAATCCTCCATTTCTGTTTGGGGATTATTAATGTTCCTATCAGGCATTCAAAGTAGTGGCTGCAAAAGTCCTTCTCCACTGTGTGTTCTTAAAAAATACTAATGTTTTCAAGAAGTAAAGTTCCTGTGACAGGGAGCTGTTGTTCAGATAACTGTGTGGGTTGTCTCTCCAAAGTGGATGCATTTGTGACTTTAGCTGTGCTCTGCATTCAGTTCCTGTGCTTAATCTGCAATTGCTTGTTCTTCTTCAGGCTGCTTTCCAGGAAAACAGTTGTCTTTTAATTGTGCAAAATACATGCTGCCATGTTTGGTCCATGATATCTGCTGTAGTCCAGAAGCTTCAACACTGCATTTCATTTACTTCTTGTTCCTTGGAATTGATTCAGGATTCTGGATTTGGTACTTGAAGAGCCTTTTTACTGTAGCAAATGTAAACTTCTGTTGTCCCCCAGCCCCCACTCAAAGGGGAGGGACTGTACTCATTCGGTCTGTTTAATTGCAATGCCCTTGAATAACTCTTAGACTTCAGAGTCCAAACCTTCTTAGTTGCTAGATCTTTTACAAGTACTTGGCACTGCAAATTTGGGTCCTAGGCGATGTGGATGTTTACTTTTTAAAGTAATATGGAAGCTCTGTTTTCCCAGCTCTGCACTGTTTCTTGCTGAGAGTGAGCTGCCCTACAGTGATTTTTGAGTATTTCTGTGTTAAAGGGTTTCCCTTATGAGATGGTAAAATCACTGCTTTTTTCTGTCTTCACATTAATCTCTTTTGTTTGATGCCTCCACTGTTCCTCCCACTTTCATTTTAATGTAATTACTATCATGGTGATCTTGTCAGAAAAAACTTTTTATCCACTGATGATTACAAAGGGAGAGTAGACATGTATGAGTGAACTGGTTAGTTTTGTTTTAAGTTAATCCTATGAAAGATGCTGACTTCTTGATTTATTTGTGCCCTGGTAGATAGATTGATTTATTGAAGATACCTTTAATTTCTAGAAGGAAATACTACAAAGAAACAAGCTTGCTTCATTGTACCAGACTGAGCAGTGCTCAAGCTGTTTGTCAGGCTTAATTGAGGAATCAAGTTGAATTAGTTATCACCTTAGTTAAATGCTAGTCTGGATGTTCTCCAAAGTGAAAAATACGTATGTAATGAGACCCTAAAGTAAATACACCTGTGTTGCCATTCAGAGATTTGCATGATTGTCTCCTGTGTGCCTTCAGCTATAAAGTGGTTGAAGCAGGGTTTCCCCTGCTGTTTTGTTGTCACTTGTAAGCATTTAAAATTTTTGGTATTGCATTAGTTGTCCTTATGCTGTGTGCTAAGTCATGGTACATGTGATGGTTTTTATAGAAGCTTCCTTAGCAAAGTGAAACAGGTTGTTGATGGTGGATTTTGCAAAGTCTTAACATCTGCAATTTGCCTGCTACTTTTGAAGACTTTATTTACAACTGTGAACACTTGGGAAGTCCAGTCAGTGAAATATTTATAGTTGATTTATATAGGCCAAATGTTTTGAATGTATTAAAAATAATTTCAAATGAAAACTCTATGAAACAGCAAATAAGGAATCTTTGTCTCAAGTATCTTTATTTAAAATGTGGTGCTGTGTTTAAAGGATTGTGACTGCCTCTGGTAGGATTGTTGTCCAGGTAAATTAAGCTATAACAATAAAATGTTCTATTTGTTTTAGGATTAATCTGATCTAATGGAAACTACTTGAAAGTTTTCATTGAACAGGGAGTCAGTTGGATTAAACACCAAGAAAAAAGTTTATTGAAATAAAATGAGAAATATACAGAAATAGTAATGATCCCACTTTCAGACCCTAAATCCGCTTGGTGTCCCCAAAAGTCCCTCTCACAGTTTGCTTCATTGGTTCCGGTGGTAGCATGAAGTGATGTTTTATATTGAAGATGCTGCCAGAAATCTCCAGATGATCTCAGATGAAAAACTGAAGAAAAAGGTGTGGATGCAAACTTTACAGTTAGGTTTACAGACGTATTTCCAAGCATGGAAAATATGCATGATGGATTAATTTCTTTGCTAAATATGAACAAATTTTTTCACCTTTTCTTCAGATCTGTAGTCATAGTACTTGATTTTTTAAGGGCTTTTCAATAAAATCCCTTGTGATGGATTGGCTATTCCTTCTGCTGCTTATTACCAATTTATAGTATTTGAAGCTCTAGTTCCAGTGAACACTGTTCCAGTGAACCTTCAACTGTGCAATAGGTAGTTACGCTTTACCAGCAGCAGTCCCATGGAGCTTATAGAGTAGGTACTATAGCCATTGAGATTTACACTGGATAGGAAACAGGTGAGGTTTTTCTGGTATTTCTGTAGAGCCTAGAGCAAACAACTTGTGTGATATGCACATTTTAAGCGTATATTTCTCCATCATAAAATCTTGTGAGTGTATTAAAAAAAAAAAGGAGCAAACGTTCTTCATTGGGTAAATGGTTCTGGTATTGGTAGATATATTTTGACTTATGCATGTGGGTTTGCATTCTTTTCTTTTTATAGTTGGAAGAGTCCTTGTCCTTTGTGTGCAGTGGGCCTCATCCAAAGTCACGTGAAGCCTTTGTGCTTTAATTCAGACGTAGTGTTTGCTGTCTGTTTGCAAGGCACTGGTGTCTTTTAAGAAAACAAAGACTCAGACAATTTCTGTAAATCATTTATGTCACCTGTGCCTTAATGTCAGGTAGAGCTCTTCAATGTGCGTTGGAAGAGACTGTCTTCTAAATTGTCCTACAAAAAAGGGCAGTAAGAAAGAAATTATTCTGGTTTTGCATATGGAAAAAGGTATACAATGCCATCTGTTCTTATTTGCATTTGTGTCATTGTGTGTGTGCATGTGATCTAGCCGGAAAAGGTAAACTGACACTATTTTGTTTGTTTATCTAGACTCACTACTTTGGCCTTTGGTTTCTCAGCAAGAACCAGCAAGATCGCTGGGTTGAACTGGAAAAGCCTCTGAAGAAGCAGCTGGACAAATTTGCCAATGAGCCCTTGCTTTTCTTTGGGGTAATGTTCTATGTGCCCAGTGTTTCCCGGCTGCAGCAGGAGGTAACAAGGTATGTGGTTTCCCTCAGTTCACACTATCATGATAGAGCTGGGAGGGAATGGACAGTTGCTTTGTTTCTGGCATTCAGTATTTGCTCAGGTATCATCCCGTTATTTCCTCTCCTGCTGATTGTTCAACTGGGGAAAATAATGAGAGAAATCACCACTTAATTATGCCTGCTTGAGGGGAAAAAAAAGCACTGTATCGGTGAATGATTATGCATGACCAACTGCAGGAAAAAAAAAGGGGAGTAATAGTTATGTTTAAAATGTTTAAAAACCTGTCATAAATTTTAAGGTTGACCATACTTTTTTTTTTTCCGTAACCCTCTACTGATGAAAAGGAAGCCATAGGCAAAGGACCTCTATAGGTCCTATAGAGTTTTAGTTTAGTATTCTTAAGTCTACCTGTGTTTGCTGAAAGTGAACTTTAGCATCTTTTTGTGGGTTTTGCCCATTCCACTCCTCATTTTCCCCCTTATGCTTCACAAAAAGATTAAAACTGGTGGAGGGTATTAGTCTTTAATTATGATCAGGGCGTATTTTTGCAAACAACTTCAGTGGGAATTACTGTTTTATTGAAAGCCCTGTGCTGCAGTTGTAACAATACAACTGTTTTGAGGGGCTATTTTTGTAAACCACATCACTGTGTGGTTTTTGCACATCTGTACTATATTTAAATTAATTCAAAGAAAAAAAAAAGAGAGCAAGGGAACAAAAGCCCACCTCACCCCAAAAGGGTGGGCTTGTTTTCTTTTAACCAAAATTATTTCATTTATCTGGTCTAGAGGAAAGTTGCATCTGCAAAACTAGAGGTAGAACCTGGAATAAGTGGATGAAGGCTACAGGGTGGCAGAAGCCTCCCCACTGAAAAAAATGTTCTGTTGGTGCAAACCTGAAATTCACCACGTGGTCATAAGGTCTAAAAAAAGATGTATAAATAGTGGAGGAAGAGTGGCTTTAATTCTAGAAGGTGTGCAAGAAGTTTTATATCACGGATTGTGTATTTTAAGGGATTTTTACTTGACACTGAACTGGAAAATTGACTTTGGTAAAATTTGTTTCTTAAAATGGCAGCTGTCAAGCCATCCCTTGACTAATGTATATGCTGATTTGTTGCCAAACAGTGGGATAAAAGCATCATAAAGCTTAAATTTCTCTGATAATAGACCAAACATTAATGCTTGTCTGTATCTGTATCTTCTTGTTGTGTACGCATTGGGAGAGAGAAGCCTCATATTCTTTTCCTTCAGAATTATTTAATGTGCAGACAGAATGCCTGAAATGTTCTGTTGCTCATATTGTTAGCCCAATCCTAGCCTAGTTGTGTGTAAGGAAGCATTGTAGCTACTTGGATGCTATTATCTCTTCAAGCTGCAGCCTGCAGTGCTGATTGCTCATTCATAGCTCACCTGCAGGGGTATATTTGCTCATTCTGCCCGGGTTGGTAATAACAAAACATTTCAGTGACAATTGAACTTCGCAGTGCTCTCAACTGGAGTGGCTGCTGAATTGTTTTTCTTTCTGAAGTGATTGATAACATAAGCTGCAGAGTCTTATAAGTGGCTCTTAAGTTTCTTTAAATGTCTGTAGCAAAGCCCGCAGTTTACTAGTGGATTTCAGATACAGAACAGCCTGTTAAGGTCTGTTTGTTTATTCCGTGAAGTGGAATGGCTGCACTGTAGATGGTGTGATGGCAGCGAACCTTCAGCTGTGCAATAGGTAGATTCGTATTTGAAGCAACGAAAGGTGAGGACACAGAGGACTCTTCTGAAACAAATGGCAGAGGAAGGCTTAGCCTACAGCATGATGAGGTGGACAGATGGATGGGGGCTCGTAGGGCTTTTTTTGGCGTTGTTTGCTCTTGGTAAACTGATTAAACGTTTGTTTTTAATTTGATACTGGCTGCTTTTAGGATTAGGTTTGATCATGATATGATTACATGTAATGTTGAGGTAGGCACTGGACTCACCCACTCAGTGCCTATGTATTTGACTTATGTTTAGGTACAAACGACAAATCTGTCTTAAATGCAAAACTTGTGATGAGACACTTCATCTCCTTCTGGGAAGCAAAACAAACTCAACCCCAAAACAAAACCGTCACCAAAGGCTGAAGCTGCAAAGCTGGTGACAGTACTGCTACTAGTGAACCTTTGTAACCTCTAGTGGAAACATCTCCAGCCCTGAGCTTGCCTGGCCATGTTTGGAGCTTGAAGTGAAACCAAATCTCTCAGCCAAAGCTTTTAGTTAATTGTAGACTCCAGAATTTCTGGGGTTGATTAATATTCCTTGAACATGATGAAAAGTCTTTTGAGAATGATTATGCGTTATGTCAGTGTTCATGGAAACATTCAAAAACCTGGGACTTGGTTTCCTGAGCTGGTTTACTCTGCCTCTGATCTAGATTGAGACTGACAGCTGGTTTTGATGGATTTGTTGCTGAATTGAATATTCCTTCCTGTTTCCAGTGACTGCAACCTCCTGATTGCTTATGTACTGTCATCGCAAAAAGGGAAAATGATCTGAGGCTTTTGGGTTTTGATGATTGAGAGAAGTGTTACTTAGGGTATCAGTCAGTGGCTCTGAGGTAGTGTTCCTTAATCATTTCTATTTGAAAGACCATCTGCCTCTTCAAGACAATTTCTGGACCATTTTATGTTCTGCTACTGTTTGGTGATTAGGACCAACAGGAAGAATCCCAGTAAAAATAAGACAATATTTAGAGAAGCATAACTCCTTTACATTTTATCATTACCACTGGAAGTATAAAATGCTAATTATACCTGCAGGCCACTGGACTTTAGCTGCCTGCAGGTGATGGTAGTGGTCAGGAGCTCCTCATGGTTTTGCTGGTAACTTCCTATATTGCACAAGCGAAGTCTGGATGCAGAAATAAGAGTGAGTAACACTGCTCCAAGCATTATGTCCCCCAGTGCGGAACAGACTCTATGGAAACCTGTCTGCACGTGACATGCTGGGAGAGGAGTGGAATAGTAATGTAGAAAGAAGTCAGTGCTGTCCCTCACAGGAGTGGGAGTCTCTGTTGACTTGCTGAAGCAAAACATGAGTAGCTGTTATGGAATGGCTGAGATTAGAAGGTGCCTCTGGAGATTGTCTGCTCAGAGGAAGGTCAGCTAGAGGAGATTGTACTAGGACTCTGTCCCATTGGATATTGAATATATTCATGGAGGGCCAGACTCCACACCCTCTCCAGAAAATCTGTTCCATTGTTCAGTCACCCTTGCAATAAAGGAGGGGGTTTATGCTTAGAAAGTATTTCTTGTATTTCAGTTTGTGCCCAAATGACCTCATAATTTCAAATTGTGGATGGGTACTGAGTGACTGAGTAAGTGAATGGGTTGCCTGGGCTGGCCATGTAACTGGTTATTGAGGACCTGTAGAGCAGTAGGCACCTGTCCTATAAACACAAGTACTGCCGTGTCTTAACGTGAGGTGCCTGTAGTTAATTTGTAATAGGTATTTTTAATAATATAAGAAAGAAGGGCCTGTAGGATCCTTGGGAAAGAAAATGAAAAGACTATCAGAGCAGTTTATTCAGCTCTTAAGCTCTTTGAAGCCAGTCTCTGAGGCCTGCAAGAAAAAAAAAGAGGCAAAGAGTACTCTGGGGGACATGTTACTGATTTTAGTAGATCAGATCTGACTCTAGCTTACAGTTCTTCCCTTCTTTTTTTGTAAAACTGACACTTGCTTAAAGATGCAAACATTAGCTATGTGGGTGTTTTTTCCTGTTTGGGCAAAGTGAATCATTGGGACAGGGTAAGAAGCACCAGCAGGACATTGTCAGTCTTGTTCTGTTCGTGGTTCTGAGTAGGAATGGCAAGGCTTCTCAGGGGAGCCGTGTTTCTTGACCTGTCCTGGGGAAACTTACAGAAAGCTGACACCAGTTATACAGTACCTGTCTTTTCTTTCTGGTAATGACCATGACATAAATAATATTTCCATGCCTTATTTTCAATGTAATAGCCTTAGGCATTAGGCCTTCTCCTAGGAAAGCAAATTCCTACCCTCTAGACCTCTTACTTCCCTATTCTTTCTACCCTGTTTCTTTTCTCTTAGTTGAGGCTCCCATCTGCATATATTCCCTGTCTCCTCCAAGATCTAAGTGATTCCAGCATCTCCTTGACTGCTGGTCATGGCATTTTACTGGCGCCCCTGGTGGTCTAGTGGTTAGGGTGCAGCACTTTCACCGCTGTGACCCGGTTTCGATTCCCAGCCCCCCCGGGCAGATGGAGCTCGTTAGCCCTGTAAGGCAATCCATCTAAGAGAAGGTCACTCTAAACAAACCTACGTCCTGAGACCCTCACTGCCACTGTCCAAGCTTGCTCGGCCCTGGCAGATGAACCTCAGGATTAAAGGGTGGGCTCAGTTCAGCGCACGCTGTGTCTCACCTAAAAAATCCACTGCACAGGCTCGAAGGGTTAATGACCTTTCCCAAATCTTCGCTCGCGAAGACTGGCCATTATAGTCCCACAGATGTTCTCCATTTCCACAGATTATTTAAAACCCCATGATAATTTCTTAAGGTGTCAGTAGGAGTTTCACTATATTGTTATTGCTATAATTTGAAAATTTCTAGAACAATTTGTGATAAACGAAATTAAAACCCAAAACAACCAAAAACCAAAAAACCCCCCTCTTCAGACTCAATGGCAGCTACATCAGGAGTAATTTGGGTGGGAGTATGGGGATTGGCACATGAGCAAAAGGCATTTTTCATGAAAGGCTACTTAGACAGCCTCTTTTTAGTCATCCAGCTGTTCTCAGTGAGCAGCCATCGCAGGTGGAGATGCTGTGCAGGTTTTTGGCGTATTTAAAGCACCTGGGATCTGCATACTGTCTGATATAAAGCAGTCTTTGTGATGCCCTGTAGAGTAGATATTTGCATAGATTAGACATATAAATCTGCCTTTTATTTTCTGCTAACTCCTCAGAGAGGAGGCATCCTTTCAACCATTTATTTTTTAAAAAAGCCTTTGTACAGTGTCTAAAGTAAACAAGCTTGCTTTCACTGTGCTCTTGTTCCAAAAACAGAGAACCCACACACTCTTGTGGCTTTCTGAAAATGTGGGTGCGATGCTGCTTTCTGCACAACTATCAGACAATCCATGGCCTTTTTTTTTCCCCTCTACTCCTTTACCACAGTTCTAAGGGAAAACTGAAGTCACATTTTGCTCTCCACAGTACCTGTGTCTTAGCACGTTATACTGCTGTGCCTCCTGTGAAGGAATGAAGGTGTGCTTTCATTTGTTTTTCTTTTTTCTTTCCTGGAAGAAGTTTTCGGTATCTTACTATGTGCTTTTGCGGTTAGTAATGTCCAATGGTGTTTGTGCTATTGCAGACTGGACATAATCCTGTGGAATCAGAGCAGCTCCTAGTGTGGGTGGCCACCCTGGGGCTGGGTCCCCGTGGTGCTGTGCAGGGTAGGTCTGGTATGCACAGTTCTGTAGGGAGGGACATACTCCAGCATCTGCACTGTGCTGCATTGGGCTTTTGCCCCGAGTTCAGCTGTCAGCTCTGCATTTTCCCAGAAGAACGTGCTGTACAGCTTTCCTGTGAAAGGAAGCAGTGTTTGGAATGGGATGGCTGCACCTGCAAAGTGTGGGAATGAATGTGTTTGCAGGTGGAAAATTAGAGCATGTGGCTCCCAAGCCTCTTTTCTGGAGGATCTGTGAAAAGTCAGCCTCAAGCTTATCCTTCTGTAACTAAGTGAGCATTTATTTTCTCAGATATTTTATTTCCATACCCTTTTCTTCACCATTTCTTGTAACTATTGTTTTTCTGTCTGTCTTTTAAGGAAATATTTCTCCTTTACAATTCCCTGCCTTTTGCTTTCTTTATTTTTCTGCAAGTGTTAAGTGAAAACATTCTTCTAAATTGTACAGAGCTACAGACTCTTAGGACTGTATGAATTTTTAAATCATATGAGGATAATGTAGAGGGGAAAAAATTAGTGTTTGACTGCTTCATATTTATATGGAAAAATGTTTTGGCAAATCTATTTTAACAAATCCTGGATTTTTGCTTCCCCTCAAAAACGTCCTTGTTAAATGTCTCACCTACTTGAGCTTATCTTTGCTTTTAGTCTGCTGTGCTTTCCTTTTTTTTTTTTCTTGGAACAAGCTAAAGTTTCACATCCTGCAGTACTGCTAGCTTTTAATAAAAGTACAATCAGCTGCAGTTTTCTACCAGTCACTGCTGTCTTTTCTACTAGTCACTGCACCTTACACTGTGGTTTAATTGCTATGTTAAGGCTGAATATGATATATCTATCCTCCTGTGACAGCCTGGTTTTGTGGCAAGCTTAGTGATGTGGAACTCTTTTGGCTGTTAAGGCTGTAAAGGTACATAAAGCTGCTTTGGTTTTTATGGTTGGTCACACCTGCAGCTTGTGGCTGTCTGAGAAGTCTCTATTTGTACCTTTGAGTTCATGGTGGTTGATTTGGCTTCATTATCCAAAATAATTATTTTGTATATCACAGTGCATTGGAAAAAACAGCACAGTGCGTACCATCAGATTTGTTCCAGACATCCTTGACTGTGCTTGCCTGGAGTGAAGGACTCTGACTGGTTGTGTGGCTGTCTTGTTACTACACAACTGATAGACCCATAGGATTTTTTTTTTTTTATGCCAGTGGTTCTCAAAAAGAACTCTACGGCTCAAATTTTATAAATCAACGTGAGGCAAAGAAATTTCTGCTGGAACAGAATTCTCTTTTAGTTATAGATGGCAGTTGCCAGCTGGCCTAACAGCTTATTTGTGGTCTCAGTGCTGATCATCTCATGACTGGAACTGCACCATATCTCCCAAGGCTGGGAGGAAGGCAAGCTATGGGATTCATTGCTAAGTGGAGGCAGCTGTGAACCCTCAGGGAGTCCTGAGTCCCCAGGGATTCCAGCTCCCTTCTGTTGGACAAGATTGTGAATGGATCCTGGAGTAACTTGATAATGTCAGCCTTTTTAATATTTTTTTCTTTTTTTCTTCCCCCCTGCCTTCTAGCTGCAGGAATTTGGGCTCATGTAGCCCAGGCAAGGGAGCAGCTCTGGAACTGCATGTAAGCTGGATGAGTCCTACGAGCCTTGGGTGGCCACCCAGGCTTAGACAGTCTGGGATGTTTGCATTTTGGTGCTCCTTTGATGGTTTTATTGTTTTGATTTAATTATTAGACTTTTTTAATATTAGTGGCTACTACAGCATAAAACACACACATTAGGCTTGTACCTGCCTTGTAAACAAGCTGATACTTAATTAGCTTTCATGTGTTTTTTTAGAGGACAGCAACAACAAATAATGTGCAGTATTTGCTTGGGTTTTCTTGTGTTCATATTATTGCAGTGTATGTGTTGTTTTGCTTTTCAGTAATATTCTTGAGTTGGTTCTTTTTCCATGTGTATTTTAGTGGATGTTTAAACTTTGACTTAAAAGTAAGAACTCCTTCAAGGCAGACCTAAGATTCAACATTAATTCCCTGTTTATAAAATATTTGCTGAGGAGGGCAAACCCTTCTCCCAGCTGACTTTCTTCAGTGAATGGGGAGCTTGTTCTCTGTGTGTTGGTAATTGAAAGCTGAGCTCTTTGTGTCAGATATTTTAAGAAACTGTTGATGCTTAGATCTAATCTATTACATTATACTGTGCTTTTAGACCAGAAAGTGAATGTGTTTTCATGTGTGTGGTTGGGCAGTACATATGTAGCAACTCTAAAAAAATAGTATTGCATAACTATAAATACAGTGTAGGGTACTTCAGCCTGCATTCTTGCTTTAGTGTGTTTTGAAGGCAGTGGCTGTGATGGTTAGAAATGTTGTAACAGGAATTTCTTGGCATTAAGCAGATTCACATTTATATCTGATGGTAAGGAAATAATACTAATTTTGTGTTCAGGGGCTAAGTCACGTGTTCTAACGTATTGCTTTCCTGATGGGACCCATTTCTATATTCAATTTTAGTAGAACAGATACTTTTGGAGTGCTCTAAATTTTTTTGTTGGGCCCTTTTAAATGGCAGCAAAGGCTACATTTTGAGTTTCTGTTCTTCTCGTATAGTAATGTTACACCATTTACACATAGTGGAGGAGCTTCCTCTCTGGTCTTAGGTAGTCTGGGTTGAATCCTTCCATGCCAATCATGCTACTGGAGGCATTTGCACTTGGGAAAAGGCACTTAGTATCTATCATTCTTGTCCACGTGAGCATGTGTGCTGTTGGAGACACTTGCTGAACCTGTAGGTTGGTTGGGTGGCCTGAGCTTGCATTGAATGCTGAGCAGTTCTTGCTGACTGCTGCTGGAGGATAAGGAATGTGGATGGCTTTTATGATGGTTGAAACCATAAATGATTCAGATTTTTTTGGAAAATTCTGCAACTCGGTAGAATGACATAGCAATTTTATTGTGCATGCTTGTGATTTTTACTATGTTAGGCTTTTCCCTAAACTTTGCAGCTCTTGAAGTGAGATAATGATATGAATTTCAGTCTGGGATTTTTTTAGATGTTCAAAAAAACCCTCAAACTGGATTGGTAAAGAGCAAGGAAATAAAGATGTGAGAGGTATGACTCCTAATACTCTGTAGCTTTCAAAAACCAGAAGGAAAAAGAATACCTAGTTTTACCAAACAAAGAAATATCATTCTTCAATAATAATATGGCTTTGAGGGGGATTGATTCATGTCCTGTAAAATGATACATGTCCTGTATGATGATGCATTAGTTGTGCATCCATTTCAAAAGTGCAGGAGCCAGATGGATAGAAAGTGTAGATGTGGACAGGAGGACAGAGGAGGATTCATTGAATCACATAATCTTTTGAGTTGGAAGGGGCCCATAGCAATTACTGAGTCCAACTCCCTGCTCCAGGGAGGACTACCTAAAATTAAATCATATGGTTCAAAACATCATTCAGATGCTCCTTGAACTCTGCCAGGCTTAGTGCTGTAGTCACTTCCCTGGGGATCCTGTTCCAGTGACTGACCACCCTCTGGGTGAAGAACCCTTTCCTAATGTCCAATCTGAACTCGGAATCACAGAAGAATCATAGGATAGTTTGGGCTAGAAGTGACCTTTAAAAATCATCTAGTCCAGCTCTCCCAGACAATGAGTAGGGACCTCTTCAGCTAGATCAGGGTGCCCAATCTGATCTTAAATGTTGCCAGAGATGGAACAACCACCACCTCTCTGGGCCCTGTTCCAGGGCTTCACCACCCTCACTGTAAATAATTTCTTCATTATATCTGGAGAAATCTACCCTCTTTTAGTTTAAAATGATTACTCCTTGTCTTATCACAACAGGCCCTGCTTTGTCCCTATTTTATAATCCCTGTGTAAGTACTTCCCCTACAACAACTTCATCCCATTTCCTCATGTCCTGTTCCTGGTCACCAGAGGAAGTGACTGTTTATGATTAGGACACGGCTGCAAACCACTGTGTTAAAAATGTATCTTGATTACAGAGGTGGTCACGATTGAACCTTAATTCCAGAAAGAAGAGCTGAAGGTCCACAAGACTGAAGCTAATACTTGAGACATTTAATGATCCTTAAAGAGAAGGAAATACATTAAGCATTTTGAAACTTGTTTTGAAGGTCTTACCAACTTCTGTTGCAGGAGGAGTCTTCTGCCTTCCTGCAAGGAAACAAAAACTATTTAAGTGGCCTACATATTTATTTTGTGATATCTGACAGTTGAAATGGTGATGAGGCTAGAATTATGGACTTCTGCTTGGAGTGCTTGGTTTATGTATGAAGATGCATGTTGGGATGAGTCACACCTACTGTTTCTTTTTCTCAGAGTGTGAGGAAGCTGTCCTCGCCACTGCTTGGTGACAAGCACTTGTGTCAGGTGGAGCACTGTGGCAAACTAGAGCATCAGTTCTCTTCTGTTTAAATCTTGTTTCTTCTTAGTCCTTGGCTTTCTCCTGTCAGATTTCCCAGTGCCACACACACATATGATTGCATAGTCCTAGCTGTGTTGTTAGGAGTACCCATTTTGTGTGCATGTGCATTTATGGAAAATCTGTTGAAAGTTTGCTTGTATGATCTGAATGTGTCCCCTTTTCTTGTTTTGTGCTAGTAGCCAGTTATATTAAGTAGTGCTGAAAAGTGATTTTAAATCTTGCTGTAACTGGCAGTAGAACAACCTCATGAAAACTGCAATTTACCTACTTTTTGGAATGAAGTGGAAAATTGTGTCTTGCTTTCTTTGAACTGCAAAATGTCTTAAGGCAAGAGCACAAGTGTAGGGATAGTAAGCTTCTGCTTACACAGCTGGAGTTCTATTTAACAACACAGCCTTGCTAGATCTACTTATACTTTTAAACTCTACAAGAAACCTAGTCTAGGTATTTACTCTCAACAACTGTGTCAGGCAGAATTGCTCCTTTCGTTTATACTTCATGGCACTCTGCATTGCATGAAGAGAAAAGACAATTTGGACTAAATTAACGGTGAATAATTTTGGAGGTGAAGTACGTTTTTATTTCCTGGTGTGCATATACCAAGAATAAACTTGAAAGCTTTTTTAAATCTAGTCTCCTTTTCACTACTGACATCAGAGAGAGCACTGAGAAGAGATTACAGTAGCTGAGGTTGTCTTGTACCTTAAAAATCTGAAACAGCAGCAGAGGCAGGAGAAATGTGGTTCCTTGGCTTTGCTGTGCAGCAGTTACAACGTTTTAAAAATTTGTAAGGACAATATTGGTTTCAAATGGGAATGCTACTATGTGCTGGAAAAATGGCAGCGTTTCAGAGCATCAGTGACATTGCCTTTTCAGTGTTTCCAGTGGTCTCAAACTACATCAAAGGCCTTGATTTTGAGCAGATAGGTGGTGTTAGTAGCACCTCCCATTGGGATTGGCCAAAGGTGAGAATATTTAGGGTCTGGAAGTGCTTGGTAAGTGGATGCAGTTCAGTTTTATGGTTGTATTGTTACATTGCATCAGTATATATTTTATATGCAGTCATCCCTCTGAACTGATAGGTTGAACGGAGCAGAGGACTTGGTTTTCAGCAGCATGGAAGAGATGAGAGAAGTAATCTGCTAGCCTAAAAATAGCCCCTATTTTAATACGCTTTTATGAAAATAAACAAGACCATGGAATTCTAGTATCATGCTGGTACTAGACCTGCTTCCTTTTGCTTCTTAATTGAGGAGAAAAAAGAGAATCAGAAAGTAAACTCTTGTTGCCCATTAAATAGAAAGAACGTTTGCATAAATGAGACAGTTTCAAAGTAAAGGCCAAATGGTGCTTGTTTTCTTATGAGAGAGGAGCAGCCTATCATCCACTTCACTTGAAATTGCCCTGCCCAACTTTTGAAAGCTTGTTTCTGACCTGTTTATATTAGGGTCTTATTAAGCAAATCTTTATTTGGGAGAAGGCACTGTGCATGTTTATGCAACTACCAACAGATGCATAAAAACAGATATCTGTTTCTGATTTCTCACTTGTGGCTAACAGTAAGAAGATTGGAAGTTAACCTGAAATGTACTGAATACACAACGTCTGTTCTCCTTCTGTGAGATTTTAGTAGAACAGCTACAGAAATAGTTACTGTGATGGACTGATTTTACTTTCCCTAAGGAAAAAATATGCCTTCTCTTCAATTTTTTTGGTTTATGGGAGAAAGGAGGAGAACAGTGGAAGAAGGGAAGACACTTGTCATCCCTGGCTGCTTGAATCTCACATAAAGGCTAATGGGCACTTCTGTCTCCTCAAATGAAGATGAAAAGGATAATTCCTCCTGTAGCCTATGAACTGTGCCGCTCACTGCCTTTGTCATTTAGACTATTGCAAACCGCCTGACTGCCTTTTTTTTCCCTTAAGATGTAGTAGCCATGTATGTCACTGCAGAATGAGGTTGTCCATTCATTAGGGAGCACTGTGCACACGGTCAGCATTATGGTGTACCTCACAGATTGGTATGCTGCTGCTGACTTGTCTCCCAGTGCAGTTTAAGGCACTGTTTTTGACAGATGAGTATGTTACCTAGATTGGGGCTAAGTATTCTGTTTGTCTTCCCATGTGATGCAGTAGCAGTGACTGGCAGTTTCTCCTTAGGGAAATACAGACTGCTAGGGAATATATTACTTAAAGTCTTCATGACACAGATCGGTCCTGTCTCAGTCATGTAGTTTCTCTCGATGAAGCCTTAAAGAGTGAAGGTTGCTCTAGACTTCCTGTGTAATCAGTGAGAAGAAATGGGCATTTCCCCAGCATGATTCAGGATTCTTTTCTTGTGCATCACTTTTGCAGGTGATTCATTCTCTTTTCTACTATGTGTTTTGAAAAGGGGAACTGTGGCTCATTGGTCTCCTGTTTAGAAGTCCCAGATAGATATCTGAAATTTGCCTACAGCATCAGAAGAAGGGTCAAACCAGTAGCAGCAGCATGTGAGCAAACAGATCTGTGGTTTTTGATTGGGATTTCTAACTGCTTCCTAAAGTTTGAGAATTCAGCAGACAGTGGAAATCTTGGTTATAGTAGCGCTGCCAGTCTTCAATAAAATTTTTTAAATTTTGAGGTTTGTACTGCAGGCTGGAGCAAACTTTTCCCCCTCCCTTGTAGCTGAGACATAAACCTTGAAAACTAGTTCTAAAATTACTCTTTTTCAGGCAGTTGAATACTTTTAATATTTTTTCTGCCTTGCTGGCAAGGTATAATGCTAAAGGAGCTGCCATTGGATGTCCGTACAATCCTGAAGTCTCCAAATGTGTTTAAAAGAAGTATTTGTGTGGAGGCCCTTATGCAGCTGAAAATCTCAACAAGAATTTGGCAGAAATCTCAATGTCGGAAGATGTCAGATTCCTGTGCAGTGAGATGTTTACTGGTTCACTGTTTTATCTTTGGCAGCTGCTTTTGCACTTGATATCTTCAGCTGTTTTTGAAGCTTTTACAAAGAATAATTATTCATTTCATGAAATGGATCTCTTTTACCCAACCAACAGGGCACTGATTGACATATTTCTCTGGCAACCTCCTGTTGTTATCAGAGCTGTGTTCACTTTTGCAGGGTTGCATTCGCTGGGTCGCTACAACTTCCTGGGCTGTGGTTTTATTGCATGATTTACTGATGTGTGGGGTGACTGTTTTCAGTTATTCCTGTGGAAACACTAGGGTCACCAAGCTCTCTGGCAGATGGAAGCAACCTGAGTTTTCCTGTTTTCTGCTGGCAGTGAGCACTAATGTAGGTGTTTCAACAATCTTTTCACAGGAATACAAGCTGTTGTACTGATGACCTATAGATAGGCAGCAACTTCATTGTGTCACATTTCAAGCAGTGTTTTCTTTATTGCTGGAGCAGATTACTGTAAAAGGCAGTAGCCAATGGACTGGGTTTTTACCTCCCTACAAGGCAAGATTCCACTAAATCAATGGAGCTTTCTCAGATATTGATTATGTGAGGTTGGGATACTGCCTAAAGGTTTCACTGATAGGATTTTGTAAATGAGCTCTATAAATTCATGAACAAGGTTTCACTGCAGGCTACCAGAGCATTTATTGTTTTTTTTAAAAGTTCAGGTCAAGCACACATTCTTTTGTAAGTTTGAACATGTTCACTTGCTCTTTGAATAAAGTAACACCTGAATACACTTACATGCTGCTCTGCACCCACAAACCAATTATTTTGTGATGTGCTTCTGGATGCTTACATATGCATACGGGTTGTTCACTGGTATATGTGTTCACTTGGTTCAGCTTTTGCATCAGTGCACAGCAGTACATTTAGCCAGAAAAACCTGGTGGACTTGGGTCATTCCAGAGTTTAGAGCTGAATGGGAGGAAAATATTTAAAATATATATGTTAAAAAGTGAAATGGGGCATATGTGGTGTATACATTTTATTTTATTGTTCCAGTTGGCACAATAAGGGGGAGAGAATGGGGAAATGAGAAGTCTTCGTGTTTGTTTTGGGTCCAAAGAATAGTTATACATATACTTAATCCCAATTTAAAATATAAGTTATCTATTTCTTTTCAGTGTTGCAGAGTATACATGTGTTCTAGTTAACTCACAACATTTTTTAGCATAATATTCTAACCTGCTTGACCATTAACCTGGCTGGATACCAGGAGAATTTTCAAACTGTTGACTCATATTGCTTCCATATGTAACTTAAACCACCTTTTCCCACACTAGATGAAGCTTGAAGGTTAGCTGCCTTGTTTTTTCAGGGCAGGGAACAGCATATTTTGAACTGAGTCAGCACATATGAATAAAGGAAGTAAATCTTGGCTATTATTAACTTTTTGGGATCTAATGTAATTTTTGCAGAAATCTAGTTCCAAATCAGGAAAGTACAACAGGTTTTGCTGTGCTCCTCTTCCCCATGAGATTTAGAAGTCTTCAGCATACATAGCCATGGCTCATCTTTTCATTTTTGTATCTTTGTGAGGACGGATCTTCACAGCTGCCATTTATGGACTTTTGTTTTGTGCCATCTAAAGATTTGGGTGCATGAGTTGCTCTGTGTGTGGGGGACCTGCTGTTCTGAGGATGTGAGTAATCAAGTGGGAAGTGACACATAGGCTGCATGCCATGTCGTATGAGTGAGCACCTATATATAGGTGAAGCCTATATGTGGTTGGAGCTCCTGTTTGTAGTTGGAGCCCATGTTTTGTGTCATGCAGCAAAGGACAGGTGATGGCTTGTAGAATTGTTTTACTATCCAGAGTCCTACACCAGAGTGATAGCTGCCTCTGCCACACACAGCTCATGGGCAAGGAGGAAGAGCCTTCTCCTATATGGGAATGGGGGAGAACATGTTAGTAGAAAGGTGACGGTGGAGGCAGCAGTTGTGTGAGACCTTATGGGTTTGCACCAAAAAAAACCAACCTTGTTGAGGTCTGTGTGTGAAAAGCAGTATGCGGCATTGCTGCAATTCACCTACTCAACTCAGTTATACCTTTTTTTTTCTTTTTTTGTAATCAAAAAAGAAAGTAAAGCTAAAAAGAAAAAATAGTCTCCTGTACTGTAACTTTTGGATCTCTGTAGCCAAATGCGAGTGTTTTGCTCAGTTTAGGAGTTATGAGCACATAGTTGAGCGTGTTTTTAAGTCTAACGATGTGAGTAGTGTGAAGTCAGTAGGACAGCCATGTCCTACACTTTTAGCGCATGCTTCAACCCAAACCAAATGGATACACTGCTTTTTTCGAAGATGTACAGATAATAAACTTTTCACTCCAAATTTTTTATTCTAGTTTTTGTGTGTAATGTTTATGCTTGCATTGAATGGAGTTCTTTTCAGCTGAAAATGCTAAAGTACAAATTTCTTCACATTATATAATTTTGGTTGTTTTGCTTTCCTTTACTTTTGCAATCCCACTCCATATGAATTCTGTCATGGTATTATCAGGCTTTGCTGGACTCCAGTTTGCAGAGACCAAACGTAGCCTTTGCTGAGAGAGGGCTCAGAAGAAAACAGAATATGGCTTCCCCTGTTTTTTTTACTCTAAAAGGCATGTTGGAGTTTTGTGCTGTATAATTCTTTAGGTATTTGGATTAACTCTGATAAAATTATAGGTGGTTGTAAGGGAGTTTATTGTGCTTATAAATGGTAGTGGGGCTCCCTGTAATTTGTTATAATTAATTCAAGAGTTCAAGGGCAGAAAATCAAGATCAGGTTGTGGCATGCCTTCCTTTCTTGCTAAAGCATGCCATTACTGGCCTTTTTATTTAAAGTTTCACTTTGTATTTGTGGGTTTATTTGAACTTGGAGTATGAAAAAAGTATAATGCACTCTTAACAAAAAGTACCAGTACAGAGGATGGACCTGTTGTGGTTGGGGGGTTTCTTTTAAATAGAGAGAAATTGGTGAATACTGTAAAGCTGCATCTG
This sequence comes from Lepidothrix coronata, assembly GCF_001604755.1. Lineage (NCBI taxonomy): Eukaryota > Metazoa > Chordata > Aves > Passeriformes > Pipridae > Lepidothrix > Lepidothrix coronata. Next base: position 104,354 of record NW_016690213.1, read on the forward strand.
CTGGCTAAACCTCTTATGGAAGGAGTGCGTGTTTTGGAAGGCTTGTGTCATGTCTGCGGGCTGCAACAAGGCCTGTGTTACATGTCTGTGCTTGTGTCCCATCAGAAGTGGCAGGAAAAGAAAAACACTGGAAGAGCACTTCTGTACAGTCCAAGTTCCGTCTTTTGTTGCCAGTAAGGATGCTGAGTGTGATGATACCTCCTGTCTAACTGCTGAGGGTTTCACTAGCCATCCATTTAACACTGGACACCAAAGACCTACAAGACTTTGATACCAGATTATACTGGAAGCATATACTCCTTATATGTGGGAGGTTATAAAGCCCTCCTGAACAGTCAGATTTCCATTTGTAATACACATATTCTTTTCTTTAAGTGCTCAGTTTTGCTGCAGAAATTTGCCTTTTTTTTTTTCTGGCATGAATCAGTCAATAAACTTATTGCTCTGAAAATACTTTGCATTTACTTTTGAAATCTTCCAGCTGTGTAATGAATTGGAGGAGGTGGAGATCTGAAATTTTAGTAGACTGTCTTTTGGGGAAGGCATGCAAATGAACAACCTTTCAGTAATAAACTGCTGAAATAGAGATGGTAAACAACAACTAAGCAGTGCAAAAGTTTCATCAGACCATTTTTAGGTGTGCGAAGGATTTCCTGCTCTAGCCAGAAGTTGACTGTGTAGCTGGCCATTAACCTTTGGGAGGCATTGGCCTTTGGTAGGAACTTCACTGGTCAAATGAGGTAGCTGTCCCTTCACTGTGTTCCTCATTGCAGCTCACTGAGCAAACTAGGCATCCAGGCTGTGCATTATTTGTCCTTATCTCACAGGTTGCATATCAAAACAAATGGAAAATGACCATCATTGGGAAGTTAGCCTGTTTTAGCCAAGTGGCCTCTTCTCCCCTTCAGCTATAAGCTGGTGCTTTTAAAGAGATTGAGTGATATGTGTTTTAATCTGTGCTCCTCTTCCAGTCCTGCATGTGAATATGATGCTATGCCAGCATTGTTCTGTCTCATTAGGAAAGAGGAAAGGAATGACACAAATTTTCCCATGTATTTAATTTATTTTGCTTTTAGTTTCAGTCATGTTTTCCATCCAGCTGGTAAAGAAAACCAGGATGGAGGCAGTTGGATGCTGCTTTTGAACAACTTCATTTCTCAGTTACCTGAAGCTAACCTTGACCTACCCTGTAAGGTTGTTATGATCAAAGAGTCCTTACCCTACAAAATGTTATGACTATGTTTTTACTGTTGGCATTGACAGTTTGAGCTTCTGAAGGAATTTCCTCCTGCGTGTGTGACAAAGACTCTTTCTTCTCCTTCTCTCTTTTTTTTCTGGCAAGTCTGCTGATCTTCCTGAAGATCTGTAGTAGGGTGTGGTAGACTTGTTCTCAATAATACCCTTCCAAAAATATTACCCTTATGTTAGTGGAAGCACTGCCGTTGTTTTTTATATTCTAACACAAACCCCAGAAAAATGGCTATTGTCTAGTACTGTGAAAAATCAGACTTGTGCTGGGAGAGAAGTTGATGAAATTCCAGAGAAGTGAACTAGAGATGTTCCGTTTATCAACACCATCTAAATTTTTAAAGTGGCAAAGATGAGGCATTAGCGCTGTGTTACTGACAATGACATCATCAATCTATGTACCTCTTTTTTTTAAAAGTGACTTTAGATTAATATGTGCTGATTGAATCCTTGCATCTAAAATGCTCAAGCCCAGAAATCATAACACCATCTTTGCCAATATACTGAATGTTGTATCTGAAAAGACCAGTCTTGTCTGTCTGTCTGCCTTTCTTGCCATATAAAATCCAGTCCAAGTTTGCAGTCAGATTTGTTGCAGGATATTAAGTGACCCACTCAAATAAGCAGCATCCAGTAAGTAGTGCTCTGGATTGAGACTTGGAAACAAAACCTGCATCTCTCAAATCTGCCATGGATTCCTGCCCAACTTCACACGAGTAGCTTTACCAATTGTGTGCCTCAGATACTCTATAAAATTGGGCTAAGGGTCCCTAATACATCTAAAGCACATTTTAGAAACCAGTAAGAATTAAGTAGTAATATGATTGTCTCGAATATATAATAGATAAATAGAAATCACTTTCTGGTCATTATCAGTTAGTTCCTTTAGTTACCCATTGAAGAACTGAGTTCATCTAACTCAAAGGCTGAGAAAATATGAAAGACCCTGTCCTTAAAATAAAAAATGAGCTTCTGTTTCAAGTGTAGCAAATGGGTGTCTGTGGAATCCTGTTGCTAAGTAGTATCACAGCCAAAATCATGGCAGGTTTTAAGGTGTGAAGTGTAAAATAGACACATCAATATCAAAACTAATGCTTGAAATAATTTTAGTAAATGATAAAAGACCTCTGTTCTGGAGAAACTGCTTCCCCTATGGGCACACTATTGCGCAAGTGTACATTGCAGCATCTCTCCTCAGAAGTGTATTACCATACTAAGATAAACCTAAATGAGCTGACTTGGACTGTTGTTGTAACTCAATGAGACTTTTATTGTGTTCCTAATTTTAGAAGGTCGTATTGTACTCTAATTGCAATTGTTTTTTGAACTTGAAAAAAGAGCTAAAATTCTTGAGCTGAACCACTTGTGGACCAATCTGTTTCTTCTTTGAGTCTTTAAAGGCTTCTTATTTTGGATATAGGAAATGGTAAAGCAGTTCTCTTTTCCTTCAGAGAAGAAGTTAAGCTACATAGCTGTGCAGTTATCCAATAGATAGGCTTGATGCCAAAATGGTACCTAATGAGTTATAAAAAAGTTAGTCATGCCAGTAATTGCATCATTAGAGATTATTTTAAAGGAGTTGTACCTCTTGAGTAACTAATACGTGTTTTGTAGTGCTTTGTTTATTTTCAGATACACTAAAGGTAAATATTTATTGATACTGAAACTGTAAAGTATTTATACCAGCTTGAAACTTCCAGATAAAACACACTGATCAAAGAAAAAGCTTTTTAAGTTGTTTCCTGCTGCACTAGAGATAACGTGTATATTCCAAACCCCCTCCTGTCCCTGATGTACAGAGAAGGAAAGTAAAACCAGGGAAAAAATAACAAAAATGCAGACAGATCACATCACAGTATTCAAACAGTATTAATCCTTATTAACTTGATTGTTTCACCATTTTGTATAAAATATACAGTTAGATTGTAAATCCCTTTGGCAAAAAGCATTTTTTTTCTTCTGTTTTTGTGCACTTCCTAGTAGATTTGGATACTGGTTAATTACCAAGGCTGGTATATCTGACAATAGTGAGTAATTATTAAGGTAAGGAAGTATTTGCTGTGTGGTTCTTTGTGGAAATCACTAGTAAGAAAATCCTGAAGACTCGGTGTAATTACTCTGCAAACCTAACCCATATTCTTACTTTTGTAAACAAGCCTTTAATTTCTCTACAAAGGTCTTGCTTCCCATATTGATCAGGCCAGATTCTGTGTGGTTTTTGGTATCTGAAACATTGATTGTTGAAAAGAATGGAAATTGGTGAAATTAATGAAGCTATTCTCTGCATGTATAAAATAGCAACAGCGGTTTTACATCAGATAAATAGTGGTGATGGAAGGGTACAATGAATTCAGTGACACTATACAAACACTCACGTTCCTTTTTGAAGTGACAGGAGAACAAACGTGAACCCTGATCTTGGGAGGTCTATGCAGAATTGTATGGGCAAATGGAGTTTCCCTACATTTACACAGCTGTAGCAGAATCTGAATCTGGGTATTACAATTAAATTTTAAACCAGTACCCTTATCTCCTGCTTACTAATACTATTGGAGTTTTGTGGGGTTTTTTGTTTTTTTTTTTTTTTCCTCTTGTGTAGTGTGGATTGCTAAAATACAGATGTTTATTTTGGATTTGAGATGTCTTATGGTTGTCTAGTTGCAGCTAAAGCAACACATAAAAAGTCTGCTTTTTGATGCAATACATGCAAATATACTTTTAATGTTTTGTATGTTGGCTAAATAGAGTTGTGGGAAATGATATCGTTATAATGATGGCTTTGCTTAGACTTGTTGTCCACTCCCATTCCCCTTGGAATTAGCTACAGGCTGGCAAACTGCAGTAGCCTTTTTTATTATATTGAATACACAATGGCTCTGCTAAAAATGTTTAACCCAAAGTGGACAATGAAGGTGGGAGATTTCAGCTCTCAGCCCACTTGGCTATGGCAGTGCCTTTTCTGCCCTGTACACCCCTAATATGCCAGAATGGCTCTGTGACTGAAGCTTTGTAAGTCTTAATTTTGAATTTTTTGTCCTTTATTATTTGGAGGTGCAGATTGCAAATTTATCTTTTGTTCACTTTCCATTTGCTTTCCCAACTAAGCCACCTCATAGAAGGCTTATGAAATGCATGTTTTGTCTGCTGTCCTGGAACAGCTTTCCTCAGTGAATCTATAGTTGAAGCATGTTTAGAATGTTTGATTTCCCTCAAATTATAAATCTACTTTTGCAATCCAAGCGAACAAAGAGCAGTCTCAGCTAGCATATTGACATAATAACAGCATTTAACATAAACATAATTTCAGATGGAGGAGCCTCAAATCCCTGACAGAATATGGGCCAATTGCTTCTCTCCATTGACTGGGCAGGGAGTCTGACCGCAGTTTTGCAGCATGGCTGAGCCATGAATCTGTGGCTGGTGGAGTTACTAGAGCCTTGTAGTGGAGCTTCCTCCAGGGTATGCTCCTTCTCTGCCTTGACAGTGGAATTAGCCACCCTAGTTCATGCCTTGGGAAAGGACATGTCCCATTTCGTGCTTTATTTAGCTACCTAAAGAGGTACTGGGGACTGCTTAGGTGGTTGTCACTTGTCACTGTTGTTCAGGGGCAAAGATGAAGCAGTTACAGTCCATGGGTTTCTGCCTCAGTCTTCTTCAGTTTATTTTGGCACTTCCATTGAAACAGGTGTCAGCCATAGCGGGTGATTGCATTTCAGAGCGTTAGCCTGTGAAAGCTGACAACTTTCTCCATGAGGTTTTTCGTCATGGATACACGTGTTAGTTAATGTCAGAGCACTAATTATATATGTCCTTTAAACTCTTACTGTATATCAATCTGCAATACATAATAAATTCTGAACTTATTAGATGATCTTTAAGATTCCTTCCAACCCAACCCATTCTGTGATTCTGTAATATTGTAGAATATTCGTATTAAGATTTTTAAATACAACCTGTTTCTGATGATTGGGTGAGATTGCCTGTAAATGGGTGTCTTTCTCAGATTGTGGGTGTTGTTTGCTGTCTTAATTTTCCTAAAGTATTGGCAACTAAAATGGCAACTAACCCTCCACATCATGTTTCTTTTGAAAGTCTAGGTCGTAATATTTGATACTACAGTAACTACACTGACATTGTATTTTTTGTGATGCTTACTTAAGTAATTCTTTCTGTGGTTTATAGTTATGTGGACACTGTGGTTGAAATCATGTTGTCATGGAAGCTGGTGACATTCTTGACTTCTGTAGATCTAGGATGTCACTGTAAGAGTTTACTCTGATTTGACTTTCATGTAGTCTCTTAACTTCGTGTTTAACAATAGCTCTAACTTTATGGCAGATGTGGATTTTACTCTTCTTGTTAGACTAGGATATGTAACTCACATGTATATTTAGCATAGGCACCAACAGCTGCTTTTGGGATTACAAGTTTGGAAGACCAAATTCAGTGAGCACTTCCTCACCTGGATACTTCATAAAGTAGCTTATGTCAAGCTTTTATGAAAGCATTTGTATTTTCAGAATTGGGATTTAGTCATTGCAAAGAAGTGGAAACAAGCTCGTTTGTCTCTTAGACAAAGCAAGTGTGAAACTTGTGGCTGAAGCACAGGGCTCAAGCTGAGAAGCCATATGCTTTTTACATTGCCTCTCTCACTCAAAGTTCAAAATCCCCTGAAGTTTTAATCTTTATTAGCCTTTGTGAAAGCTGAATCTGAGCATTTTAAATGAGATTATATTTTTCTAATGCCTCAACACAGAACTAAATGGTAACATTTGCAAGTATAGTTAAGGCAGTAAAGTCTCTGTAACAGGAGTGATGTTGTAGTGGTTCTCCTTTACGGTTGGGGCTGGGAAGGTAACTTACACTCTAAAACAAGAGCAGAACAGTTTCTTTGCTAAAAGGTTCAAAGGTAAGCTCAGATGTGCTGTGCTGGTTGCAGTTGGGCCCAGTTAGGAGTTTACTGCACACAGACTTTTAACTGCTCTTTGCTGTCTTCCTCACAGAGGTTGCAGTCTCTGGGACTGGCTGGTATGCTTGTATATAATTTCTTTCTACCCCATTTTATCTCAAGCAATTATTTTTTAAAACCATGCCATCTTAAGTGGATGCCCTCCATTTTAGGGAGCAAGCATGCATGCAGCTGAAGAATGCAGTAACCTCTTAACCTGATTCAGCTGCAGCCAGACTGGCATGCCTGGTCACAGCCTGAAAAAGCCCCCTTTGTTGGTTTTTGGGGTTCATAACTTGGGCCACCCAGATGCATCTAGGGGTTGGGAGAATGAGGCTGAGTGCACACGTGGACTGTGGCTACACTGGTACAGTACCTTGACCTTTTGGGCTCAGACCTGATGAGGAGTTGCGTGTCAGCGGGGAAGGAGTTGTGTTTCATCTCAGATGTGACCGGTTACATATGTCTGCACCAAAAGTTTAAGCTAATTAGCATGAGATCAGTATATTGCTGTAACTCAACTGTATAACGAAGCTGTCTCCATGGGGCTATAACTTGATATGCCAAAGGGACTGCTACCATACCCATGCAGCTTCGACCGACTTATGGATCTGGTCCAGTTCAGTGGAGAAGGGGATGCATGGATGGGGACAGTAACTTGTTAAGGGTTTTGTGGAAAGTTTCCTATTTGCCTTAATCTACTCTACTACAAATGTAAGGCCAAATGTGTGAGTTCTGTTAGTGTGGTTAGCTATTACAGTTTGTCTTGTGATTAGCTACTGCGGATCAGAAAGTGCATTATATTAGAAGGTGGGTTTGCTTGATTTGTGTGTCTAAGTCATTCTTACACATGAAAGATGCTAATTAAAGAGACCTTTATATGGGCCACAGTTAAAATTACATCTGCAGACCAGTGTGTATTACTAAAACTGTTTTTCTTCAATCAAAATGGTGACACTGGAGCAAAAGAGCAGAAGAAATATGAAACAGTCCCTTTTTTTGCATTGGCGATTGCACTGTGTTCAGTAACCTCTACAAATGAAAGCACTAATCCCAGCAGATATGTTTCTACAACACAGACAAGAAACACAAATTAGAACTTCTTATTTTCCTTTTCATCCACCTGGAAGCATTGTACATGTAGAAATTGTATTAATTTGTTTTGGTAATGTGGAGCTTCTGATGCCAGGTGCAGACTGCTGCTTAACAGCCTGACCTGTTTGGGGTGAATTTTTCTTCCTTTCAGCAGTCTTTTTTCTGTAGGAAATGTGCAAACATATGGGTGTTATAATTCATGCTCTTTTTTTGTCTGTAGATACCAGTATTACCTACAAGTGAAAAAGGATGTTCTTGATGGCCGATTAATTTCTTCATTTGAGCAGGGAATTCGACTGGCTGGCTTGGCAGTGCAAGGTAAGATGACATGACCTGACAGCCTTTTTCCAACAATGGCTCTTTTGGTTTGTTCTGTATGTTGACTGGGCACTAACTAAGGCCTTCTATGACTCCTACTCACAACAGCTGGGTTTTCTATTGATTTAAAAGTACATGGGTGGACTGCTGTTGATGAAACACACCCTAAGGGAGGGAATGATGGACCACATCACAGTGTTCAACTTTCCTATTTGTAAAATTCATGTAAGTGAATCTGAACAAAACTCCAATTCTTCCAACCCTGACCACGGAGTACTTTGAAATAATGAATTTGCTTCACGTTCTCTGGTTTTAAATGCAAATTACATCAAAGAGCACAGCAACAGCTTTAATTTTGCCTTTAATTAAAAACTCATTTTGCTGTATAGTGCTATGTGAAGTATGAAAAAACACATAGCTGTAATTGTTATGTGAGTTATAAATTAATAATAAACTACTTCTTACAACATGATTTTTACTCTGAGCCTACTAAGGACATCAATAAAAGTGGGATCATATAATGTATATGGGCAGAGGAAGCAGTCCTGTATTTGAATAAAGTATGTTTGTCTTTCCAAAACTGACTATGAGAACCTAAGGTAGAGTTTCAATAATAGAGCTCCGTGGATGCTCTCTGAGTGTGAAGGGGGAAGTGTATACATAAATAGCAAACATGAAGATCTGACTCTGTAAATTAAAGATTCAGTCAAGAATAAGGCTAATATGGTCTTTTTTAGAGCAGTAGAAATACCATTTTAGTATCTAATCTTGGTTAAAAATTTAAGGAAAAAATGTTTATTGTCAAATCTTGAAATGTTTTATTAATAAAGGAAAATTTATGTAAAAGATTCCATAATGAATCTTTCAGTTTAGGTAAATGAAGATCTTCCTCTGTGTAAGTTAGGTCTGAATAGATACTTAATATGTTTCATTGTTTCTGTTTTTGGAGCTTTTTTCTAATTTTGAGAGCAAGTCAGTCTTATTATTCCTGACATTGTATTACTTCATTTGTCCTTTGCATGTGATGCAACCAAAGGTATTTGAAATACTTATTTCTTTTAAACCTACATGCCCATTTTGATTTCTTTCTGTTTATGTTAAAACATAACTCTGAGGTAGAAACAAAATGAAACTGCATTTTTGGCATCCTGTGATATGCGAAATTGTCTAGAAGCTTTGAAAGAAGGTTTAGATAATGTGATTTATGTTGGGGATTTCCATCTTATATAATATGAGAATCTTGTAGATGGCCTTTGATGCAGTTCAATTAATATAAAATAAAAACCTCCTGGCAAGATATTCTTTTGATATAAGCTGTTGTGTATTTAACAGATAGATAAATACAGGCATTGTTTTGAGTTTTTAATGCAGCTTAGCCTTTAAGGAAGCATTTTCAAAACTCCATGATTTCAAGGACATTTAGACAAGAATCCTTAGCCTGACATACAAGCGAATGTGAGCATGGAGATGAATACCTGTTCAAGAGATGCAGGAGAAGTAGAAGAGCGAGTAGAAAAGTGTGTGCCATTCAGTTAAGCTGACACAGTGCCTGTACTGTTACACTGGCTGCAGAAGGATAAACCTGTCCTCATGTTGATTGTTGACAATTTTTAATAAAATTGACTACTGGATTGTAACCTTATAGGCTGTAAAATTAAGCCTCTTTTGTACAACTGTATAGAATTGTGGTAGAGATAAGTTAAATTTTGTTTACTTATTTTTGCCTGTTTAAGGCTGGAAACATTGGAGAAGAAAAAAGGGTGCACCATTTTTAAAGAGGCTGAGCAATCTCAGCCTTTTTTAATGGGGTTGAGTTCAAGAAGGCTACTGAAAAAGAAACTCTTGTGCTCCTGATGGTTAAGCATTGCAAATGGTCATTATATTAGGGATCAAAAGAAAGAAATTACTTGGCTGTTATTTGATCTATGGTAACAACACTTATTTTCAGACCTCCGTGTTAAAAGCTGAAGCACAAGCAGAAATCTTTGTGCTGGGTTGTGGCTTCAGAGAGAATTCACCCACTTGAAATTGAGCATCTATGCAAGGTTGAGTGTGGTCTTAACATGTGTGGAAAGTGCCCAAATGAGTAACTGTGTTTGTTTTTTTTTCCAGCGGATTTTGGAGACTATAATCAGTTTGAATCTCATGACTTCCTCCGAGAATATGTGTTGTTTCCTATGGTGAGTTCCTTATCCCTCTCTTTTATGGTCTTTTATGAATAATTTCTCCATGCCTCAGAGATGGCTTTGTTGATAACAGAGTAAAAGCACCAGCGCTGAACTAATAGTAGTGGAAATAATTTTTGCTCCCCAAAACCTGAAGTGTACTTGATTGCAGCTGAATGATCCTATGCTATGGGAGGTCAACCCAATTTCAGTTCCTGTCAAGCTTCCACTAGGATCAGGCATCAACAAAAGAAACATGTCTTCAAATCAAAAAAAGAATTTGCAACTATTTAAAAAGATGTATATTAGCAGTACCGTGGTATCAGTAATGTGGCATATCAAAGGGAGATAAGGGCTGCTGGTGTAGTAAATGTTGTGTCACAGGGCAAACCATGCAGCCTTTCTTCAAGAGAATGTGCATTTACATCAGCTGACTATCGGACTGAAGTGAAGCGTGAATAAGGTCTTCTCAAAATGTTCTCCAGGGACTGTGCTGTAAATTTGGTTTAAATTTACATTGGAAACTAGCGAATAACTTCAGTGCTTAGGGAAGGAGTTTAGATCACTAGTGATGTTGGAAATTCTGTGGCAAACATCAAGCACTTGCAGTCCATGACATAGAGCCTCTGTGGGAGGATGAATTAGAGAAAAAAAAAATGCTGCTGAAGTTAAGGCTGACTTTATCTTAGGTGAATAAGACCATCAGCACAAATTTTGAGTGTAAGCTTCATAAAATATAAAAGATCACAGAATTCTTTCTAACTGGAAAAAATATTTGGAAGCAGGGTGGGGTGCCCTGAGTTTAGCTGCCTGGAAGTTAAGGCATCTGGTTTCCCTCTGCAATTAGTGGAGCGGTAGAGGGAGAATGATTCATCTGACTGTAATTTGAAGGCCTGAGAAAGGCACTTGCAGAAGCATTTCATCCCGCTTACCAATGCTCTTTGTACAGGAACTGCAGTGGACAGTCCATTCTTAAGTCCAAAAAGGTGACATCTGCACAGTGTCCTGAAGTGCAAGTGCAATTTTGAACCAGTAGACAGTTTGATACCACCTGAAAAAGTCAGCAGGAAGAAGGGCAATTAATGAATGTACAGAGATATGAATATGCCTTGTATAGAATACACATACAGAATGTGGCTTCAGTATTGACCTTTCACTAATAAACTTCTGTTACCCTGACTAGTGGAGCAGGATTTCTCTGGTAAGCCACCTTATCTATTGATAAGTAGTTGATGATCTTGTGCATAGTTGATGACTTACCAAGTTGTGTATGAGAGCCTTAATGGGAAAGAAGATGGCTGCAAATATATACAGAGAAATGTGTTGTCAGGGTATCACTTTGTAAATTATTGAGCTTCTGCAGAGTTCTTTCAATATAGAATGAATCATAGAACGGTTTGAGTTGGAAGGGACCTTAAAGACCATCTAGTTCCAACTCCCCTGCCATGGGCAGAGACACTTCACACTAGACCAGGTTGCTCAATGCACTATCCAGCCTGGCCTTGAACACTGCCAGGGATATACTGATACGATTTTTCTGTTCGGAAGAAAAACAGGGGAGGCTTTAGATCTCTAGATGATCTTTCAGGTGGTTAATTTCTCTGTGATTCAGCATTTTATTCTTTGGGCCCATCTCTTAGAACCTCTGATTTTGAGTCAGGTGCCTCCCTGCTGGTGTGATCAGCTGTCTTCTGTTTTGCATGTGCTCACTTTGTGATATCTTGCATTTCATCCATGCTACTGTTACTGAATTTAAGAACATGGGCAAAGTGTCTGCTTCCTACAGCCTTTAGAAGCCTACTCTTAGATCAGCTGTTTCTCTAGATATTTCTTTAGCTACTTGTCTTTGCTCTTCTAGGGAGGAGTAGAGAATATAATAGTAAATATTTCACTACAAGTTCAGTAACAGTTGCTAAGTGCTGCAGATACAAACTAGTCCCTAAGCAAGTGGGAGGATTTGAGTGAATCCTGGGCATAGAACGAGAACGTTGCTATAAATTCATTAGTGAAGTGAGCTTGTGGATGAGGGAGGGGCAGCTATGTTTGTGCTGTTTGATCTTGTGAGGCTACAATGTGTGTCAAATGGCATTTCTTCAGCAGTGAAAAGAACAAAGTTATGTACACAGTACACCCCACAGGTGTGTAGCTGTGCATAGGCATGCACCATGCCATTTTTCATTAGCACGCTACCACTTTCACATTTTTTTGTGGCAGAAGCAAATATCAGAGGGGAGGGCCCCATTGAGCAAGAAGCAGTGTATTTAAGTACGTTACAGGCAGCCTTAAGGCTTTTTTAAATAAATGTAAAAACTTTGAGGTTTTGCAAGAAAGTTTTCCAGCTTCCTTTTTTTGGCCTTGAATTTATGAGCTGACTTCCTTTATTAACTTACTTCCAATTATTTCAGAATTGTTTCTACCACACTTTATTAAATTTGCAGAATATAAAAGTTTCTGCTCAGAAATGTCTTGCAAGCATAAAGTATGTTTTATTGCATATTTGAAGAGGTAGCAAAACTTTCAATCCCTTTAACATGAGGAAGGGACAAAAAATACTCAGGAATTCATCTGTGTTCTGTGTATCATTTTGGACTGTTTTAAAAGCTGTATATTAATTCGTAGATTTCCAAGTGTTTTTAAAGACTTCTTTGGTCCTTATCCAGGAAAAGATTCTTTATCTGTGCTCCATACTCTGTTCTCTATTTTGGAATAATAAACACCTTATCCCTATTTTTAACAGTATCATTTTACTTTCCCAAAAAAAGTTATAAAAAAATCAGAACTCTTGTCTTCTCCTTGCACATTTTCATTATCCCATGCTCTGAATTTTAAATTTGATTGGTGATAGATTCTCTTTCTGTAACTACCTAGAAGAGCATGAACTGTAAACAATCTCAAAATAGCTGCTGTCATAATTTCTGTGTACCATTTTGTCCCCTTTTTCTTTGGTTGAGTAGTTTTTGATGCAACTTCATATTTTTACAGGATTGGAACCAGGATGAAGCTGTCTTGGAAGAGCTGACTCAAAAGGTTGCTCAGGAGCACCGGACTCACAGGTGAGCTTGATGTCTTACAAGTTCAGATTTTTTTTTTTTTTATCATCCCTGTAGTACTTCCCTGCCTCCCCCATGCATTCCTGGCAGTGTTTAACTAGCCTATATTCATGTTACTATTATGCTTTGTCTCACTGGATTTTTAATGAATCTACCACAAAAGGGTATCTGCCTCTTGTAAATGCAAAATGATTGAGAAACTTAATGCCAAATAAACGAGCATTTGCACCCTCAGGTTTAATAAGCGTGTGTAACACTACTTGTGCTATGTTGTAGACTCCTTTCTCTTTTTGATTTCATTTAAATCCTGATGGTGAAAGACCTCGTGACTTGATCAGGGGTGATCCAAGGGTCTCTTTCAAGAGAGGTGGGGATGCACTTGCTCCCAGTGTAATGGAAATGAAAATAACAGGAATTGGGTTTTAAGTCTCATGGAGAAGACATAGTATAATGTTACTAGTTAATGCGCTAGAAGTGCGTGCATTAGTCCTTCAGTAAAAAAACCTTTGTGAGCAGGCTTCTTTCATGTTGCCCAGGTATTTCAGTGGTGGATGTATCCAAACCTCTAGAGTGCTGTTCTGGGAAAAATGGCAGTGCCCATATGCCATATGCAACAGGAATGTTATCTGAAGGATGCAGCATTGCCCATTACATGACAAAGTGGGTGTTAAAAGATGAATACCAATCTCTGAGTCTTAGGCCATTCTCAGTCTGAGCTTCAATGCAAGCCTTGGCCTTTGATGCAACCAAAGGGACAGCTTCCAAGCTGGCCATGAGCAGGCCTGGTTCTATTCTCTTTCTGCCATGGGCTGCTTGTGTGATCTGGGTTAACTCACAGACTTGAAAGGAAGGTTTTCCCACCCGCTGTGCTCTTTAGTGCTATTTCTGCAATACAAAGAAATACTTTCCCTCACTTCAGCAGGTAGATCATATTCCACCTCCTTTCTCTCAGGTATTTATCTGGGCCCTATATTTCTGTTTGTAAGCTGTGGTAAGGAGTAGCAAAGAGGAGAAAAATTAATAGTGGCCTTCTTTTGGAGCAAGGTCTTTAAACCTGCAATCTATTCTGACCTGCTTTAGAGAATTGAAATCTCTCTGAATTCCTGAGCTGTGACAGGAGCATGTGTAGACATGTGTGTAAAACTTTTCAGCTGGTTTGTTCTCTCCTACAAAAGAGAATCTGTTTAACTTTTGGATTTAGTGCCTGTGTTTTTGAACAGCCAACTTGAAAATGTGTATCTTTCCTTTTAAGTCATTTTAAGAAACTTCAGTGACCTTATATACTATTCAGGCAAATTAGGGCGCCTGTGGCTCAAATCAGCCATCCAAAACTATCCACAACCTGATGCAATGGCCTGATAAAGCCTGGAAAAGATTTGATGCATACAGAAGTTGAGTAATGCGGTCAGTTCAGTTTGTTCCTCCTGTAATTTGAACTGTGCTTTGTACCTTATCTTAGTGACATTTAGTAAAATTTCCCCCCTTACTGATTATGATCCTAGTGCTGAAAGTTGGTTTTGTGTTGTGCATTTCTACACAGCATCTCCAAAGTGTCTTCTCAGGTGGTTTGGGAAACTCCTGTTTTTTCAGTAGTATTTCTTTATGTGTGTGTGATATTGAACTCTTTGCTCCCTTTTGTTAATCTAATTGCAGTGGCATTACAGCAGCGGAGGCTGAGTTAATGTACATCAATGAAGTGGAACGTCTGGATGGGTTTGGACAGGAAATTTTCCCTGTGAAGGTATGTTAGTGTATATTATAAAGGAACCTCTGAATCAAATGATGCAGAACTCTGCAGCAACCTTTGTAATGTTGTCCAAAAGAGACAGGACTTGTTTCACTCTTCTGGAGGGTGAAATGACTGCTGGTAGTTTGAATGGACATTGCAGCAGTCTGTAGTGTTACTTCTCTTTCATGAAAATCCTTGTCACAGAAGAGATTGCTATGTGCTTGGGCCTTCTCACTTGGAAAATAGAGATGCTCCTTGCTTTTATTTTGAGTGCTATCTGTGGGAGAGTGGCTGGGGCAAATGAACCTCAGCTCTGGTCTTTAACAGGATAGGAAAATGAGACCTTCTCATATCTTTCTAAGTCACTATTTACCAAGCATTAACATCACCTTTCCTCAGTGTCTTAGATGTGCACACGGGTCCTCCACACATGTATAATTAAGGGGGAATTTCAAGGATTATTTTGCATTTGCAGTCACTTTCGCTTCACTGGAAGCCCCTTTCTGCCATGGATAGTCTGACTGCCTGGCCTTATGGAGCACATGGTGCCATGATAAAGTTGTGCTGAGAAACTGAAAACTGCTGTTCCCAACATGACCCATTTCTCTTTGTGAACCAACCCAGCCACTGTGTGGTGAACTCTGAGTGTTTTTTCTGCTAGTTAAAGATAACTAGGAATTTAAAAATAAGCACAGCCACACACCAAACAAAACAAGTTTTCTGCTGAAGTCAAAATTGGTCCTTTAGCACAAATCTAAGAATTGGCCTGAAAGGGAGGAGCTGAAAGGCAAAAAAACTTCAACCTAACAACAACAAATTTGGAATCTTTATTACCAATGAATGAAATCAATGTTTTCCTCAAATTAATTTGGAATAATGCCACACACTACTGCAAAAGACATTTCTGTGTTGGAAATGTCATTAGATATTACTGCATGTCAGTAAGGTAAGTATGAACAGTATACTGGGCGCTCTGCAAAGTTGCAGGAAGATGTTAACCTTGTATCAAAGAGCAGCGTGCTGGCCTTGGAGAAAAATAAAACTGCATTCAAAGGGAAAAATGAAAGATTTCTCTCTTTTCCCTGGTAGAAAATGCTATTAGAAATACATTTCTCTTTTTTCTATATAGATATTTGTGTACACACACATATGTATATGTATTTATATATGTATAAATACATACATTTTCCCCAACATCTTCTGAATCTTTTTGCCTTCTAAAGCTGCTTCTGGCAAGAAGGTGGAAGAATATATTGCCCTCTAATCAGACTAAACTGAAGACTCTCTGCAGTCTTCTGGAAGAAGCTGGCATATTCAGCATGGAGAGTCAGTGCACAGGCTGGGGCTTAAAAATTGGCATCCATTCTTTGTAGAAGGCCTAACACTTAGTAGTTACAAACAGGTGCAGATACTTTATCATTGCCTTCTGAGGATCAAGTACAGCAAGGCCAGGAGAACAGCTGTAGTCTGATCTATTAAAATGCAGGTTTCTACAGCATGCGCATGCATAGTGCATGAACTTCTCTCATATTCTTTCTTCTAGCAGTTCTTTAACCACACTCTTTGTGTTAGCATGATTTCTATTTACCACTTTAAAGTATGAATCAATTACTATAAGTGCAGCTGAGGGTGAGTTTTTGTTGATAAATGTACAAAAAGTAGAATAACCTCTTTGTCAACAGTAATAAGCTGCTTTAAGAAAACTGATTGCAAAATGGAACAGGAACACATGGTTCTCAAACAGGAGCCCACAAGGAGACAGGTGGGAATAGGAGAGAAATAGGACTTCTCAAAGTCCACTGTTCTTGTGTTGTTTTTATGTGGTGTATGCAGTTGAATATTTAACCCAACAATTGAAAGTCAGTTGAGGATGTATCTGTATAGATATACAAGTACTTTTTATGGTGACATGCTGTGAACATCTACACAGAATACTTAAAGGAGGAAGCATGAAAGGTAGAGCTTTTGAGAGGGATTCCATCTCCAGGTGTGGTGTTCTGAAATCTCTACATGTTTTAACAGATGACTGGAGAAATACTATGAATGTGAAAGGACTGTTGCTTTTGGTATTCACAGGGGCTCTAGACAGCTATAATCACAATGGTAGGGGATGTTGGGTATTATACAATGAATGCCAGTTTGTGGTCTGCCTGGTGTTTGATAGAGGGGAACCTTGAGCTCATTTAGCCTTCTTCTGTTTCCATTAATCAACAGAATGAATCCACTGAAGTGTTAACTGCTTTGAAACAATAAAAATCAGTCCAATCAAACAGCAAAATATATGTTAGTCAAGGGTTAGTCCTGCATTTATACTGAAGAAGGGCTTCTCTTTGGTAGTTCAGCATGCATTCCTATACATATATTGACCAGTCTCTTTATTAAACTAAATATATTATCCTTTCTCTGCAGGACAATCATGGAAATGACATACACCTTGGTATTTTCTTCATGGGAATCTTCATAAAAAACAGAACTGGCAGGACAACTGTGATTTATAGGTAAAAACTAGAGTCTTCTGTCTTAAAACAGTTTCTTTCCAGAGATCCATGTGTGGGACTTTTTCCTGACTTACATATGTGACTTTAGTAGTGCCAATCCTCTAACTAAGGAGTAGTCACCTCGCTGTTTTCAGGATCAGTCTCTTGGCCGTAAGAGATGAGATAAAGAACAATTTCTGATGTCTGTGAATGGGTTTGATGGCAAGAAAGTTGTAGTTGCCTGTCATGTATCTTGTTCTATTTTACAAGGCTTTGATTCCTTTTCTTTTCTTGTCTTTATGTCTGCTTCTTTGATGCTTCTGAATGCAAATCTGTTAAACCTCACAGCTGGCAGCCCAGGAGCTCAACGTTTTTGGAAATCTGGTTGCCATATTTAGGTGCTCCACTGAAAAGAAGTTGAACTTTCTCATTCTGTAATTTTGAAAGTCCTGGCTGTGTCACACTTCTTCTGCGGTTTATTTTGGTTATTAAGAATCGCTTAAGTCTTTCCATTAACTTTCTTGTGTGGGTTTGTTCTGTATGAAAATGTTGCTAGAAATCTCCATGATAGTTTCGTTCTTCTTTGCTACTATTCCAGTGGGTATTTTCATTACTGTTGCTATTTGCTTGAAGTGGATTTTTACTAGTCCCTGTTACTAGAGTATGAATTTTGTGCAGCCAAAAAATTTGTGTTTTTTGAGGTGCACTGATTTTCAATCAGTAGCTAAGGCTTGTATCAGACTTAAGATGGAATGTCAGGTTTGGGTTTTTTTGCCTTAAAAGGGCTTTCAGTAGTCAGCTTAAAAAATGTTAGGGCTCCCTTTTCCACATAGCTGATACTTTGCATATTTAATTTTTAGAAGAAATTAGATAATCCTTTAACTGGGCCAGGTGACAAAAGCAAAAAGTTTCTTTACATGTAAAAATTATAGTTGGTGCTGGGATTCTTACTGTTTGGAAATATGCACTTCAAGCATCCTGCCATGACATGAAGAGGAATGCGTGCTGCAAACAGAACAAACAAGTCCTTTCCATCCCCATGGATTGCATGCAATGTACGCAAATGTCTGTCAGCTATTTGTAAGAAGATTATAACTCTGATCTTGGGCAACCTGACAATTACTTGGGAAAAAAAAGAAAAGATTGCAAACATAAAACCAGAGTATTAGCATGGTATGCATAGCCTACATAACCATGTTGTCAACTTAACCTTCTTTAGCAAGAATTGGCACCTAATGAAACTTGGAAACAGCATTTGGAGAGGAATGGCACTTAAAAAAATAATTCTATTACACGTGGCTAAAATCAATCAGTTAAAAAATGCCACAGTTCAGTAAAATGTTTATTGTTAATGTATTTTTGATCTGTCTTCTATTGTGAGTCTTCTTTTAACTCTCCTGCTTTGGTTTAAGAGCTGACTATCCTTTCATTTTTAATCAGAACATGACTTCCTTATTTTCCTGACCATGTTTCTTCACCAAAGAGCTACTAAAAAGCTTTCCCATAAAATGAGACTGATGTTGACTAAGGGATTCTTAATGTGTTTGTGAAATGTTTGAATGTATGTGTTGGCAAACTCTACTGCATTTTTTTTACTCTACAGGTGGAATGACATTGGGAATATATCACATAACAAGTCTTCGATTGTTCTAGAGTTGATCAACAAAGAAGAGAATGTGCTCTTTCACACGGTAAGAAAAAGATCTGATCAGTGTCATCAAGAAAGCTACTTATGTAAAAATAAACTTTTAAAATTCCACTCTCCTAGAGAGGCTCACTTGCATAACACCACCCCCCTTACAGTTCACATTTTACTTTATGCAGAGTGTTAACTTCATTTAGGTAACAATATGAGTATTCTATTCCAAGCATCCTGAAATATAGTGTGCTGAGAAGTCTGCAAAAAACTGAAGTGCTTTTTGGATGGCATAAGTACAGCAGCATAAGCAGTTGTAGAAACTGGGCATAAGCCACCATGTGTGCGCATACTGGAACTCAGAGGGCTGCGCTGCTGTTCGGTGCTATTTAAAATCACCCCACATCTCCCTGAACCAAGGCCAGTATAGAAACTGGACCAGCAAGCTTGAGCCATTTTTTTGTTGTTGTCCCTCCTACTGTGACTTAACCGCGAAGTGGCAGCATGTAAAGGCACGCCACTGTATTTCAGTAATCTAATGCCTTGAATGCTCTTGAGGGCACTAGACATGTTCTTGGCAGACACATTCTGTACATGGTGGATCTTACCAAGCATTCCTGCAATTGCATTTTTTAAACTCTTCTTTGTCACTTCTTGGTAAGAGTAACAAAATAAACTTTCTTTTCCCCCTATTTTCTTCTTGTCTTTAAAGGACGATCTTGAAAATGCCAAATATATTTCACGCCTGTTTGCATCGAGACACAAGTTTTACAAACAGAACAAAATCTGCACAGAGTGAGTATTCTTTCTTCAGAGTTGTTTCCTGACACTCTGCTTTGGAATTGATCTGAGTTTTGGCATGTCTGTTTTTGTTTGGGTTTGTTGTTTTTTGTTTTTTTTGTTTTTTTCCTAGTCACTTATATCAGGTATTCTTTTCCCCTTTCCCTTTTTTTCTTGTTTTGTTTTAACCAACAGCAAGAACAGACAATTGGAAATGAAATTTCATTCTGAGCCTTGTGAGGCTTTGATGCTCCCCAAGCAGCCAAATCCTACAGAGAATCTTGAGTTGAAGGCCTTGGTCTCTGCTGTTTATAACTCAGAGTATTAGTATAAACTGGAGTGAAAGGTGACATGTGTTATCATGTCAAAATGTGAGTTGCAGTAGTAGATGCACTGCTTATCTAGCAGCTAAGGGCAGTGGAAAGGTTGTCATCTTCTAATTTGGGCAGTATAATTTATCTGTCTCTTATGTGTCCCAAGAAAGGGAGGACACCTGGGCACATTAATCTGCGTAGCTGTACTAGCACAGCGCAGCAGAGGTTGTAAGTCTAAACCTGAAGTCTCCTTTAGGCTCTACTTTGAGCACTTTCTTAGGAACTGGCTTTGAGCTAGTCCTCTCACACGGGTGGACTCTGAAGGAGGATTCATTAGGCTTTAGTTTTAAGTCAAATGTCTGTTTGCTAGCTGTTTCATTTACACCAGCACACATTTTTTTATGTTGAGATAAATTTAGCTTGCAAAATATTAGAGTTTTGAGAAGTTTTCATGATGTGCTGGGTGTGTATAGCACAGAACATTAAATTCTTGCAAAACTTATCATCTTAGCTAGCTGGAAAGATATGAAGAAGTCTCATCTCTATCAACAACTCTAGTTAGACCTGGACTTCCCATCTGTTCGACTGGGTAATGCCATCTGTTGGAAAATAAAGCCAAAATGATGAAGAGAAGATTGGAAGGTCTAGCTTTCTAATATTACGTGTGCACACATTATATTAACATATGGGGAGTTAAAGCATAGGAGAGTCCAATGAGGCAAATTGTTTTGAGTGATCTTTTCAGTTACAGAAAAGAGATGTTGATTAGATTTCACATGGTGCTTACAGTTCTTGGGAGGTGAGTGGAAGACCAGAAAAGATACTTCTTAGCAGCATATAATGGATTTCAGTAGTCCAATACTAAATTCAATTTTAATGGTCCCAAAGAGATTGAATTCAAAGGAAGATCCTGATTGTCTCCCCCGTGACAGTCAAGAAAGAAAACAAAATCTGTCATCTTGGGATATTTCCCCTTTGACGCTGTATATTGGGGTAAACAGGGAGAACTATTTTTTTACCAATCATAATACAGACTGCAGAAGCAATAGCTTTTGAACATGTTTCTTTCTAATCACTAAACCCTAAGCATATGGGTATCACGAACTGGGTGTATGTAGCAGCTTCATATGCAACTCGCAAACTAATGAAGATAAGGAATGTCACGAGGTCACTGAGTGAAATAACTAGAATTTAAATGTATTTTTGTCAGTAGAACTGCTCTCCTTACCACTGTCTCATGTGATATAAGCTTCGGTGTTAGAGCCACAGATATTGATGACAGCATATGCTGTCAATGTGTGTTTTCTAGCCAAATAATTTTCCTGCTCTCTGTGTTAAAATGAGTTGTTTGTTTTCCTGTGTGCCTTTCCTCTAATCGCACATAACATCATTCACCAGATCAGAAACTGTAAGAGGACAAATTCCACCTTTCCTCTCTTCACGTAAGCACTATATTTCTACCTCCTTCAATTTGTTTCTTTCCCTTTCTCATATTTTTTATCTCCTACACTCCTTGTTCCTTCCACTGCACCTGGCTATTCTAACATTGTATGTGGCTCTGCTAGTATTGTCTAAAAGTTGCTTTTTCTGTTTCTTCCTGATCTATGTGCATTGCTCTTGAGTGATTGCTATCAATTTCATAAAATTGTCACTGTTTTAAATGTTTACCTTAAGTCATCTGAGACTGCCTGTGTGCCATGTTCAGTTTTTATTGCTTAAGAGACTTGTTTGTTAAATTCTGGTTTAAAAAATGAATCATTCTTTCTCTTGTTTCCAAGTAAGCCAAACGGGATAATGAAAAGAAGGCATGTATAGTTTGGAACTGGAATACTACCCATATTTAGAGAAGAACCTGAATTATTTTCATTTATTCGTGTATCTAAAAATCTCATTAATAAGCAATACTTACAGATTGTTCATGTCTTGTTTTACCTGTTTATTCTTGACTCAGAATTGAAGTGTTGTAGTTTCTATTATTTCTCTTTTTCTTCCACAGACAATCAAGTTCTCCTCCCCCTATCCGACGACGGCCCACCTGGAGTAGGTCATCTTTGGTATGTGCCACAGTGAGACCTTTCAGAATGTCTATATAATTTCTGATGGGATGAGGCATTGTGTAGGATGAAGTACTTTCTAAATTTCAAATAAGCACATTAGCTCACTTCTTTTAGGCAATATGATTGGAATGAGTTTCAAGGGTGTGGCTGCCCAGGTTGATTAGTTTAACTGGATAATATCACCACTGAGTATTTAAAATTACAGTCTTCAAGGCGTTATATTTTCATTTGCCCTGCAGAAACTGAACATCTTTTCTACTGGATTGAGGTTATTTCAATATGTAGATATCCTCTAGAAAGAATTTGAAGTGTCCTGTGCTGTATGCATCAAAACCTAGCCCTTACATAATGTTACATTTCACGTTTTTTCAATTCCTCATGTTTTTGTGTAAAGACTACTTAAAATTTACCAGCTTCTTGGGTTAGGAGCCTATTTTCTGTGTGAAGTTACTGTTAATTTAAGTTAAGCTAATATACTCAGTAAGGATTGGAATTCAGAGCTTTTCTGAAATCGTACTTATTTCCATTTAACTAATCTCCAGAAAAACTAGAAATCTGAAAAAACTGGGTAACTTTTTCATGAAATCTTTACCAAAAAAATCGCATGGGATTCTCTCTTCCCCCCCTGCCACAATCAGTTCTAAAAATGCTCTTTTTTTTTAATTAATTCTGGCATCTAGTGTGTCAGTATTTCTTGCTCTTATTTAACAGATCGTGAGTTTCTGTACCAGTGGCACTGCTGGTTCCTTAGACAGAGGGCAATATCATCTCTATGCAGGTTGCCACTTTTCATGTCTCATATAGGTTATACCTGCTTTGTAGACCTTTCCAGAATGAAAACTCTGTTAGCCTATTTCTGCATTGCAGAAAGCTCATGTGGGCAGAAGTGTTTTCTTGACATAATCCTCACAGCATGGTTATGGCTTGTGAAAAGTTTCCAGAATTAAGCTTAAGCGGGTACTGATATTAGGGTAGTTTTATCACTGCGGACTGCAACAGAGGTTATCTGCTTGTGTAAATCTATATATAGGCCAATAGATCTAAAAGGTGCATTCTGTGTTTCCCAGGCACTGGCAGGAAAACTGTGGTAGCCGTTTCCAGATTTCTTTGTCCTTCCATTCTTAGCGTGCTTCTAAGGTGTCATGATGTGATACACGGGCTATATATTGTGTTCTCGGAGGCATAGTTACAGTATTCTTGGTATCTACTAGCTTGGTCCCTGAAAATAAGTAGGAAAAGCTGAAGGAAATGTGCTTTGCATTCTTATGCTGTGACCTCAGATATATCACAAGGGGAAAAAGTGAGCTGCTTTCTATATTTATACATGAAAAATGGAAATCTGCTTCAAATCCTGCTGCCACTTTGTTTTGAACATAAGCATGCAACAAGTTTAAAAACCCTCAAGTCTCAGAAAGATCAAAAGGAGGAATGTGGGCTCATCAATTGAAAAATGAACTGGGCTGCTGCCTGTTCACGATGAACTTTCAACCGCCTTTTTCATAATTGTTCTGTTAACTTGTTGGAACAGTTCTTTTTAGAAGAGGAAAAAAAAGCCCTCCTGACTGTTGTCTGCACTGTACATACCTTCATACACCTACCTATTCATTTGTCTTGTATGGCAATAAATCAATAGGCAGAAATGGGAAGTGAAGTGGAATCTTTGAGGTGAGGCACTGCCACTTCACTAGGGATCATGTTCATTACTTTCAGATTAAGGCCCTTTATATGGTTTTGGCATCATGCTGAACCTGTATTTTTTTAACTACTACTTTAGAATAATTTTATGGTGTCTCTTTTTTCCTGTCAGGCTACCCAGTGGTGCTGGTTTTCTAGCAAAACCCCCCTCTGTGTAGGAGATCTTAATATGATGGTATGTTTAATTACCTGATTTAAAAAGAAATCCAAGTGATCTTTAATTTGGATATTGACATTCTGCAGACCTTAGGGTTCTTCTCTTTTATCAGAAGAGGCAGATGGGCCTTCAAAAAAAATTCCCCAATTTCTTGCAGGTACCTTTCATAACATCTATCACAAAGAAAACTGTCTGCTTCAGATGTATACGTCTGAAGTCACTTCTCTTTCCTTGCACTTTTCCTTTGCCCTCCATTTGTTAGGTTTTCCAACATCTTGCTTAGTTCTAGACTCAGCTCCTCTACTAAAGTTGTCAACAGCAGGCTCCTTGGCCCATATTGTTCAGCAAGAGTACAATCAGAAGTGATTGTTGTAGCAGAAATATTGTCGTTTTCCAG
This sequence comes from Lepidothrix coronata, assembly GCF_001604755.1. Taxonomy (NCBI): domain Eukaryota; kingdom Metazoa; phylum Chordata; class Aves; order Passeriformes; family Pipridae; genus Lepidothrix; species Lepidothrix coronata. The sequence goes on from NW_016690213.1 coordinate 128,420, forward strand.
TTCTGGCTTAACACGGCGCTTTTTTTTATGCAAGGATTCATATGTAAGCTCAGTATCTTTGATTCTCATTCCTTCTCACCAGTTACACAGAAAATGTGAATTTAACCCCTTGCCCACCCCTCTTCACTAGCAAACTTACATTATGCTCATTTAGTGTGTGTGCACACAAAGGTAGATTATTTGGTGAGGTTTTTTGCCTTGGGCATTCACGGTATTCCTTAATAGCTTGAACTACTTGAATCAGCCTGGATAAAAAGCCCTTATTCTGCTGTTAAGGCAGATACATTCATGAGAAAGCAGTGCCTTCCTTCTCCTTCTGCTTACTCCATAAATTGAAATATGTTTTCGTAAACTTTGCTCAGTGACATCAGGCAGGACATTGCAGTGCAGGTGGCAAAATGCGATTGCCAAACACATTGGTTTACCAATGGACAAAGCTGGTCAATATGGCATCAGCTCTGGTTTATTTTTCTGCAAATAATCCTGTTGATTTAATGCTGAATCACACCCTCTGAGACTAAAAAACTTGTTACAGTGCAGATTACTGGCGGAACGCTCTAATTCATTAGCTAGGGGATCCAATGTTCATGTAATTTGCAGAGTTATTTTAAGTCCATCTGTGGTCTGTTGCTTGTATAACAGTGTTCTAGGTCCTTGAATTTGTTCCGTCTCCTGCTTTTGTCCCCATTAGGTGTCTGTCTGTTTGGGTTTAATTCTTCAAGGGCAAGGGCTTTTAATAGAAGTTTGAAAAACTTTAAAAGAGCTGAAAGTGTGGCTGCTGTTTTTTGAAGTGATTGAGCTTAAAGGAGTCTTAACTGGTCGGCTTTGGGCTCTATAACAAAATTTAGCAAGCAATTTACAAAAAGTTATTTTCTGTTCTATAAAGAACTGCCAAGCCATGTGCCTTTGGCTGGGTAAGAAAGAGCAGTATTCGGTGGAAAAGGCATAGGACCATTTTTCCTGTTTCCGTTGCAGAAATGGTAGCGAATGAAGTTCTAATACTTCTTTTTTTTTTCTTTGTGCTTTTGTTTCAGCCAAGACAACATCCTTTTATACTGCCTCCTATGCATGTCCAGTGTGGAGAACACTACACTGAAACACATAATTCACAAGGTACTTGGAGCGTAAATTTTTCCTTTAATGGACTTCAATTTTATGCATATGCAAAGAAGCTCCTAACCCTTATGTCTAGATTTACAATGCCATCATGGTCAAATGGGAGCTGCTGCTGCAAGAGAACAAGCAGTTTTATAGTTAATGATGCAGTAAGTCTTCTGTTTAAAGTCCAATTTCAGTTTTCAAATTTCTCTAAAATATCTGTGCATGATTATATGGACCTTAAACTTGGTATTCCAGCTCAGTGAGCTGAAAAAATAATTTCTAAAGGGAGTATGATGGCTGTACTCAAAGTCAGTGCCAGCTGGGGCCAGGGAGAGAAACCAAGTGAGGGAAAAGGATAAAGCAAATATCTTACTGTAGGAGAAATCATAGCATCCTGTCCATGAAACGATATCTTTAGATAATCTTTTCTGCTAGTTTTTCACCGACATCTGCCTGCATTGTTAGCCTTACAAACGTAAGGAGGGTTAACTATTTTTATGCCCCTGTGTGACAAATAAATTCTTTAAGAGATTGTACCAGGTTACTTTGATCAAGTCTGGAAATGGAGCCTAGCCCCTAAACAACTTCAGTCTGACACCCTTATCTACCCCAGCTTCTGGAATATACGTAGCCAGGTCTGTTAGGTTAATGTTCTTTGCAGTTCATGAGAGGTACAGTTGAAGTGCTCTCACCAGCAGAGAAAGTCTCTGTCATACCTGATAGTGTTTTGGAGTTGTGGTGGTCTGACTAATTTTAAGGTAGGATTTGATAAGTTTTAAGGGGAGACATTTACTATAGTCCCTTGCATACAGTAGACTTGATTTAGCAGATACTACTGTTTACTTTGAAGGTGAGGCTCTGAAGGATATTCTCAATTTTAGAAGAATTGTCAAGTTCCCTTAGTTTTACCACAGACTTTGCTATATTGTCAGAGAACTATCCGATTTCAGAGTCTGGGGCGCTGTTACAAGATTTTCAACATGGATAGTCTTGAAGTAAAGTTATGATCCAGGATATGGTCTTTACTATTAGATTTCCTCACAAATATGCTTTGCTGAATTATTAATATTCTATAGCACCTCTGTAGGGTGGTTTGCTGTTTGGTTTGGGTTTGGGGGGGTTTTTTGGGGTTTTTTTTGGTTTTGTTTTTTTCCCCTGAGCTTTGATTACCCAACTGATATCATACTTCAGATCCTCAAAACTGTTGATTAGTCAGAAGTAGGATTTCCAATTCCGCAGTCCTCTGCTACTTTGAATCACAGACAGCGTATCAACAGAAAAGATAAGAGAACTTTTTAGGTTAACCATATGCTAGCAGCACTGGATTTTTAAGGTGTCAGCAGCAGTGAACCCTTCCAGAATGCTGAGGGAGGAGATGCCCCTTTATTATTCCTTGCCACCTCAGGCAAAAACGCTTCCTCTCTTTCCCCTTTCATGTCTCCCACAAGGATCTGAACTACCATATTTTGCTGTTGTGAGGTTTACCTTAGTAGCTTTGTTTTAGTTATATTTCAATGACTCAAGACCACATGCTCCCTGCACTTGTACACTAAGTTGTCTCTGTATTCACTAATGCAGGCTGCATTTGAGGTTTTGTTGATTGAATGAGTCCTTGTATGTTAAAATTGTCGACATTTATGTCTTTGCTCTACACAGATAGCATTTTTCATGGAAATGAAGAAACCTTCTACTGTAGGTCTCAGACCAGTTTGGATAGGTGTCCAATGGACTTCAGCTACTTGAATGGTAATGGACCCAATGGGAGCGTATGCAGTGCCCACAGCATGAACTCCCTCAATCGCTCACAGAACTTCATCCAGGCGTCTCCAATGTCCTCAAATCTGAGCATCCCTGGAAGTGACATCATGAGAGCAGACTATATCCCCAGCCACAGACATAGTGCAATCATAGTACCATCTTATCGACCAACTCCAGACTATGAAACCGTCATGAGGCAAATGAAGAGGGGGGTGATCCAGATGGATAGCCAAAGTCAGTCTTTGCGGAATCTCAATATTGGAAACACACATGCTTATAACCAGCCAGAAGACCTAGTTTACAGTCAGCCTGAGATTCGAGAGAGACATCCTTACACAATTACGTACGGGCCCCAGGGTGGTGGCTATAACAAGCCTGTTGCCCCCTCTGAACAAATGAACCCTAATAATGCTGCTCAAAATAAAGCAGCAGCCAGTGCCATATCCCACACTGTCAGCACCCCAGAACTGGCCAACATGCAGCTGCAAAGCAGCCAGAATTACAACACCGCTCACATGTTAAAGAACTATCTCTTCAGACCCCCACCTCCGTACCCGCGCCCACGTCCTGCTACGAGCACACCGGACCTGGCAAGCCACCGGCACAAGTATGTCAGCGGGAGCAGCCCTGACCTGGTCACTCGTAAAGTCCAGCTCTCAGTAAAAACCTTCCAAGAGGACAGCTCGCCGGTTGTCCGCCAGTCGCTGCAGGAGGTCAGCGAGCCCCTCATGGCGGTGAAGCACCATGCAGCGGTGAACAAGCGCCACAGTTTGGAGGTCATCAGCAACATGGTGCGTGGTATAGAAGCCATGGCACTAAAAACTTTAAACGCCCCTCTGCCACGCAGGAACACTTTGCGGGAGCAGGTGCAGCCAGAAGAATCGGTTCAGATGGGGCACGAAGTTCAGCAAGTTCCTCATTATCATCACAAAAAGACATTTTCTGATGCCACGATGCTGATACACAGCAGTGAAAGTGAAGACGAAGAAGAAACCCAAGAATCTGTGTCACAGATAACAGCCCTTCATGAGAACATGGAGTACAGTGCTCAGCTGCAAGCTGCCTTGGCTAGAATACCAAATAAACCTCCTCCGGAGTATCCTGGGCCTCGTAAAAGTGTCAGCAATGGAGCCCTGAGGCAGGACCACGTTAGCATTTCTGTGGCTGTAGCCAGGGCCAAGGCCATGAGGCCGGGGCCTTCCAAAGCCATCAGTGTGTCTCGAACTGATCAAGTGGCAATAAATGGGTCGTCACTTGGGCCCTCTATCTCAGAGCCAGACCTCACCAGTGTGAAGGAGCGGGTCAAGAAAGAACCAGTCAAGGAAAGGCCTGTGTCTGAAATGTTTTCTATTGAGGACAGCATTATAGAAAGAGAAATCATGATGAGGGTAAGTGCCTTCCTCTGTTACGGTGGCTTCTTGGAAATTAGTAATCACACAGGTCAATTTCCATACCAGAAAACTGTTGGGTAGGTAAACTGTGGGGAACGTGTGGGTGGAAAGTTGTGGATTTGCTTATAGTTGGGAAATGTGATATTAAGCACAAGGTACAATTTGTTTTTGTGGGTCTGTATGGCCACCAAAGGGGCTGATCCCATGCACTGCTGTTGGGCTTGTCTGTTTCTTCAGCTGTGGCTCTTTGGCTGCTGGCCGGGTGTGTGTCTGACCCAGCTGAGGATGCCACCACCCTGGCAGCTGTGCCAGCTTGAGGTGGGTGGCAGGGCATGGAGCCGGTGGTGAGGGGGCTGACAGCAAAGCCCCCCTTGATGTCTGCTGCCCCTCTGCCTGCACACCTCTCCAGCCTCCATGGATCTGAGGGCAGGGAGAGTCTGAAATGTGTTTGCCGAGATGGGTGGGAGGTTTGGTTTCAGCACTAGCATTTTATTCCTTCTTTGCAAGGATGTCGAGTTAAGTATCACATAACATAGTGGGAACTCTTGATTTTCTTCGAATGATCTTTAATTCCTTTCCTGCCACTTTATGTAACATAGTTATCTAAATAAAACCCTGGTAGCTCTAGGATATGGATTGTTGGTTTTGCCAGTAACCGAGGAATCAGATATCTAAATACAGAAGCAGCAGATGTAGAGGCTGTGTAGTTGAGCATCTGGACAGTTTATTTTTTAAAAAATGCATTCAAGTATGAGAAATAGGGTTCTGTTAAAACTGCAATGAATTTAAAATAAAAAGTATTTAAAGTTTTCGGTGCCCCTGTGAGCAATGACAGAAATATGAGGGGTACTTATCACTTAGTGACTTACACGTACTTGACGCAGTGCTGTGGAGGAGTACAACTGCAGTCACAGAAAGAAAAGTGTATGCTGTAGTTCTTGTTTTCAGAATTGAGGTCTGAAACGAATGAAGTATCTAAATGGTCTAGAGCAGAAAAGAGTTTGTAATGTACTAGATCAATAACTAGTTAGATTTAAAATACTACTGTATATTCAAAGAAGTTTTCTAAACATATTTGTTGTTGTTCTTGTTTGTTGGGGATCCTTATGCTGATGTAATTGTTAGGAATCAAACCTGAGCTACTAAGTTGCAATGTGGAGACTGAATTTACTCCTTGCCAACTCCTAAACTCTAAATCTGAAATAGATACTTGACTATAAACCATGACTTTTTGTGAATTAATAGACATTGGTATAACAATGAATATATATATATGCGCTTTTTTGATCTTCTGAAGAAAGAAAAAATGTTGAAATGCAGGAACCTACAGGATTTTAGGATGGAAATGAAGGTGAGAAGAGAGCTTGGATGTTGTTTGAATATTCTTCTTCTGCAATAAGATGCTTTGGTCAAAAGGTGCTTTTTTGGTTTTGTTTTGAAAGTAAAGGGGTAGTCTTAGCATTAGGCTTTTAAGGTAGTTTCAGCCTAGATGAGGAATCTTAACATGTGCAGACCTTCCTTTTGTCATGGGAATCAAGTGTTATATTAATGGAAATTTGATGACCTTGATCTGTTAAACAGAGATTTTTTTTCTGTTTTACCTTTGAAGTAGTAAAAATAATGAAATCCCCAAACAAAGAAAAAATTCATGCATTTTCCTGCTTTCTGAAAGTATGAAAAGAAAGCAGAGTGGGTTTGGATTTTTGTTCTGCTTATTTGTTTGTATTTTGCTTAGTGCTCTGGAGGAACCCAGTGGTGAGGAAAAAGCTCACAAGCTTTTGAAAAATCAAGCCATTTACATATGTCTGAGGGCATTCAGGTCCAATAGTATGTTTCTAGGAGCTGAGCTTGGCTTGTCTGGTGACCACAGCTTCCATATGTGTACCCCAAACCAGGCATCTCGTGTACTTATCTCTCCTTCCAAATCCAGCAGAAAGAACTGTTAAGGAAATAGAATAAAATGTTCCTAATTTGGGTACTTCTGCAGATGCTCTGTCTCTTTTGATGCTTCAGCTCCCAGTGGCATAAGGAGGGGGCAGCAGGATGAATTTAAAATTCATGCTCTGGTTCTCTATGTCATAGCATAATATGATGCATGAATATGATAAACAATATCCCTCCCTGGCTGCTGTTATATTCAGTTTCTGGGACATGTGAGCTCAGTTTTTAGTGCGAAATATATCATGGGTGCTGTGTGAATCACCATAACAACTGACTGCATCAGAAGACTTCTCATTTTAAGTATTACCATCACAGAAGAGAAACAATGGCCTATGTTTTACTGTTTGATATGATAGATTGAAATTATTGCTTTTAAGAGATGCTCCAAGCATCTTGGCTTTGGTAGTGCTACTTTAACATAACAGAATGATGCTTTGTGTGTCCTGCATTCAGAATAATGTCTGCAGGAAAATGCTCGAGATTGTATTTGTATGTCTTTTGATGGCATGTAAACTGCATTACATGCTGGGATTGCTTCTTTGAAATTAAAATTCTGTGCTCATGTAGGAGCAGGCCTTTGAGGAATAAGAGGAAGAATAGAGGTTGTATTTGAATTTACGATGCTAATGGTGATCATCTGCATTCCTTGGCCAGAGAGTTGCAGATTTTGGAGATTAAAAAAACATTCCAGCATTTTACTGGCATTATAAATAATCACACAGAGATGAAAACGTGCCTTTTCTTGCCAAAAGAATCTAGAAAAGCAGAAGATGGCAGGCCTGGAGGCCCAGAAGAGGCCCTTGATGTTGGCAGCACTGAACGGACTCTCAGTTGCTAGGGTTCCAGTGCCGGAGGACAGCCAGGATGAAGTCGCCAAGGTGCCAATGGATGAGAGGGTAAGATGGAGGCTCATGAAATGTTGCTCATTCTTTTTGTTCCCAAGAGCATGAAGTTTCTAAAATGGAAAAATTTGATCTAAAATGTGAAAAAAAGTTTCTCTTAAAAGTTTTCAAAGCCACTAATGCAAAAGGTCTGTGGTTTAAACCGGCGTGTCTTTGGATGCAGGCAAAGCATTCAGTGTCTTGAACACTTACTGAAGGCAGTGAGAATGGAGGCTGTTCTCTGTTTCACCTGGCTGTACTATGTGTACATGATCAAACTGTAAATCTAACACTTTGCACATTTTTCACATGATCAGGTGAAGTTCTACAGTCCTCTAGATACTGTCTTCCATTTTCTGATATAACTAAGGAGTTCAATTAATTTCTCTAATGGGATTAAATTTCAAGGGAAAAAAAAAAGTTGTTTCCCTCCTGATGTTTGCACATACAGATGTTCCATGAGTATGGAATTTTGGAAATTAAAAACAGTTGCTGCTGTTAAAATTTGAGAAACATATTTGCAAAGAATCTTCCTGGTTTTCTGCATAGAAATTTGCAGCCTGGTGTTGTCTGGTACACAGACAGCAGCACTTAACCTCTGTGTGTACATATTTGGGGTTGTGTTCAACCACAGACATTGCATGCTTGCAAGTTAGGGAGTATTTTGAAAATGTGAGCCACATCACACTTCTCACAGTATGATCTTCTTCCTGAAAAAATATTTTTAAAATATTTTTACAAGTATCTATTATGTTGAAATCACATATTCATACTGAAATTCTTACTGAACCAAGATTGTATTTGGCGCAAGCTTGCTTTTTATGCTATCCATGTTCAAAATTGTGGAGGTGGAATGTTAAACTGTAAAATTGGCTTGTGGTTTCATTCAGTAGAAATAAGTTTGTCATATTTCCTCAGATAACTGCAAAAAGAAGCGAGTGAGAGAATGCTATGGCTGTATATTGGAATTCAAAGAACGGATGGATGGGTCTAGTGGTTAATCAATCTTCCCAGAAGAACCAATGTATTGATGTTCCTTTCTGTTAAATCTTAGTGCAAAATCTTGAGAAGGAAGTTGGAAGAGGGCATGGTGTTTACAGAATATGAGCAGATTCCAAAGAAAAAGGCAGATGGGATCTTCACCACTGCTGCCTTGCCTGAAAACACTGAGCGCAATCGCATCAGGGAGGTCGTTCCTTACGAGGAGAACCGAGTAGAGCTGGTGCCGACCAAAGAAAATAATACAGGCTACATCAATGCTTCACACATAAAGGTAAAAGCTTTCTCGAATTTTGCTTTGCAAATGGAGGTATGCTAAAGCTTTGTTTGAATTTCTGGATGCACAGCAGCATTTTCTGTAACTCTGGAGCTTCTGAAAAGGTAACGTGGTCAGAATGTGTCCTTGTACCTGTGTGTCAGCATGGGCGTCTCTAAGGTCCCCTCTCAACTAACATCATGCATAAGTTGGTTTAACTGCTGAAGACTCGGGTGTCATTTTAGAGAGCCATTCTTGCTTTTTTTATGCCCACCTCTGCCAGCTGGTTGGGGAGTATCTCTTGGTTAATGTAGAAAGAGATGCCATGTTGCTTAAGCCTCATGAAAATGCATTAGATCAGCCCCAATATCTGCAGTGTAATATGATTCTCATGACCCTGCACCAGAAAAAATGAGAAGTCAGTATGTGTTCTGAATTATCAGTCCCAAAAGTCTTGCAGGCCACTGGGGGATTACAACAACCCATGCAGAAGGAGTCCCTACAGCTGACTGGTGCACCCTGGAAAGAATACTGCACAAGCTTTGATTGAATCTTTTTAAATTTACTAGCATACAGGATGTGATTTTTAAAAATCAGAACTGTAGCTCCATGTATGCAGTTCCATGCCTAAAGGAAAGGCATATCATTATGAGTAATGCATATTCATATAGATACTGAAATTATATATACAAGAAACTTATTCATTCCTTTTATGCTGAGAGCTGACTAATTTTAAAAGAAATTTTTTAAGGTATGCATTGACCTTACTAATACTTTCCCTGTATCTCTGACTGGAAACTGCATTGAACTTCCATGTTTCAAATTATGTTTTTAACCAGAAATTTCAGATTTCATGTTAATTCAATGTAGAAATACTTTAAGGTATGATCTGACTGTTACTTGCAAACATGGCCAGTTTTAACAGTGAGCTATGCTGCAGTGACTGCAGATGCTCGTTTTCTCTTAAGCTTCCAGCACTATTTGCAAAGTCCTCTGCTGGCTTTTACTGCACCATGAGAGAAGTAACAGCAGTCCTCTGCCTCACATGAAAGATTCTCATGTTGTTAAAGAGGGTTGTCTGCTTTTTCTCATTGTCAAAATTCAAATTAAAAAGAAATAATTCAAAAATAATGAATAAAACATCCTGTTAAATTAATATTTTCCTTGAGTAAAAGCCTTTTAAAAGTTCCAAGAGACTTGCTGGCTTTGGTTGTGATTTACAGTATTAAATCCTGGTGATACAAAACAATTTCTGAACCAGGATCCTAGCAGTTTATCACTTTTCTGCATAGCCTGGTAGGTAGCAGATACTGAGTTTTTGCATAATCAGATGTTGCTATGATGGCGGATTTCTGAGCCCAGAATTTTTCACCTACTTTATAGGAGGCCAAAAAAAAAAAAAGGATTCCTTCATTATGCCCACGAAACAGTACTAGCCAGAAAAGAGTTTTCCCTGGCTAGTTTTGAGTCCACATTTTACTTGATGTGTTGGACACACACGTATCTCACATCCATAGAGCACCCAGAAACGGGCAGTGATGTTCTGATGCCTGACAGAGGGCCTTGGCAGTATTTCCCTCTTGCACTCGTAGCGGCGCAAGCAGGAGCCAAGCAGATGTGCTTTTGCTTAGAAGGTGAAATCACATCTGTGAAATTTACCTCAGTAGCACAGTGTGTGTCTGTGTTTTCAGCCCAATATTTAATTTTTAATTTCCTGCAGTTAGGGCATTAGAATGCAGTAAACATTCCAGGCATCCCATTCCCTTCAGACTATTTATGGTCCTTTCATACCATGTGCCAGGAGGCTGGATATTTGGACCAGAAGTCAGTAGACAAAGCAAATTCCTCTATCATCCTGATAAGATCCATGCCTGGAGGATTCCAGCTCCCACTACCTCAGTCTGTGAGCCCCACAGTTTTACAATAACTCTTTGCTTATTTACCGTTGATCATTGCTGTTAAAATATGAAGATCAACATCTATACCAAAGAGAAAAAATGCAATTAAATTTGTGGATTAAGCAAAAAAATTCTTAAGAGCACTTCATCTGACTGTTTGGTCATGCCAGTATTAACTCAAAAAGCTCAGTAATGCTATGCCAGCACTCATGACTGCAGATGAGCAAGCACAAGGCCATGAGTCCAAGTGCAAGATGCTACTTAGTGCTGGGCAGTTTATAGTACAAGAACTTGAGGAGTCTACCTGCATTGGTCTTGCAGCTTTTAACCATCATTCAAAAAAAAAAAAAAACCAAACCTGCACAGTACGAAATAAGAAAAGGAGCTGATGTAGAGAGTCAAACAGTTTTCAATGAAGTGAAAAACTTATCATACAGAAACTGTTAGTTACCGGTATAAAACCCCAAGCATCTCAACTTAATGAGCAGTTGTTTCACTAACAAATAAACTGATTCTATTTCTGAAAATGTATTCAAAGACATGTACCTCAAACACATTATATGGTTCAACCTGTCAGAGTTATTGATTGTTCCTTGTAGCACTGTCTGCCAGTACCTTGATATTTATGGACATGTCAGCATTTCAGTTGTAAATCTTCTCTGGGATTTATAACTTTACGAGAAGTGGCTCTGGGCTAATACACAGAAGTAAGAGGCCTTATCCTGAGAAGGAAAAATATTTCAACTTTCCAAAACAATTAGTTCATCTGGTTTTACTGCTAAGCATATTTTTTAAATGATATGTAGTAGCTCTGAAAGCACTTTGACTTTTTACCTAAAATGTTAAAAAAATTTTTATAAACCTTTCCTGGTGTATAGCAAACTATGTCATAAAATTACAATTTTTTATACACAAATGACTTTTTTTTTTAACTGCACAAGTATAACTTTCTGCCTCCATCAATTAAATGAAGTAGCGTTTTACACTGGCTAACTCCAAGGTAATGCTGTGTCTGTTTAGGGCACTATATGATTTATAGTGTGTAAATCTGTGTGTTAGTGCTTTAAAAAGAATTTCATTACTCACCATCATGCAATACACAAATATTTCTGTCAGATGTGGTTGGTAAACCAGTTATGTATTGGGAAATAGATTTGCATGACTACAGCGTCAGATAATTTTTAATTTCTCGTGGTATTTGAAAACCATTTAATGCACTGGATTTACTGTATGGTCATTTGCAGCTTCTGAACAGAAAAACCCAAGATAAATGAGAAAGAGTAACTTGAAATGGAGCCTGTCTTGATCTCATCTGTGGCTGGCAACAGGCCTGTTGAGCTCTGTTATGTACAAAGTGTGGGCATAGCTGCGTCCTCTAGGAACGGCTTGGCCGCATCTTCAACAGTGATCAGTGTAGTAAGAGTCTGTTTAATAAATTACTTTTTGTCTGAGTGGAAAATAATCGAGGGAGGTCCTAAACAACAGAGGCCTTTAGCTCGTCATGCACAATGTCATTTACATTCTGCACTACCATGTGTTAATTTGCAAAGCAGGGCGATGCCCTTTTAATGCACATATGCGCTTCCTCTGGTCCTCAGCTTTTCTTTCATCTTGGGTCTGTCACCAAGGCCAGGGATGTGAGTCAGTTGCTTGTTTGTACTTAAGACATATCAGAAACGGGGTCTCAAAAAAAAAATTTTTTTCGCTGGTTTGTTTGTTTGTTTGTTTGTTTGGGTTTTTTTATGTGTATGATCCAGATAGAATGGCAAGAAAGATAGATGGCATTTAGGTCAAAGCTTTATGTTTATGGGCATCAAGACAGGATGTGGAAGCACTGAAGATTGTTTTGTCAGATTTGATCTAATCAAAAGGATGATTTTTGTTGAAAATTTTGAACAAAAGCAGAAGAACAAAGAAGTAAAGATTTCATTATAGTCTCTTTTGTTTAAAAGGTGGTTCTGGCACAGGTGCTGCTGAGAATTTGGGCACTGACTGGTTCGGCTTTTTTCCTTTCTCCCAGGTTACTGTAGGTGGAGAGGAATGGCACTACATTGCTACCCAAGGACCTCTGCCACACACATGCCATGACTTCTGGCAGATGGTGTGGGAACAGGGAGTGAATGTTATAGCCATGGTCACAGCTGAAGAGGTATGTGAAATCACAGCATACAGTTCTTCCTGATGTGAGCAAATCTCCTGTTATCATTGCTTCCCACTCCAGTAACCTGTTTTTTCTATCAACATCCCTTTTTCCTATAACCCTGTTTGAACATATGCCTGTACTTCTCTCATACTATACTTTGTAGCATTCTGATACTCAGTTTGGCAAGTGCTAAAGCAAACAAGCAGAAGCCCCCCTTGCCCCTGCTTTGGCCAAGCCAAACAAAGATGTTTCCACTGGAATGTGAGAGCACTGAACTGCTCTTGGTTAAAATGACAGAGAGTTCCACACCATCCAAGGCCAGTTCTGCATACTGTCACTCTTATCAGCTGAAAAGAGACCAGAAGCTGTTGTTTCCATAGAAGTGTCCATGTAAAAAAAAAAACCAAAACCAAACAACAAAAACAAACAAAAAAATCCCCCACAACTTTTTTATTCTAATGCCAAGCAAAACAGTTATTTCTACTGTAATCCAAGAACTATGTGATATGTTATAAAAACTGACACGCATTGTTAACTAACACAGCTTTCAGCTTTATGCCTGGTTGTTTTCAGCAAACACAGGGAGTAGCAGAGCACATCAAGTCACTGTCCAGTTCCCAAGGCTGATCAAGGGCAGATACCTAGAAGCCGCTGGAGAGAATCTCCCTTCATTTAAAGGAGAGGCTTCCCCAGGGGGAAAATATTTACCAAGGTGTTGCAGGCAGTAGCTATCTTTTGCCACAAGACAAGAGGTTGTTCTTCAAAGCAGTTTTACACTTTCAAATATTACATGGCTGAGAGGTTTAAGTGTTAATGGATATTTTTCTTTACTTTGTGGGATGCTCTTTTCTCTTCCAGTAATTTGAAATAAGAATATTTGGCTTATCTTCGGTTTTATGTCCTCTGTTTACAAAGAATTATAATTGCAGGAACTAATGGCTTTTTGTTTTGTTTTGTTTTTAAGGAGGGAGGAAGAAGTAAGAGCCATCGTTATTGGCCTAAACTGGGCTCTAAGCACAGCTCAGCCACTTATGGGAAGTTCAAGGTGACAACAAAGTTCCGCACAGACTCTGGCTGCTTTGCAACTACTGGTCTGAAGGTCAAGCATCTTCTCTCTGGACAAGAGAGGACAGTGTGGCATTTGCAGTATACTGACTGGCCAGACCATGGGTGTCCAGAAGAAGTCCAAGGCTTTTTATGTAAGATTTCTTTATCTTGCATGATAAAATACATCAAGGAGAAGGTTGCTCACACTGAATTCAATTCACTGAACCCAGTTACACCTGGGATTGATATTAAATGGTTATTGCTGTGGCATATAAAAGCCTCAACTAGATTGTACTTTGCTGCAATTTGGAGGAAAAAAAGTGGGATTCAAGAGGTAGCAGCTAAGGTGATTAACAGGAAGAGTAATTCAAGGCAGCGGCAATGCCAAAGACTCAGGAAATTTTAAATAATAGGATACCTCTGCTGGCTGATCTGTCAGTGTAAGTTATCACCACTTCCCAGACACCTAATGAGTGTAGGAGGTACTAGGCTGCACACAAATGTGATTAGAGAGGTCTAGGTGAGAGAGGATCAGGTTTTAGTGACATATGGTGCAGTTCCTCCAGTTTTTCTTGTTGCAAAATAGCAGAGGCCTCTGACACACATGCATTAAGTTTGAACTTGATACCACTTTTCTAACCACATGTGATGCTCAAGGGCCTTCCCAATAACTTATGGTCCTAGTTCATGCATTTCTGAAAATACAGCCATTATATTCATCTGTAATGTGTGAATAACACTCCCTGCTTCTTAATAAGTAATGTATATTTCCATATTAAGTAATAGGAATTCAACCATTATTTAACTAAAGTGACATATCTGGCACTATGGCAGAGAATCTTTAAATTAAATTAATACAGATTTCTTTAAATTAACATTGAAGGAGCCTGTCCATGGTGTACTGACATGTTGACGATGCCTGCCTTCTTAATTCCTGAAAGTTTTGCAGCTGCAGTGTAGCTCTGTGGCAGCTAAGTCCCCTCTCAGGAAGGTCCTTTAGTTCTACTTCAGTCTTGACACAGCTACAGTCCTTTAGTGGTCCATTCTCCTTTGCATGGTACAAGCTTGATGTAAATAGCGTGTCCTTCTTCTCCCAGTTCTGTCACCAGGGCAAAAAAAAAAAAAAAAAGACATTTCGGCTTCAGCAGAGGAGTGCCAAGGGATCTGTCTTTAAGGAAAAGCTATTGCCCAATTCCTAGTTTGTTCTCTACTTTGTTTCTTTTACTAACTCTTGTAGCTGTGGTTGGGCATGGCAGTAATTGGAACCTGATTGTCCCCATTTCCTCTCTCCTATTACTTGCCACCACTTACGGTCCCATTTCACTGTGCATTAAAATTTCAGCTTTTCTGATGTTGGTAGGCCTCCAGCTGCATCCTGCCAGTGGTGAAAGGACAGCTTAGGCTGTAGTGCCATGACATCAAGAGTCAGTGCAGGAGAGTTCACCTCAGGTCTCACTTCCCACTCTGACTGCTGAGAAGCTAAGTAAGCTTCCAGTACTTAAGGTTCTCGGTGCAGTTTGACAGTAGAATGTGTTGTGTTGAACAAGGCTAGGACAGCCACACAGTGTAACTGTTCTAGAAATGGCTTCAGGGAAAACTAAGGCAGTGATCTCCCAGAAAAGCTCATAATAACTATTGAGAAACAAACCCTGAGCAGGTGGGTGAGATTCCATCTCAGTCTAGAAAGGAGAAGGAAGGGAGGAAACAGGGCAGATGGATGCTTGTTTCCCATCTGACAGGCAGCAATTTCAATAGGACTTAGCTGTTGTTTTGATCCCAGCCTGTTAATAGCAGGAATTGCTGTAAGTAATGTCTAGAATCATCTGCTTAGGGGACCTGGAGATTTGCAAGGGGGAAAAGAGAATTTAATTTTTTAAAAGAACTATTTAATTTAAAGGAGCAGACTCCCAAGTAATAATTGACACCCAGCTGGTACTTGCTGGATGCAGTGCTGTTCCATGCACCCTGGCCAAAATAATTAGTATGTTGTAAAAAATGTAGATTATTGCCACTTAGGTAAAGAATGACTTTTCCACATTCTTTCACCCTTTCCCCCTGTCGAATTTTACGTTTAGACATATAGATGTTGCAACATTGCCTGCATTTTACCTTGCAGCTTACTTGGAGGAGATACAGTCTGTGCGTCGCCACACCAACAGCGTGCTGGACAGCAGCAACACCTGCAACCCTCCCATTGTGGTTCACTGCAGCGCAGGGGTAGGAAGGACTGGAGTAGTTATCCTAACAGAACTGATGATTGGGTGCTTGGAGCATAATGAAGTAAGTCAGCTTCTTTTGCAGGACAAATCCCTGACCCGAGCTCGTTCCTTGACTAGCTAGCTACATTTCTGAGGTTAAAATTAAAAGGCATTGAAGTGCTTTCTTTCTCTGCTACCTTTGTGAGCAATGTGAGAGCCTTAAATGTAACAGGCAGAGATTACCCATGGAAGGTTACTTGTTGTAGTTTTCTGTTTAGTTGATATTATGCATTTTTTATTAGGATTATTTTAATGCATTCAAAATTAGGGTTTTCTTCTCTCTTTTAAGAATGTAGTCTAATTTATACCTGTATTTAATTAAAAGTCTAGAGACAGCATGTTTACAAGGAGTACCTGAAAGAGGTTAGAGAATAATGTCCTTGCTCTTTTAACTAAAGTTTTCTGCTCTCTAAATTTGCTCTTTAGACTTCTTCCTCTTTCTCATATGGACCCTAATCTCACCTGGAATGAAACTTAACTGTGTTTTAAGAATAAGGTGTGTGTATGTATTCCAATGGGGAATAGGGCTTTAAGATTTGCAGACAATATGACGAGTAATACAGTCTGGAGTTAAAAATAAGATCACCAGTAGAGTAACCGTGTGTAGCAACTTGCTTTTCATTTGTGTCACTGAGAAACTGTCTAGGAAGAACATCGCATCTTAACTAACAACGTGACACACAGTTTTCATGACAGCTATGGAAACCAGGGATTTCTCTTGCCAAAGAAAATGCTCTATGGGAGAGTATTTGTAGAGATAGGAATGCAGCAAGAGTAACAAATAGACATATATCATCTGCCTCTCCCAGTAATCAGCCACTGAATGAGTTCAGGGAAGACTGAAGACTCCAGCAGCTCATCACTCTGTAGTTACAAGATGGCTAGAGATCTTGGGCTCAGGTCAGCTGACAGACAAGCCTCCTCCAACTCTGCTTGGGCGTCACTAGAGGTGACACTGTCCTGTAGATCGATGTCACAACTGACACTTTTTTTCCTTTGCTTTTTATTTGCGGGGGAGGTAGGAGGGTGAGGAAGGAAAAGAAGGAGGTGGCCTGGACAAGAAAGGGTCCACAGGTATGCATTTTGAGAACCCAGCAGCCTTCCTATGCTGACTGCTGCTCAGAAGCTGCTCCTGTGTGGGGTGATGGCTCCGACTCTTGAGCCTCCTTGACCTTCCTTATGCACTGGCACCTGGAAGTGACTGCTTCTGTTGTGCACACAGTAGCCATGAAATTTCTGCATGCCAGAGGAAAGCTGGAGAGTTTGAAGAGCTGTCCCTGAATTGGTTGTGACCATCAGTGTAGCTGTGTCTACTTTGTAGCAACCTCTGTATATGCACGGAAACAAACATTAAGGGTTGTGTAACGCTGTCTGCCACCTCCGTTTGTCTGTGGTTTACAGAAGTCACCCATTTGGGAAAGAGTAGCTGAGTAGCAAGTGAAGATAAAGGCAGTACCTCAGCATCTAAGCATGAGGGTGAGCCTTGACATCATTCATAAGAATTTTCATCAACTTCTCTAGGACCTGATGGTAGCGCTCAATAAGGATTTCTCTGATGTCCCTTAATTAAAGGATTCTTTTGTCTTGATTAATAATGAAAATCATCATTAATATTAAATAAAATTTTCCTTAAGGGCTTTGTTGCTCTAGATTGTACTAAGTTAATGTTTTTGGTTTGTTAAAACCTAATTGAAAAAAAAAGATTAAAAATCATAACAGTATGCTTTTGGTTTGTCACAGATACTCCATTCTGCACAGAGATGGTTCCTTTTCACTTGTTTATTTTGTAGTAGTATTAATTGGGGGTTTTCTCCTGAAATAAAATTACTTATCACTTAAAATGTTTTAGTCTTAGGAATTGGTTGATTTCCTCAGAAGTGTCCTAGTAAGTAGAAGTATCAACATTTTTGCAATGAAGGAAAATGAGGAAGGAATCTGGCAATCTTCATACAGACCATCTTGGAAAGTCTGCAGTAGTGCTGGAACAAAAACCAGAACCCTTGAGTCTGAGGTTTCAGGTTTGGGCAAAAAGCCGTGTCTAATCAAAATCTATACAGCTTCAGTCACTGTGGCTTCTGGGCAATGGCTGGTTGAGTCTAAAGCTGTGTATCTCATTGCAGGGATAGCATTTCAGTCACTGCTGCATAGCAAGTAAATGTCACATCATTACATCCTTGCTGCTGTAGGCATGTAGTAGAGGAAAGTAATTGAGATCCTGCTCTATCATCTTTTAGTTCAGACTTGGCACTGGGACATTAACTCATGATTGCAACTGCAGCATGTTTTCAAAGGGGAGGTCTTTTAGTTTGGGAGTTTTAGAAATGAGTGGCATTTTCGTTTGTTCTGTTTACAAGTGCCAGCTTAGCAAAGCATTATGTGCCCTTTTTTTTTTTTTTTTTTGACATGTACATCATAATGAAGGTGAGTTTAAGGGACTCCTTACCTGGAGTCAAATGCTAAGTTGGCTATAAATAGTGAGGTTTAATAGACAGGATGGAGTTTTCTTTCATTTCTGAGAAGGTGAAGTCATCTCCATTTTGAGGAGGTGCACGGATCACTGTGGGTCCACTAAAAATCAATGAGCTGTCATGCACCAGACTGCCAAGAGAGAAATATGGTGTGCAGGTCGAAGCTGGCCTGCATTTTTGTTGCAGTTTTTCAGGTGAGATCAAGTTCTACATGACTCTGCTCAGCAAGGACCGTGTGGCTTTTGCAAGCATCTGAGTCCACAGGGAGGCTTTCTCCATGTTGGCCAAGTTAACTGGAAAGAGCTTACATTTTTCTTTGAACCCATTTGATAATAAAATGGCATTACTCATCACAAATTTTTATACTTGTTGACTCTCTAGAGACGTCCTTTTATAACAGCTTGTTGGGGTATGTGGCAGAATATTTGGCCTTGTTTTCAGAAAGTGATAGCCTATGAGTTAAGACTTGTTTACATGGAATGGACATTCTGGGTTTTATATATATGGACAGAAATGGATATGCAGCGTGACTTTTATTTTAAACTTTCCAGGAAACTTCCCATGTGTCTGGAAGCAGATTCCATGCTCAGTTGGGCCTCCAAGGGTTAGCAGCAACCTTACTCAAACTTTCTAAGTTCCTTTTTGTGTTTCTGTAATGGCAAACTGGCATTACAAAGTGCAGCTTATGTCGTCTGATACGGTAGCTGTTCTTCAGTTTTGTATCTTGAACTGCTTAAGAGCTTCCTCAAAAACAGCATGAATTTTAGTGCTTACATTTACTGCTGCCATAGAAAATTTGTATCCCTCATCTTGGGTCATATTACACGCTGTTTGAATTTGAGCCTAGCAGGCTGAGCTTCATGGCTCAATGAATTCTGAATAGCTGCTTGTGTACCTGTTGTAACAGATAAAACACAATAGCATCACAGGTTTTTTGTTCCTTAAATGCCAGAGATCCAATGATAGCACCTAATGAAATTTGCAGTGATTTTTAATGCTTTACCTCATGGGCCTCTGTTTCACACAACTCATTTGGTTTTGAGTTCAGATCATTATAGGGTGCCTGTGCCCCAGTGTGCTCCATGGGGTTAAGGATGTACTTTCACAGTGAATCTCCTTATCCGTGCCTAATTACTGTACTTTAGTTCCTGCTGCAGAGCATTTTTCGGGGCAGATGAGTGAATTTTGTTTGGATGAAACCAAATTGGAAGATGCCTTCTTGGAGAACACCTAACATGTCCCAGTGGATGCTAGTGGATGTTCAGTAGATGGCAACAAACTGCTGCTGGCCTAAAGTCTGCAAAACACGTATTGTGGATAATGGGTCCTTGTTTCACTTTACAGAGTTATTTCTCCTGGAGTATTATTTGCTAACATAGACTTGGCTGTGGAAGGTCAGATGTTGGAGTTTTTTGATCTTTTGGTGACAATGAGTTCCCTTCTCTCTTAGTGAAAGGATCAGTATATTTGCGTGCACTTTTAGTTTTGTCCAAGGAACCTTTGTTCTTGTGACCCTGATGCCTCTTTGCCATTTGTAAAATCTCAATAATTGTTTGATTTAATGAACTTAGGTCCTTATTCTTTTTTTTCCCCTTTGCTTTACAGAAAATGGACGTTCCTGTGATGCTGAGACACCTGCGGGAGCAGAGAGTGTTTATGATCCAGACCATAGCCCAGTACAAATTTGTTTATCAAGTGCTCATACAATTCCTGCAAAACTCTAGACTTATTTAATCTTTTCAAACATCCCAGACCCAGCTTTGTGGATCTGACTGAACCTTACTGATGTGCAAGGAGAACTGCCTTGACAACACTGTGTGCATATATTGCACTTTTTAAAGTTGTCTTGAAAGTAACGAATGATTGTTCTTTACTAGTCTCCCGTGGATTATTTTATACAAGATATAATTTATTTTTCTTGGAATAACTTTTGAATTACTTTAATAACTCATAAATCTTATAGTGACCTTCAAAGTGAACCACATTTGACATGACTGGTCTGCATTGTAACGTGCCCATAAAGGAGAGCAATCCTTTGTAAAGGTAGTTTACTAGCTTTAATTTTGCTACACAGCTTCTGAAATGAACAGTTATTTGGCAGTGGGCTTTTTTCTCACGTGAGGACGTTCTGGACGGAGGTACGTGGCTTCCGTGGTAAAAACAAGACCTGCTGGATGTCAGCTACAGCTCTGTGTGAGTGGAAGCTGAGGGTACACAGCACTGAGACCTGAACTTCTGCACGTGCAGGCGGGCACATTACAGAGGGCTCAAACACAGGACATTGTGAGGACAGAGAATTTTGGGTGCTAAACTGTTCAAATTCCACAAGAATTACAGTTTGAAAAAATCAATATTGGATCTTTTAAATGAGGCCTTTGCTGCTGTGTGCAGCCCTTGAAGGGATTCATAAGAAGCAGTGTAGGGTGAAGTGCAGTGACCCACAACAGGCTGAAGTCAGTGACTGAGTTTTTTCAGTAATTGTGGTGGACTGAGTTGAACAGCATAGGATTTTCAACCAAATGCATCTGAAAAAAATCAAATCAAGCACCTTCTCATGGATTACACTGAAATTATTATTGCCTTGAGGCTCACCTCCTGTAGAAAAGGAATCTCATTTAAATTAGGCATCTCTGGTTGCCTTAGTTTTCATGTGTGAACTATCATCTGATGGCTAGAGAAAGGATCAGGCTGGAGAGGAGCCTGGGATGTCTCTGGTCCCAGCCCTGTTCACCTTACTGCTAACTTTAAACTTGGATAGGCTTGCCCAGGGTCATGTCCAGTTTCAGAATTTTCAAGGGTGAAGATTTCATAGCCTCTCAGGGCACGTGATGCAATGCAGTTACTCTGTCATGGTGAAATTACCTTTCTTGGTATCCCTTTCCCAGATAATTTTAAATATTTTAGTCCTATTGTTGCTTTTCTGTTACATCCCCTCCTCCAAACCCTGGTCAGTGTACAAGATCTAAGCCTACAAGCACTCTGAATTTCAGCACTAAAGGGACTAAAATCAGTGGGAGCTTAAGCTCAGGTTCTGTACTAGAATGTTTCTTTAATTGCTTAAAACTGCACTGTGTTGGTTTGGATCTCTGCAATACAAGCCTAACAAGGTGACAAAGATTCCAGTGAAGATTTCTAGCTACCAATAAATGGAGATGAGTTATTTTTCTGTAATACCTTGACCATGTTCTTTTTAGGGATCAGTTAAGTTTTCAGTCAACTTCAGTTTTCCTCTAATTTCTTCTGCCACTGCCAACATATCTTGTTAAATTAGCAGCAACCATTTAAAGTCTTTTCAGCAGCATCTGCATGATAATTGCACAGAGATGCTTTATATCTGGGAAAAAAGCCAAGGAATAAACCTTGAAGCAAAGTGTATTAAATTAGTTATCTCGTTATAACTTTTTGAATAATTTCCTAATGATGAATTAAGTTTGAACTCAGAGCTGTCAAGTCCCATTGCTCCACTTGGATATGAGAAGTAGAAAATCAGGAGGGAAAAGAATCTGTCCCTATGTCTTATTATTCAGCTGCTCTTGGCTGAAATGTGTACTTCTGCTTCTACAGTGAGTACAGGAAAGTTACTGCATAAGAGAGTATGAAGAGCTGTGTTTGAAGGGAAGAAAATTAAGTAAATGTTTTTAATGCAAAGATGCATCATAGTTGTCTTAGAAAAATATTAATTAGAAAAAGGCACCAAAAATCCTTTCCAAATTAATTCAGTGCCTATTAATGAGCCAAATAAATGGCCATGTAGTATACAGTCATTTCTAATTAATTTGTAATGTGGCTGGTACGGTAGATAGAAGTCAATGTGACTCACTTTTTCCCTTTCATTGTCAAAGAATGGTAATTTAAAACTTTTCCTTTCATCTGACTTCAATGTGTTTTTCCCTGCTAGATTTTATCTTGACTAGATCTGCTAATATCATAAGTGAATTGGGCTGGTGCATGTCTTCAGAGGTTCCTTTCCACCCCAGCTTGCAACTGACCCTCAGCATGCCGATGTTTCATGGTTGAAATGTGACACAGTTCCATAAGGGAAAAACTGAACCTTCTGACTTTGAACCTGCTGTAGTTTTATCAGGCCGAAATTGCTTGGGCAGTATTTCCTAACCTTTAGGGAGTGACAGGAAAATGCATTTTGCATCCAATTTTGTTAGTCACAGCAGGAATGAACACATGAGACTTAAAGCAACAGTGCTATTTAGTTTCTGTCCCACAGACTTTTAACAGCACAGTCCTTAAGGAGAAAAGGACAGTTTGGAGTTGCTGTATGTTGTGTTGCTTATTTTTTTAACATCAAAGCATGACACTGTTTGAAACCAGTTTCATCCATGGAGTAAAGTCTGGACTGCAAATCTCACAAAGATGCTTCAATGAATGGAACTGCACCTAACAAGTTTAACATAAGCTGTCTTCTCCCAGGGCACCCACATTGCATTGTGGCATGTTTAGCCTATGTTCCCTCATGCTTTCTGAGACAGAACTTGCCGTGGATGAGTAAGTCTGGCTTGGGAATCCATTGTGTCTGTTTTCCTTTTTTATGCACTCTTCATGTGTATTTAACACGCTTTGCTTTTTTTCTTTAACTTGTTACCAATGATAGTATTGAGGTGCTGGCATCAATTTTTTGGTTAAGGTCCAACATTTCATGCCTACCATTGTTCAATCAGGGATGGGAGAGACGACAGCTGAGTTTGGACACTGCTCAGTGCTGTGGGTATCCTGGATGGTGGACATTAACTGCTGAGGTCCTACTTGTTCCAGATCCTACTAAGGCCTGTTTTGGCACCTCTTGTCCTTGACTACCTGAGAAAAGATGAAGCTTGTTCCCACAAAAATTTTCCTTTATAGTTATACAGAAACACTAAATGCTTAGCCTCATCAGAAATCATCATCATGGCTAGGCTTCGCGAACGAAGATTTGGGAAGGCTCTATCCACATTTGCTACAGGCACGCTGGTGGCTTATGAGGCCAATACGTGACAGACATGTCCGATTGCAAAAGGCACAGCAGAAAGACTCCTTAGATGGTGTATTCTGCAATACACGGTTCTTTCTGCGCTGCCTTTTTTCCTCGAGAGTGATCCTGCGTGCGTTCTCAAAGGAGACAGCAGCGTTATAGATGGTGTGTCTCCAAGCCTCCCGATTTGAGGCCAGAGTAGACCAGTTATGGTGATCAATATGGCCAAGGCTGAGATGTTGTTTCAGGGAGTCCTTGTATCTTTTCTTCGGGGCTCCTCTCATGCGGCAGCCAGTGGCAAGTTCACCATAGAGCAGGATCTTAGGGAGGCGGTGGTCCTGAAAACTTATTCAACCTGTTGCTAACAGTCCTTGAAATATATTGAAGGACATTTTTGTTCCACTTATGGAAATCAGCTGCCTCAGCTACAAATATTATTAAATATTTGCATGATTTCAAAAGTTGTTTTTTTTCTTTTTAAATTACTTCCATGTAAACAAACAGAAATGCAAATGGCAAAACACAGACTTACTCGTTCTCTTCCAACTTAAGTGCTTCAATACTTATGCTCATTGTAAGCCAAAACATTATTTTTTTGATCCAACATCTGCTTTGTCTGTGTAGTCCACAAGCAGCTCTGAAATAAATGCTGATGGAAATCTTGTACTTGGATATAGCAAAAATCTATAGGAAAAATTCAGCAGCTACTGATGATGCTGCATTCTCAACAGCTGACTTCCCACCGGTCTCCTGGGAGGAGATGATGACTGAATTAGCTGTTGTCAGCCTTGCTAGCAGTTTGTGATCTGCAGCTCTCATGCATCACTGAGGGAAGACTGAGTCAAACCTTGCTGCTTGTCTTTGTGGGAAAAAAAACACTAGGGCAGCACCTACTGCAGGAAATAAAGGCTGCATCATATTGCAGGAGCAAATACCTGAACTGACTGTGAAAGAAGGAACTGCATGAAAACAGCATTTGACCACTCTTTTACAAAAATGAATATAAATCTGCTGATACATACTTAAAGTCTTAAGGAGTTTGGGGATGGGTTTTTATGCCAGTAAGAGAGGTTTGCTTGTAGAATCTGGCGCTATGGGAACTACAGATGCCATATGAGTCTTTAGAGAGGAGGACACTATACATGCAGCTGTTTGCAGGGATTGTGATTTGAGGAAGGGAACAACTGGCTGCTTGGGCTGTGGGGCAAATAACAGAAGATGGAGGTATTAAACATAAATAAACTATTGTTAGATTGTGAAACAAAACATTGCATAGGTCAAAAATAGCAGTGTTTATATAAATATTTAAAGTAAATAGGTTTTTGTCAGTGTTTTTAGAGTATCTTAGATTACAGTTCTATTGGTTCCTCTTAGCTATTTTTTGGTTGGCATTTCTTTGAAGTTTTGTTGCCTCTGCTTTATGTGCACCCTCACTGAGAGTTTCCCACATGTACACCAGGACTTTGCCTTTGGAGAGTGAACTGGAAATCATGATAAATAGTAGCTTCCACTGGAGAATCCCAGAACTATTTAACAGCAAGGGAAGGACTAATACTGCAACTGATCCCTGAAATGACTAGAGTGCTTAACAGTTTTACTCTTCCAAATCACCTGAGTAAGGACTCAGTGGTTGGACACTCAGCTCCAGGCATTTCAGGGGTAGTGTTCCCTGATTATGCAGGCAGCATAAAAGAGGAAAGCTTTCCACAAACTATATCCATGTCAGGTTCGAGGGCACACCCTGACTTAGACAGGGGCTGGTAGTAGACACTTAAGAAGAAATATGAACATGTCTAGAAAAGGGTGCTCAGCCCCTCTAGTGCACCTGGCAGCCAGTCCTTGAGGGGCTTCCTGAGGCCAAAGTTGTATTCCATTCACTGTATTTAGTAAATCTACTGATAGATCCATCTTCAAAAAATCACATTACCTTTTCTTTAGAAGCCATTTATTCCTCTGGCTTTCACAATGTCCTGTGTTGGTGAGTTCCATAGCTTAATTACAGATGTAATATATAAGAACTTCTTTTTTGTGTATGTTAAATAAAAGTATTTTCTTGCTTCTACTTGGTCATTGAAAGAAGGCAAATCTTTAGTGCCAGAAACACCATCAATAGGATGTTTATCCTGTTGCAATTGCTCCATATGGAAAACACATTTTCCTCACTAGTAAAGTACCCTTCTTTGATTATTTTACAAAGGAAAAAAGTTTACACATGCAGATGACTGTAATATTCCCATATGTAATTGTGTGGAACATGTTACATGAAATAACATGTTTAAGTTTTATATCACTGGATTTTCCTGTCCTGTTTTGCTTCAGTATTTTGATGCTTCCTGTTTCATTTGTTCTGTAATTCTGTTCATAACAGTTTAGCACAAAACAGTGATCTGGATCTCACCACCTCATTGTACGTACACATTTTGTAGAGAAATGAGACATCAGTTATATGCCCTCCCTGCCCCCTGCTCCCTCCTGTTAGGGCTGAATGGCAGAGCTATTCTATGCTATTGAAAGCCTTTAAAAAAAATCTATGCATGCTATTTTTTAATATTCTAATGTATTATTCATATCAGTACATAAGCTTATGCTTGTCAGTTTTATCTTCTGTATAGAACTGATTACTTTTGACAGTATTTTTGCACTGTTTCTTTTCTTTCTTTCTCTTTTTATAATAAAAAGTTCTATTCAGCATTAATTGACTGCAATAATTTTTTACCCCTTTCACTGCCTTTGTGTAAATAGTTTCTTATATGTTTTTCCAAATATGAGAATGTCTTCAGTCACTGAGGTTTTTTGGTAAGGCTGTTCTTCATATTCACAGTAAACAATAAACCATTTTTTTTCAAGGAAAACTATGCTTGTGTTCTTTTTCTGTCCCAGCTTAAGGTTTTGTATTTGCACCTACCGTACTTGAGTTGGTTTCCCATGTTAAACTGATAGGCACAGCCAGAGCCACAGTGAGCTTTGAATAACCTTCTGTAAAAAGTAATCCAGGTTTCATAGGGGCTCATGCTCAGCTCATCAGATTCTTTGGTGTTGAAGCATAGTCTGGGCTCTGGATAGACTTTCCGAAGTAAAGGTGCTATTTCCCTGGACAAGGGTTTACTTGGCAAGATAAAGTTAGGATAAAAATAGTCAGCTAGTGCCCTCTTCCTAGGTTTGGCTGTAGTTAAATGGTCTTGGCTTTCTTGAATTTTAAGATCTGGTGCAGTTTTATGTACTCCAGCAACAACTGCTGGCTGGAGAGCAATGAAAACCTTCAGCAAAATGAGCTGACAAACCCTTGTTCTAGCAGTTTTATTTTCAGAGCAGTGCTTACAAGAAAGAAAATACAGTAAAGTTCTCAAGGGTGATGTGTTCTCTTTCTCATCATACTTTATAAGCCGTGAAAGCAGCAAGGAATGGGCAGGTACTTTTACTGGGCACCATATTTAAATGTTGGTGCTGCAAGTGCACAGCCACGCTCTTTTTTTTTTTCCCTCCATCCTTAAAAGCAATCTCCTACCACTGATCTAAATAGAGGAAAAAAAAACCCAACACCCTCTTGTTTTATATATGGGTAGATAAAGCTAAGTCGTGGACTTTTTCCTCGGAAAATGTTCTTGCTCCTCTTTTAAAAGTAATTGCTAACATATTAACAGAATAGTTGTAATACACTGGAGGTGAAGGTATGGCTGTAAGGAAATATGAGCAATAAATTCACTTCAACTTGTGAAGGGGACTAAAAAGCCAGAAATTGCATAGTTCATGTCTTGTGCAAGCCTTTGAGCTCCGAGATAGGTGCCAGCATTCTCTGTACAAGATGTGCTGAGCTCTAGGTCCTTACTGTGATGAATCCCCATCTGCAGAATAACTGGCTGAGGGAACAGTGGTGGCTTTCCTGTAAAATGCGCAGAATTCATCACCCACTTCCCCTTTCTCTCAGCTAAGCCACTGCAAACAAAAATGATTCATGAAAAAAGGAAATGGATGCCAAACCACGACAGAAAAAAGTACAGCTTTTGCTAATTTGTCAGATTAAACAAAACCATTTAGGCAAAAGTAGATGTCACAAAACTATTGCACCCATTTAAGTGTATAAGTGGAATCAAGAGGGGTCAAGACTACTTTATTGACTTTACACAAATAAGATCCACATTGAAATCCCTAAAGAAAAAAATGGCCACTTTTGCACATGATCTGTCAGAAGGCATAACCTTCAAGAAACCATGGATGCTTCCTTAAAAGAAAAAAAAAAAGGGAATTGTAGATGGGTGGAAGCTAGGAAGCTAGGCCTAAGTGTGTTTGTCATTCCAATTATAGGACAGAACTGTGTTCACTCTACCGCTTTTCAAAGCGCTCCTGAAGGTTTCCATAACAAGGCTTTTTAAATAAAGGTTTGAAGGATTGCATAGATTCAAAGGCTCAGTGGTCCTCTAATTCCTTTTTGATCTCTGAAATGTATGGATGATCTTTCCCATGTGCTACTTCCATGATAGCAATTGCCTATGAAAAGAAAAAAAAAATATTCACACAATTGATTCATATATAACACCAGGCTATAAATATTCTCTTTAGAGGTTTGAAGCAGTCTGACACCTCTAGCTACTTTTTGTCCCCTTGTACTCATAAACCCAGTAGGAAATAAAATGAAATTCAAAACTAAGTAATAAAGGTTTTACATTCAGAGAATACATCTTTGATCTTAAAGGAGCCCAAAGCAACTTTCAAAATGATATTCCTGACAAAACTACTTTGAATGCAACCAGCTCCAGGACAGAAAACTGCAAGTGCGGTGGGTAATATTCTGGCAGAGGACTTAGCCAGTCCTCAGAGTGAGCTGTGTTCCTACCAATTTATCCTTCGGCTGTCACACGTGCAGGCCTGCTGCAGAAGTTACATTAAGGCATTTCAGACTTGATTCTGTAAACCCTCCACTGGTTCCAGGGGCTACTAATGCTTTAGGAAGGAAGCAATGTCTTAGGCAAAAAGTGAAATCCTGTCAGGTTCAGACAGACACTGCTCGACTCCCTGCCATTTCATCTACAGCCTGCTCCAGTCCTAAGAGTGAACACTGCAGGCAGCCAAACCCCTGACTTGCACTTTTCCTGCCATTACTCACATTCATGGCAGTGTGTGTGCAGGGGCAAGGTTTCCACTTGAGAAAAGGACAGCAGCACCCCCAAGCAGATGTGATAAAAGGCAGCAGTAGACAGAACTAGAAGCAAGTTCAGTGTAAGTCTGAAAATACTTAAAGACAGAACAAGGAATAGCCCTCTGAGCATTTAGTCATTTTCTCCTTGGGAAACTTTTATGCAATTATGCTCTTGTATTTGTTAAGTCAATACAGCAAAGGCTTTTGGTTCCACCTCAGCAGCAGCAAGAAATAACTCCACTCCTCCTCCTGCCCGAAAGAAGAAAGGAGGGCCTTCTGGATGAGCTGCTCACAAACTGACAGAGAACAATGGGTTTGTTTTTCCACTAAATCCCAAACATAAGGGGCTGGGATAACTTTGGGCAGTTCCTGTAGACAGCTTTTGGAAGTGAGTCATTAGAAAATGTTTGTGTTAGGAAACTAACTCTGCCAACAAATCTACCTAACAGTTCCCTACCCCCCATCCCGTGCTCTTACTGGCACAGTTCCCATTTCTATTCCAAGGTTTAACACCACAGGGAAGGAAAACCTATGTTAATTTCAAACCAGGTAACAGTTAAATTTTAGAGCATATATTCTTGTAGCATCTTGCCACCATGGCTGGATGCCTCTGTTATTGCTGGCTAAAAACTTGCCAGCATCTAAAAAGATGAAAAAATAAATACATTGTGACATTCCACGAGCCATTATATGCTACAGTAGTCACTGATGCTTAAGAAACTAAAATAAACTTCTGTCCAACAACAGGAGGGGGGAAAATGTCAAGAAACATAGTACAGTCTAATAAAAAAATAAAAGAATAAAAAGCTAAGGAATAAGGAACAGACTAATAAAAAGGGGTGAAGAAAAATGTAAAACCAAATGCTGTATTTGCCAATTTCAGCATTACCAGATGCATTGAATTCCCTTCAGCTATGCAAAAATCAATTAGTTCCAGAACAAATAACCACCAAAAGCATGCCTAGTTTAAGTTGGATATAGAAATCACAGACTTCAATGAAACACTATGTGCCTTTTATAAGAGCCAAGCATTTTTTCTGTCCTTACACAGCAAATGAGGAGAAGCTATAGTTCTGCTTCATTTACACTAGTGCAGCTCTAGCTCAGTGAACAACTTGGAGCAAATATTTAAGCATAATTCTCACTCCAGCTGCTGCAGTATCAGCCCACTGCGAAAAGGTAAAACTCCCTGTCTGCTAGAGCAGACCTATACTACATCTCTAGAAAAATCAAATCTGAGCCAAAAATCCAGTAACCAAATATATTAACAAATGGTGCATTTCCCACCAAGCCAGGCTTACTGACAGAGAAGCACAGAGTGTTTCAATGACCCCATGTCTGAACCAGTATTAATGAAAAAAACAGGAAATAAATACCCTCTTCAGGGCTTTAACTCCAGCCGTTCTGTTATTCAACGCCATATACAGTCTCCCTAATTTCAGCCACATGGAGGCAACGTTCAGCGAGTAGGAGGGATAATGTTTACTGCAGGAGAGAAAGAAAACCAGCTTTATCAAACTTGGCAGTTTCATTGCATTTTCCCAGCCCGTCTCCCTCTCAGGGGGCAAGAAGCTGCCTCTCGTTGCCCCTGCCCATTCACTGCTCATCCCCTCTGCCATGACTGCCAAGAGTCAGTGCCAATTGTGTCTAGGATGGGGACGCCTGTCAATTGGGAATTGAACTGAAACTACCATATGCCTCTGAACAGCTGTCAGATGGCAATGACTTTCTGCCACTAGTTTTAATCTAGCCAGCTACAGAAAGAGACTGCATTGTTATGAGTTTTTGGAGCCACCCTGCACTCGCAGAAGTAGCTCTGTGAATTGTACAATAGTAGGTGGAATGGAAAGCGAGGGGCCCTCCGCAGTGTGTACGGCACACATGCCACTCTGTACTCGCACACACTGAGCTAGCAGAGTCCAGTTCAGCAGAGCTGACCTGGAATGCCAGGCTCAGAGCCAGAGGAGCTGGGCAAGTCCCAGGGAAGATAAATAGTACTGAGCCCCCAGACGGAGAATGTTGGCTCCTTCTTTGTATCACTGCTCTCTGCCAAGTGATCTGTGACTTTACGTTGGCATCTGCTCCAAAGGGAGAGCTTTTCTTGTGCTCCCCCCAGCTGGCAAGAAAGTCATGTCTCAAGACGAGAATCTGTTTGGGAGATTCATGGCAGGATCAGACACAGTGCATAACTGGCTGGCTCTAATGAAAGAGATCACTACAGTAAAAACACAGACAATTTTATCAGAAAGAGTATTAATTTTTTCTGCAGAGGCAGTGTGTGCTGCCTTGCCCTACACAGGGCTTCAGCCTGTGCATTCTCCCACGCCCCCAGCTCTAGGGCAGCAGAGATCAGGGACATTGGGGCACTCCCCGGAGCACAGGAGCTGAGCTCGGCTTCAGCTCCCTCTGCCGCTCGGCCCCAGCCCTGGGACAGGGCTCTGCTCTCCTGTGGCCGTGCTCACTGTGCTACTGCAGAGAGAAAGGACTGGGACACTGCGGGAGGCTGACGACAACACAGGCTTTGCCTCCATGACCTTATACAAAA
The DNA here is from genome assembly GCF_001604755.1 of Lepidothrix coronata. Lineage (NCBI taxonomy): Eukaryota > Metazoa > Chordata > Aves > Passeriformes > Pipridae > Lepidothrix > Lepidothrix coronata. Next base: position 159,203 of record NW_016690213.1, read on the forward strand.
TACTGACTGCAGATCCAATTTGAAGCTCTGCTTTAGTAAAAGATTAGGATATTTAAGAAAATCAGGATTTTTCTAGCTAAGAGGAACTACCACAGCACCCAAGGTGGCACAAAATCACTTTAAGAACTCAAAGCAAGGATTTCAAAGTCAGTCCTTCTACACTGAAGACCACATTTTAATAGTAACTAAAGACTGTCCTAGCATTTTAATGTTCCCTTTTTAGTAGTGATATCATAGGCAGCATGTTTATACAACACATACTGAGAGAAGTGATCTCTGCCCAAACTTGTCTTAATTCTTCAGACTACTGAATTAAAGCACTAAAAAAAAAAAAACAAAACAAAACAAAACTTTCTCATATTTACCTGTATGGTCTGATAATTTTTTGCCCGTAACGCAGTGCACCTTCCCAGTCCTGCACGTAGAGACAGACACCCATGGCCTGGTACATCATATGTAACATATAAACATTACTGTCTTCAAACACTGCACCCATCTTGTCCAGGCTGAGCTCACAGATCTCCAGTAATTCACCGGGGGGTAGGAAGAAGTCAAGGAACCCAATAAATAGATGGCCTCTCATTATATAACTACCTGGTAATGCCTTCAGACACAAAGAGGACAGAGGTAAGCTTAATTTCTACTGGTCAGTGTATTTCTCCTGCAAGTACTTCTGAAGTCCAGCAGGTGAGATTTTTATGTCACATACCAAGCCAGAGGAGTCAGGGTGAGACAAAGGATATATTTGTAGTGTTTGGCTCGCCTGAATTCCTCAATCACGTTCCTGGCATATTTGATCATGTCTTGTACCGTCTCTGCCGATGGAGGATCATTCAGCTTGCAGATTTCCAGTTTCTCTTTATCCTGAAGGAAACACAATGGACCTTACAAAGGCAAGTTCCAAGCCCTAAAAATAAAGGTGCACCTGCTACACAAAATTACTCTAATAAAAAGACACAGATGGGAACTTAAGCCCTTCAAAGAATATAAAAACAAAAGTAGAATGTGCACCTGCAATTTTTCTCTAAAGCCTTGGCTAGGAATCCTAGAATCCTCTGGCCTTCCAGTTCATCTGCCGTTCTCTACTTCCCTGAAGTCCCTTTCTTTTGAAAGATCGAAGAGCTTTTTGATTTTGTGATGAAAGCAGGTTTACATAAGAAATTTCACTGCTTCTGAGAGATTAGGGATTAAAACAAATTAAATTTTAAGGCTATAAAAGCTCAAATACCTTAGGTCTACCATCTAGCTCTGTAGAAAATAACATGATCTTAAATGCAGAAAAGGATCCTTCATATCTGCAGAAAAAAAACACATTTCCACATATTTTGTTATTTCTGCTGGACAGCTCCACTTACTCTTATCTTTCTATCTACCTTACTGCTTCATGAAGAATCAGCTGCAATCTAGAGACAATCTTTTGCTGTTTAAGCTTCACACTGTTGCTCGATTTCCTTTTCTTTTATTATTTCATCTGCCAGCCAAGAGGGCTACAGGGGACTCTTTCCAGAGCTGAAGGAGACTGAGGGACAGGTGACTCGAAGAGTAGCACATTGTTGAAAATCACAGATGAAATCTTGGCTTCGTTAAACTCAGTGGCAAAACTATCAAGGTAACTCTGGGGAAAAACACAACTAACATGGTATCAACAGAATGACCTGAAGCAACAACATTAGGTACTATTTTGGAAAAAAAAATTACAAAGGATGACACCATTTAGGAAAATGAGATGGTTGTCTGGTCAGCTTGGGAACCAGCTCTTAAAAGGACACCTTGTGAAAATGGGAGGTAAAATGATGTAGAACTTAAGGATCAGATTCTGCCAGCCACACTAATCTTGTCTGGAATGACAGATGGTCCACACAAAGCTCTGATCTTGTAGGGCCTCCAGGGAAGGAGGTCCAAATGGTTGCAGAGGCCTCTTCTTCCCAAGTGCTTTTCTTCAAAATACCTAACACCTTGTTTTAAGGAACACTGTCTGGATGTCTGCCATTGTCCTTTGAGGGGCACAAGCTTATGTCTAATGAACATAATTCTGCCCTGCGCATTCACAAGGGACTGTGACCCAGGACCACCCTGTCCGTGAGCAGACTGATATGATGGCATTCCAGGAAAGGCCATTTCTCAGATTCTGCTGGGTCTCCAAACCATCCAGCAATGTCATACAGTGTTCACCTGGAATTGACTGAAATGCCCCAGCCAGGAACTGCAGCAGTATTCTACCCCAGAACAGGACCCCAGAAGCTCCCCAGGCAAGATTTACTTGCTGAGAGTTGGTAGAAAGCGTACACTTAAAAAAAAAAAAAAAAAGAGTTCTGAGCTAAATTCTTTTGGTCAGGTGACCTAGACACAGTGTAATTATCTACTTTTAACAATGCTTTCATCTTTGCTTTGTAGTTCAACTTTAGATAGGCCTCTACCAGAAAACTTCCTGATGTGTCATGATGACAGTGGAAAGAGTGAGTATCAGAAAGCCTTCCAGAGAGAAAAACAAACCCATCACCCCCATCCCCCTATTATTCCACTTTCCAAAATGTAATTAAACCAGATAGGAAATTACATCTAAGGACACGGGTAGGTGCCTTGACAGTCAAAAGCATATTTCACGCCAATTGTATTACCTTTTCTTTTGTAATGCACTCCCTGCAATCACAATTAAAGAAATACGAATCTCTTAACCGGTCATTTCTGTCTTCTGTGGGATACAGCAGGTCAATATAGCTGCTAAAAATCTACACAGTAAAAAACAAAGCAGTTAGTGAGAAGTAGTGTCACTAAACATATTTATTACTACTAGTTCTGGTGTCTGTAGTATGAGTGCTACATATTCATGCAACTTGTGGACCCCTGCAGCCGCATCACCTGCTTGCTCCCTCACATTCCAAGCCTCTTGGCAGCATTGGGAGTTGTCATTTGTGAATGCAGTCTGACAGAGAAGTGTTCCTTTCCTGTTAGTTATGGAATTTCCCTCAAATATTACCCTGGCTTATACCCAGGACAGCAAGATTCAGGTGTGGATAAGGAAACTATCACAGCATAAATCTCAGGCTCCTGTCAGACTACAAAGATACATCTACTTTTCAGAAGTAAAATAATGATTTCAGGTATCCAGCCTAGGATAAATTACAGTGGCCTGGTTTTTTGGAGGCTGGAATCTCAATTTTTTCTTTCTGAAAATCTACAAAAAATGGGGCAACAGCAGTCACTAGTAGCTTTAGAAACTTAGGACAAGACCTTTAGATCTCTGAAAAGAAAAGAGGCCCAGTGCTCCAGTTCAAGGAGAATGAATATCAGATTTACTTCAGCAGCAATATTTTAAAGCAAAGAAAACCTGCTTTTGAACATTTTAAAGGCCCTTCATATACACTATTCTTAAGTTTTCCTCTATTTCAATGGTCTTCAGAAAAGAACCCCTGCAACTAGCTTTAATGCTCTGCCTTTAAAACGAGATCTCCCCCAAGAAACACATCCTATGCACAGTACAGTTGATCATTCTGCAGACAAGGAACAGCTTTAGCTCCATTTCCTCATTTATAGTATTTGAAATGCTTTGTTCAGTCTTTATGCTTAAGGTTTCTCTCTTTAAAAATAAAATTACATGTAATTTCATATAGTACACCTTCTTCTTAAGTGAAAGTGTGAGTGTGTCATCTCACACTTTCTCCCACATTCCTATCCTCCCTTCCATATTTTCAAAGCATGTCAAATGCAGGAACCGCATTTACAGAAAAAAAACTTTAAAATGTTGCACTGCAATGGCTACACGGCGCCTGAAGATGGAGACACAGGCTGTGAGACTGCACAGCACCCATGCACAACCACGAGCTCACGTTTGGAAAATTCTGAAGTGTCAGAAAAGCGAATGTGCAAAAGCCATGAGGTCCTGGAGAGCTGATGCAGCTTCTAAGACAGAACTCAACCCGAAGAACACGCCAAGAAAAGAGAATACTCCACATCTCTACCTCTCACCATACGCCCTCCCCGGATACGCTCTGTGCATCCACGGTAAAATTCTTAAACCAGAATCAGTTCTTGTCCATTACCACAATGCATTTGCAGTGGCTGCCAATATCACAGACAAATAATTGTTAGTAAATGGCATCAAAAGAAGTTGCTCACCTGAGTAATTTCACCCTTGGCCACAGCAACTAAACTCACTTTGTTCACAATGGTGAACAGCTATAATTCAAAAAAATAACCTCCCTCCCCTTCTTCTAGGCTGCTACCACACAGTTCAGAAATGAGAAGTTTTCAAAAATCAAATCTGAGGTTATTTTGACCAGCATTAACTTTGTCCACTAAATTAACACTTACAAATGAGCCATTGAAACTCTATGCAAACTCCATCCCCACAGAGAATGTTCTGTATCTTCATTCTCTCAAGGTATTTGAACATCCTCCTTGTGTCTGTTTAACATCATTTTTCTTTTTCTTAAAGCAAAATGCTGCTCTGCTGCTTTAGACTCCCTGCCAAGTTCGTTATTTGACTGAAAAAGTTTCAAGGTACATCCAGAGCCTTACTCCATTTCACAGAATTTTAACCATCACTGTTCAGTTTCACTCTGCCTAAAAACACGCTTTTGCTCATCTGTGACTTCCCAGCAAATGCCACTGAAGTGATATGACCAAATCCCATGTTTTGTGGATGCTCTGTCCAAACAGAAGTCAGAGGACTTATCTGTACCCATTTACCTTGTTTATTCTGGCTTCAATTTCAATACATTACTATTATACTGGGAACTATTATAGCAGTAATAATTTGCTTTGATCTTGGAATTTCAAAGCACCAGCCAAACATCAGTAAACTCAGCCTCATTTTACAGATGGGTAAACTGAGAGAGAGGCTGGCAGATACACAGTGACTGCTGCAGGTGCCCTTCCCTTGTTTTAGCACAAAATTGGATACTGCCTCCAACAATGACTACAGTCCTCCAGAGCCACCCTAACTTTTCCAAAGCACCATCTTACACTCCTCTGAGAAACAAGGAGATCCTTACTCCCTATTATTAAATTGTCATCTAATTGAAATGAACCCTGAAAAACAGAATGGATTCTACTTTTAGAATGCATGAGTACAGAGTACATTCAAACACTGTGCATTTACCTCCTCTCCAGGCTCAATCTCTTTAACAGCTCTGACTTCAGCCAAGGTTCCCTTGTAAGTCACAATCACATTTGGGCAACAGCTATGGTTCATCAATGCAACACTGCAAAAGAGGAAAAGTAAATGTTTTCCCCAACCACCACCACAAGTAAAAGGTAAAAAGTCAAGCACCACTTCACAAAACAAGTAAGTCTGAAAGAGTCAGTCTCTGTAAGCTGTTTTTATTCTGAGGCTTAATATGAAGGTAACCTTGGAAAAATATGTTGTACTGTTATTTATTCTAACGATATGGAGAATGGCTGTGCTAATGAAACATTACAATTTTTAAATCCTATTCTTGCAGTACTAGGCAAGTTATTCTTTTCCCATTCTTACATCGCTATAGGACAGATGACAAGGATGTTCACATAGCTTTACTACCAGCATGACACACAGACTGTTTTCCTCAGAGGAGAAAGAAAAAGAAACACGTTTAACCTAAAAGGAAACAAGCAAATATAGGAAAACAAAAGTTTTTGCTGCATCATGACTTAAGATGGGTGTTAAAATTTTAACTGGCTTCTATGCAAATGTAAACATCTTTCATGTTTGAAGTGGGAGGGAAGAGATCTTGACCTGTTACACAAGCATATGACTTAGACAAAAACCTGGACAGCAAAGAATCCACTTTATTACCAAGCCTGGAGAAAGCCTTATTTCAGATGAAATGTGTAATTTTAGTTCTTTCTCTTCCAATCTAGCAAAATAACAATTGCCTCTTCAGTCTTTTTAGCTCACAGGCATAACTGCTACATACAAAATATCTGACTCTTGTATACTGAGCATTTACAAAGGATGGTGTTGGACATGTTTCAAGAACACCCTGGTTTAATACTCTGCTCTCCCCACAATGACTTTGATCCTGCGAATTTCAAGGCATTAATTTCCAATCTGTAGATCAGGATATGAACTTCAAACAGGCTTGCTTAGAGAAGGAGAATCTGTGAAGCAAGGACTAGCTACTACTCTCTGTGTGCAGCACTTGGCAAAATCACATCCTGCTTTAACTGGGCATCTGTAGGTTTCAGGTTACTTTGACATAGATAAGCTACGAGTAATCTAAGTCCCACCAGGAAGCCAAAGTAAGCACACAGTGCTAATACCTTCATACAGGCTGTGCAAAGATCAGGAGCAGAAAATACCCTCCTTTGCTACAACATTAAGTAGGAAGGACAGACTTAAAAATGGAAGAAATGTTCCTTGGCCTTAAAGAGAGCTGTGCTCCCCTGTCCACAAACCACAGCTAATACTTAACACCTGCAGTATATTTGTAAAGCTAAGAAGCTCATACTTTTTTTTTGCACTGTCGTAGCAAGGAAGCTCAAAGAAGTTATGAAAGGGATTTACTGTTTGTGAGGGAACAAAGGAAGAAGGGATACTATTCAGAAAGCATCAGGTGAAGGATTTATACCCAGCCAAAACAGAAAGCTGGGAATACAGCAAGTCACCTGCAATCCTTTTCATTTGGCTTTGATGTCCCTGTCCAGAACCTGCTAGCCAAGTAAGTCAGTTTCCTGTCAGCCTGAATACAGTTCACAATCTAAGTTACAAAACAAATGACAAGTCAATTTTACCAAAATTACCACATTTTTAAGAAAAACTGCTGCAAATAATTTGCCACATTTTATTGGCCAAATAAAGATATTTAAAACAAGACAAATTGAGTGGTTAATTAATTTCTTTTGGTAGGCATCTACTTCCTTTATTTGTTTTTAAATTAGTTAATTTTATTTTTTAAAATATTAAAATCAACCTACTCAGGAAATATGGCTGATCCCAAATGAGACAGTTCTTCATCTTCAATTGTGAAGCCATTACAGTTAACCTAAGCAAAAAGAGAAAGATGCTGGATCAGCTCCTGGTCAGCTGAGTGCTCCATGCTCCACACTCACACGTCACACTCTCACACGTCAAACACGATTGCAGCAATTTGCTTACAATTTTCTATCCACCTTCCCAGTACTCACAGGGAGCTACCTGAAGTGAAAACAAAGTCCCTATCCAAAAGAATGCACAGGATATTAAAAAATTGACAGTCCAACACTCACACCTGCTCAGGACACAGCATCTAGTGGATTGCTCCTTGGAAGGTCAACCAAGAGAAGCGGAGCTTGAAAAGAGCACTAAAAAGCGTCAGACAAATCAAGACCATTGCAAACATGAAACAAAGCCTCACCCTGACACAGGGCAAAGAGACTTCATCTGGCCTTGACAAGTAAAGGGCCAAAGCAGAACTACATATGCCAGGAGCAGTGTGGGAATAAACGGTGGCAAACTCAGCCGGGTTGGGGCAGTACAGAGCTTTGGTGGAACATGTTGCAGGGACCTGCCACAACGACATCTTTCATCAAAGACTGCACATATCAGCTACAGCTAAAGCACATACTAAAACAACAAAAGCAGTGAGAAAGACTTAAACCTAACAAAGACACAGAATAGGAGGGGACAGAAAAAGGACAGAGTATGAGAGGAAGTACATTCCTAATTTAAACAGACACAGGATCAAAAGAGCTTGTTCACAAAACTCTCTTACAGAAGAGATTCAAGCAGGTTTTAAAACCTTCTTACTTTTATTCTCACACAACTCAAAGGAATCTTACAGGACTTTCAGCTTTGTTTCATGTGGTTTGTATCACTTTAAGTGGTCAAAATGCACCTCAGTCAAGTACTTTTTTCCACTTCCACTTCAAGTCACATACATACCAACATGAAGAAAACCTTCTCCACATTCACCATCATCTGCCTACAAACATCAACATTTTTATGAAAGCACCAGTAAAACACTAAAACAACTGCTATCACATGGTCAAGTTCAGCTGAAGCTACAATGGACATAGGAACAGTCAATCAAGTACAGTGCAAGTATTTGTTCTGGAAGGGTTGATAATCACAATAATCACAGAACCATAGAATGGTTTAGCTCAGAAGAGACCTTACAGAGCATCAAGTTCCAATCCCATTTTTTTCTCCTAATCCCCAGAGGCAGAGACACCTTCCACTAGACCAGGTTGCTCACCATGCAAAGTGATATGTCCCACAAGCTGAAATGTATCTTGGATTGGATTTTAGAAATACACAAATACTTCCCAAAGCCACTCCTCAGGTATGAACTGTTCAGGATGAGTTCACAATTAAGGAAACTACCCTGTTTCTCTGATTCACTCACCAGTATCTTTGCTTGATCTTTATCCTGATATTTTTAGCAATATAGCATCCAAAGGTTCCCTGTCTCTCAAGACCAGCATGCTACTGCACTAGCCAAAACCAAAATGCAATTGCTCAATACAAAAACAATACAAAGGAAAGATAATATCAACAGCAAGTAAGAACATAAGGCTACAAAGGCTGACATGCTGAACAACTTGATGGTTCTGAATCACATGGAAATATTTAAAAATATGCAGTGAGTTATCAACTTCCCTCCACTAAGCCAGAGACAACACACTTCATGAAGGCATCATAACAGAAATGACACAAGAGGAGGGATTAGAAGGGATGAGATATCACTGGTTTCACCAGATCAATGCATGACTAAAAAAGGCAAAGCAAAGGGAATAAAGACACATCAGCAAAATATTGGAGCTCAATGCTGTTCCCAATAGTGGAAAAGTGAACACACAAAGGGAGGCACAAAATGCAAGATCTTCAAGGAAAGGATGAGATGCTGGAACTTGAGACAAGAGAGAAACTGTTTGAAGAGTATGGCAAGATGAGACTGAGGAGGAAGAGCTGTGTTCCACAGGGGCAAAAGAGAGCAGAATGATGCCAACACCTGCGGAAGAGAGCAGTGAAACACAAGGATTTCGGACAAAAAAAACTTTACTACACTCAAAAGGACCAATTACACTGTGTAAGGAAGAACATCAGGCAAAGCCCATTAAACGCAATGAGCAAGGAGTTAGAGATATTCAAGTCCCAAATGACTGCCTTGAGCCACAGGGACAAACATTGCCAAATGCAGGAGGCAAAGAAGACCACATGAGGCCAGAGTAAGTGTTGAAGCTAAACAAAGGAGCAGCAACATAGCCATACTACTGGTTTTAGGTCAAGTTAACTAATTATTAGAAAACTTATTTGTACCTACCAAGTACAAACATGCCTCCCTTTGTTCTAGAAAGATTTATGCCTCAAAAGGTTTTATCCTTTTAAAACACTTCTGAGAAACATCCAGATAACTTCTGGAGACTTTAGTTCAAAAAATTTTAATGTCCACAGTGGTAGATAGTTACCTGATGATCAGGATGAGCTTAGGGTTACACCTAAGGTTGACATACATCTATAGAGAAGACTGGATGGAATATCAGATCTAGGAGTCAGCAGTTCAGAGAAGTCAGTTTAAGTACCATGACCTGGTAAAGCTAGTCCAGGACATGAAGCAAAAATAATGTTATCTTTGAGGATTCTGGCTACATTCTAACAGAAATATTCAGAAGCACCACAAGGAACTGTTTGTACTGATGTCTTTAAAGTATCCCTCTGACAAATAAATTGTAAAGTCTTCAGAAGATAAAAAAACCTTGCCATTTAAAGGAAATTAAAAACAACATAATGGATGATAAGCAGACACTAAACATATTAAAGAACCACTACCCTACAGAATAAGAGTACCTCTGTTTTAAGGAAATAGTAACTGTGCCTCCTTGTTGGTAGATGCCCAGCTCAGCTCTACCAACCAGGGTATTGCCATCTCAGCTTTCATCACAATAGTCAGCATTTGCCCCCACCTCAAAATATTAAACTTTTTACTCAGACACTTAAGTTTAAAACTAGCAGTGAAGACGGAAAAAGAAGAAAATGGATCTTTCAGTATTCCACCGGTGTATTATTCCATGCACTACAATACATTCAATTTAGATGCATATGAAAAGTAGGCGAGAAAAAAAGAAGTGACATATCAGAAGTTACCTGACAAGATATCCTGTCTTTCCTTCATGTCTCCAGATGGGCAAACCACCTGACTACACTTAAAAGCCACACGCCAGATAAAAGTTGTAGGCTGCTCTTTCTACTTCTCTGAAGTTTACTCCCTGTGAAGGTCAAACACAATGATGACCTGACCAGCAAGGATTTCCACAAATCTGAAGCCTGAATGAAGCATTTGCCTCTGCAGGGTCTCAGGCCAGCAGCCTTCCATGTTAGTTCAACAACAGCTTGGCCCACAAAAGCCTAACTTTGATAGGGTTTAATAAAGGCTGTTTCTCTTCTTCTTTAGTGTTTGAAAAGCATCTCACAGAAAGTCTGCAGACAAGAGTTTCTCCCCTCGCTATGGAAATGGGGCACATCCAGCCACTTCTGCTCAACGAAGCTGATCTTCTCCACCAAGCACACTAAGATAACTAAAGAGCTACCATTTCTGTTGCCGTTAACATTCCCCCTTTCACAAAAGCTAAACTCCTACAGCACCATCCACCTAAGCAGGCTATGCTCTAGCCAACTTACTTGTGCAAAGAGAACTACAAGGGCAGCATTGTCAGGGTACTCCAAGTGCTTTGAGTAAAAGTGATGAAGAGCAGCAATGTCGTTCTGAATCAGCTCTCTCTTTTCATTGTCTAGTTTGTCAATGTCTGTGGACAAAGAACACATTCCATTTCAGTAACAGAAAAACTCCCCCATGCACTGCAGCTAGACTTAGGTTAGAACAGGCCCAGACTTAAACACCACACCCCCCCGCCAAGGACAGGCTACTTGGAATTAATGCAAAGAGCCTGTTCTTCCATAAATACTACACTGCTTCTGCCAAAGCCACATGTGCACTACAAGAACATGAAGGATTAAAAAGCATTTTCTAACATCTCTAAATTAGCAGGCCATTGGACATAAATTTCCCTTTCTTGGGAGAAGGGTTATAGTCTTCAAAGTGCATTTGTTAACTCTAGCAAACAGCCCAGCCAGCCCTGGCCCTCTAGAAGCCTATCAACTGTGGGTAGCTATCCCCAGCTGCCTAAAACAACCTTATGAGCTATGTGGTATCTATGGTGGTATCAAGTCATACTTAAGGTCACTTGTCTTAAAGTACACTTATAAAGCAAAACTTTCTCATACAGACCTATTCTTATCAGCACCAACAAGCCCAAACTCCTGCTAAGAGCATGTGCTTTTAAAAGACATGGTCTTTCCTAGCAGAGAGGGTCCAACTATTCGTGGCCACATGTGACAGGGATCTAGCAACAACACTGGGGCTAGTCACAGGGGTTCTCTCTGCAGCAAGAGGAGGATAACACAAGGGTGCCCAGGAATGCAATATACCTGACCTGTTGCAGGCACCTGCTTTAGGAGGTAACAGTGACTGAGAATACCCATAGCTCCATGGGCTGGGGGTTCACCATCAACGAAGGTGTGTTTAACCTGCAGATATCTAAGGCTAATAGGAGACAGCAGGAATATCAGTGGAAATGTCCTTGCATACCTTCCAACTGTATTCCATTATAGGCTTCTTTAGAGATTTACCCTCATACAAAGTTGTGGCCACTGAATCTTTTCCTGCCTGGTCCATACAGAGCAAGCTAAATGATCAGGTATACTCCTGGTCCCCTCTCTCTCTCCTCAAGAGCAAAGTGTTGGGAAGTTTGTTCCTAATCCTCTCTCTCGCAGTGACAGTGTTATAAGCTCTCTCCTGCACTGAGAGCCAGCAACTCAACCATTTCCTCTCTCCAACTCAAAATAATAGTGGAGAGCAAAATGTGTAGGAAGAGTGAAGGATTCACAACAGTGGAAGAAGGAGGAAATTATTTGTAAAGCAGATGTGAATGATAGGTGAGTCACGAAAAACACGGAGGAAAATGAAATGGGATGATTTGATGAGAATAAGAACAAATCAGAAATAAGAAATTTTGAGCTTCCAGCTGACAGCCAGATGCATTTTCCTCTCCTTTGTAGGGTGTTGCAAAGTGTAAGGCAGTTCCTGACCATGGTAAAGGTGTGCTAAGAGATGAGATGAGTCAAAAAGGCAGAAGGAACAGGGATGCTTATTAACAAAACAAAGGCTTCTAGAGGACAAGTGGGACACTGCAACAGAAAAAAAACATTTCAGCCTTTTAGCACCCAAATAATAAGTTACTAAAGACAAGCTGCAATGCAGAAGCATATACTAACCCATATTCTCCTCAGCCTCAATCCTATCAACTTACCTGTAAAAATTATCCTTGCCTTAGACAAAGTTAAATGTTGGCATTTTCCCCCCTTGTTCCCCAATTGTCCCAACGGCAGTGACAGGAGCTTTTGTTCAGGAAGCAAGATTGTAATCTTGCTGCGCTTGGTTACTCTGCTACCTTGAGTGCTAGCAATGACTACATTTATTCAGCATTTTTTAAAAGGCTTTGGAAGCCATCAGCGTGAGAAATGTGAATATATAACCTATTGTCTCTGTGTACCAAGCACCAAGAAAGAGAAACAATAGACCAGTGAAAACTGTGCCCAGGATGGTCACTGGGCCCCTAGTTGGTCAACTCGTAACTCTGCCTTACCAGACATAAACAGCAGTTTTCCAGTTAAAAGCAAGTCGTTGTCTCATCTCCTTCCTTGGATTATTTTAGAGCATTTAGGACATGGAATTTCAACACAATCATATATAACATGTCAGATTTGACTGGCAGTGACAGATACTGAAGCACAGTCCAGAGGGTTCTGCAATTAGCCCCTTAGTCACTGTCACCATCAAGCAACTGTGCTGTCTCTGATTTTATGCCTCCTGGTAACAAATACCAGCTATTTTAATTTTACAACATTACAATTCTCAAAAGACACTAGAGTACCAGAGAAGCAAGATGTATGCATGCTACATAATTAATTCTGTCTAGGTTTTCACCTTTGTTTCACAGCCCCCACAAGCAACCAAGAAAAAAAAAAGAAATAAGAGTACTGCACTTTCAAAAAAATGAGGAACCACAATTCTCTTTGTTTGCTCCTTTCTTACAACAGGGGTGGGATGCTCTGAAAGGTTTCCATGGAGTGGGGCCAGGGGAAACAAATCATTAATACAGTTAAGTCTAAGCTTACCTGCAAGCCTTTTTTACTTACGTGATTCAAACTCTTTTACAGCAAGTAGCTTCTCTGAGTGTGTTCTTTCAGGGTGAGTTCTCTAACAATAAGGGGAGGAAAAAACAGTAAGAAAATGTTTTAATTTGGCAGTTTTGTGTACTCATTCATTCATAAGTTGGGAACTCCTAAGTGTAAGACAAACCCAAATCCACACTGCATGGAATTTATAAAAGTTGATGAACAGCAATGAGTTAAATTGACTGCTCTCAGTAAAGGTATAGAAATATTCTCTCCACCCCAAATTAGGCAGCCAAAGATTAACTCCTATCAAATTTATATACATAAACTGAACAGTATTTTAAATATGTCATTTGCTTTGTTCTAGACACCCAGAAAGCTGCTAACAATAGCAAGCAGGCAGAAGACAGGCTTTGCTTTGAGGAAAGTGAATAAACTGACTGTTGACAGAGTTCAAAAGCAACGCTCCACTGTTGGCCTAAGGCCACTGCTTTGTAATCTTGTCCATTAAATATGGCTTTGCAGGTGGCCCAGCAGCTGAGGTTCAGGGACTGTGGTTTGCATATTTAGCTTTTATATGACATGTAGGGTTCTCCCCCCCGTAAGCGATAAAAGCACAAATTTACTCCAGTGACTTTTTGTCATTAACGTTCGATTTTGTTTGTGGATCATCACTAAACTATGCTTTAATTAAGTCACACACACGTATATTCACACACACATATACACACACAGCAAGTATGCAGGTACCTTCCCAGCAGGCCACCAAAATCCTCCCTATGTACAGTATCCAGATTGCCCTTGTCACATAAGCAGACCTCAATCACACAAATATGCTCCAAAGAGGATTTGTTTTTGCAGAGAGTTTAGACCTCTACAAAGATACACAGCATAACCTTGAAACTCATGAATCCCATTCCCTCCCTGTAAGCACTTGTGTTATCCTCATAGTTAGGGAACAGTGAAATGGAGCGTTCCCAATGCAATCTTCTTTTGTTACTCATAATATTCTTTTTCTTCAAAGACCAAGGGTCTGAGATTTCTCACCTAAACTCTGGCTTTCACCAGTCAACTCAATGATAAATGTTTATACCTGAATACCTCAGAGGTGTTATTGACTCACAAATGTACTGGGAGTTGTATGCTACATAAAACTATGCAACTATAGCTGAAAAATACTACAACAGGCAACTGCTTCATAAACATGTCAGTGCCTGCAGCCAGATAACACTAGAAGCATTCCTCCGAATTTAGCCATATATACCAAGTTTCACTATTCCTTCTTGTCATCCATGTGGCCTTGGTGCCAGCTCACAAATGTAACCCGGAGCTCAAATCTATTGGAACAGAGGCTGAAACACTATCAGTAAACATCTCCAGACTCTGTTCAACAGTACCTTAAGACATAAGTTATAGCTACACACCTTAAGACCTCACTAGCCTTTTGTTAGCTTCCCTCAAAAGTCTCCAGCTGGGCTACGGTGGCCCTGACGCTGCTGCAGTGCTCTGATGGTCAGTTTGTTCAGCTGCTCATGCTCTGTACACAGGAAACTTGAACGTATGTGCTTTGCAGGGACAGTTACTGTCGGTCAATTTTCATTTTCCTGCCTTCTCTGGCACCCAGAGTAGGAGCATACCTCCCAAGTCAAGCCTCTTGCTCACCTGTTTGGCAAGGATCCTCGCCGTTAGTCTCACGGTCTCTGAGGGACTCCAGTTCTGCCCGAAAGTGCACATGGAAGCACACTCAAGCTTGTGCATTGGCCAGTCTTCCTTCTGAAAACATAGAAAAATACAACTAAAAAGAAAAAAAGCCATGGAGATAAAGTGATGAAAAAGGGAATGAAGCAAGTCCTGCCAGATCCTAGAGGTCAAGTCAAATGTGTTTCCTTTAAAAAAAATAAGATGACGCTCACTAAATCTGAACAAAAGCTTAAGTCATATTTAAGGGGTACAGCTATCCTGCTTTTTTCAAACAAATTCACATGGGATGAGCCAAGGTCAGAACATCTTCATTTACTCAATGGAAAAAAAAGAATTAAATGACAAAGAAGCAAACAGACAACAGGATTTATAAATCACCAGTTCTTATTGTTCAGATCAAGCACGTGAGGACAGAGTAGGTCTGAGCTTGATGGCTTTATTGGGTTCATTTCCATTTAATACCTTGGCCCCTCATACTGAGACAACCCTGGTGTAATCAGGAGTAATGCCTCTGAAGTCAATGGATTCACAGTCACTGCAAGAATCGGTGTATATAGGGTCAAACCCAAATCTTCTGAATAAAAATATCAGATTTTTTCCTTAATGTTGAAGAATAAGAGTACAGCTCGACAATGAAGACACACCAATATGGGCAAACACATTTTAGTTAAGAATGTATAGCATAGTCCTAGCTGAACATACAGTAACACTTGGACTGATGGCACAAAGCACCGGCTTTTGGCACTCTACAAGTTTCATCCAAAGCCACAGAATCTTTCAAAGGATAGCACAGAATCACATATTAAGAATCTGCACTGGCACAGGCCATCCTCAGACTGCATCAAATTTCATTTTATTCATTCACTCGAATAGTCAAGCAAAGCACAGTTATTAATTGCTATATCTCATCCCAAACACACATTTATAGCACTGTTAGAACAGACCTATAGTGTTCTGTCTGCACAGAGAGCACCATGTTTTGTTTTCATACCAGACTCAAGTGAAAACTTGAAAACCTTTTTGCAGCTTCCAAAATGCTCTTGAGTTCCCTTACTGTAATTCACCCAGTATCACACACCTTGTGTTGGCCCACTCCCCTAAAATTTTTAAAAATAATTAAAAAAACTTGAATAATATGCCCCACCACAGTGACTGAGTGGCAGGAACAGGAGGAACACAGTTTCCCCCAGCTGCCTAACCACTAAAGGCAAGAGGCATTTGAGACACTGGAGAGACACATTTGAGGCTATCTAAAACATCTACACAGGACCAGTAAATATGATACATGTTTACTGGGAAATGGATTTCCTGTGGAAACTACAGCTGTAGGCTACATAGAACAACCCAAGGCTCTTAAACAGTCAGCAGAATCAGAACCCTCAGTGTCTTCTGCCTTGGCTGGTTAACTTATCACAGGTTTTGCAGATCAAAACAAAAGCTGAGAGCACTAATTTCAGAGTTACTACACCAAAAATTCTTCCACTGAAATCAGCTATTTTAACTCCCCTGGGCATGGACAGCTTTAGGAATTTATTTTATTAGGAAAAGAAAGGTAAGCACCTGCCCCAGCTTTGTGTAGGATTCGAAGCAGTGCAAAGGTATTCAACCCCTCACAATGTCAACTCCATTGTCCTTGACATCTCAGTAAGGTGCTTCCAAAAAAACCTACATACAGGCTGCTTGAAATAAGAAGCATAAGGATGTGGCAATACAGACCAGAACCAAAATAGTATATTACACTCTAATCATGTCATGTGAAATTACACTCTCAACTCTCCTACAGCTGTCACATTATAAAACGTATCCCCAGAGAGACCCATTTCCTATGTATGCCCCAAGACTTTTTTCTGGAAAATTCCTGATAGCCTTTGGTTAGGAATCCACAGGCTAAAGATTAAGAAGAGACAGAGGGAAATCTCATCTTTCACCTCTTCTTTGCACACACATGACACCAACTAACTTTAGGATGATAGTTGGGTGTTCAAAAAGTGAAGGCAGAGAACCTGAAGTTTTGCAGGATTCAAATCCATGCACGTTGGTTAAATAAACAGGAGAAGTTACAAACCAAAAATCAAAATGCAAAATCATGTGCCTGTCTTGAAGCAGTGTTTTTAAAAATCCTTTTGTCCCTTTATTCTTTACACATCGTTAATTAAAATCTTTCCCCAGGCAGAATCATACTGAGTTATATGAACTAGTAGGGAGGTTAAAGGGACAAGATGCGGCCGAATTGTGTGAAATGAGATAAAAGCCTGAAACACCACAAAAAGAGAAAGTACTGATGACTGAGTAATACCTGGGATGGAAACACTATGACAGCAGCTTTCCTTGCAATCACAGCAGGACTGCATTTTGCATTCTTTTCCACATTTTCCTCCACGTAGTTTGAATTATAACAAGTAGCATTGTTCTAGCTGAATCCCTAACGCTATATTAATGGTATTTTCTTCCTATTTTCATTACCTCCACAGTATTTCTCCTTTCATTTAGGAGTGACAACATTTTTGGAAGGGAAGTTCTTTAAAGCTTATGCTTTCCACATCAAAGCATGGAAACACTCTTCTTCACCAAGTTCTTCAAAAAGATTCCACAGTCCAGGACTACTGGATTAATTGCCAGAACACTGTCTTTTATAGCTCAACACAGAAAAAAAACAACAAAACCCAAAATGTAATACTCAAAAAAAAAAAAAAGACTCAAGTCCAAACAAATGTCCTTGCACCTCCTTTCTCACATAGACTTTTCAATACAATATAAAAACTCTGTTGTATTTCACTCAATCGAAAAGAAACAGACACAAATACCAGACAGAAATTATGGGCAAGCCAGTGCAGGGGTTAAGCCCAATTCTTCAAAATCTTAAGCCCCAGTGGTGATCAAAGGGCATCCAATTCTTTAACTGAATTTCAGTGAGGCAACTTCGGTAAAGTTCTCCGATACAGCCCTTCAACAAGCAGTAAAGGTAGAAGTTTCACTCATCTTCACAGCCATCCTTTCCTACTATCATTTATCAAATGCTCGGCCATAGAGAGTATTTGACTTCCATGGGTTAATGTTCAGCAGGTTCACAGGAGACATTTATCAAACAAAAATACATGGAGAAAGTTTTTGGATTAGGGGGACAGACAATTCCCCAAGGCAATCTTAAGCAGGGTCTTGCAGTGTCAGAACACTTTTTTGCAGAATCATTACAGCAAAAATTTCTTATTTTTTTCTACAGCTCACCAAAGAGGAGCATACAATTTCTATAAGGTCCCATTTAAAACACACCTGCTTAATGGTATTCCCAGGTCTCCACCTAAATTTTGAGGCTTTCTAACTGGTTAAAATAACTATTTCCCTTACTCCAGAAATACCAACTACAGCAGCCTTTAACACGACACATTAAGAAAAAGCCATTTGAACATTTTGTTCAAAATATATTTCAAATACTGAAAGTCATGACAAAAACATCTCTTTCTGCACTCTGGCTAGCTGATCTCCATTCTGTCTGGAATAAATAATAGCTATGTGTAATAAAAGCAAGAGGAGTTCCAGTAGCTGGTTCAAGTTCACCAGTTCCACAATTGCAACCACATAACCCTCTTAAAACATTTCTCTTCAGAGTGTTTGAGCAGCTAATTTATGAGGAGAAAAAATGAACACAGGTCTCCTGCTGTTTGCCTAAAATTATTATAATTTAAGAAGTCAAGACCCGAACAGCTGCAGATGGGGGCTGAAAGCCACTATTATAATAACAGGCCTGTGCTCCAAGGAGGCTATAGTGGAGAGCAGAATGGTATGAATCAGCTGGAAATCACAATCCCTTTTAAAAGAACTGGATTAGGGGTTGGGAAAAGAAAGATGGAGAAAACCCAGGACAGATCCAGCCCACAAAACACTGAAGGCAGCAAGGACAGGTAGTGAAGGCAAATTCCATTCTCATGTGTCCTGTATCAGAGACTGAATCCACACCTATGCAAGCATCCAGCTCAATACAGGTCAAACATGCAGTTATCTATCTTAAAAACAAAATAGATCAAAACAGGCAAAAGATACATGTTAGGGAGCTGTGCCAAGCCAGTGTGCATGCAAATGGGTGTGTATAGACAGAGCCTTACACAAATCAGTCACTACATCACTGCAAGACTTAGTCTCCTGGGTTCAGTCTCTCACAAAGCATGACACCACCTTTCCTGGTGACCAGGGCAAATGGATTATACTGCAAAGCAGAACCAGGTCAATCCATCAAACACCTGGCCATACAACAGGAGATGGACTTTTACCACCTGGGGGATCTTCAGCAAGGCAATTTCTCTTTGCATACCTATACCCACCTCATTTTCAAAATCAGAAATGCCACAGAGGCTGCTGTGAGGCTTCATTCATTAAATACTAGGAAAGTATTTTAAGAGCCTCAAAACAAGGATACGATATTGCTCAAAAGAGCGGGAAATACATGTAGTGTCAGTAACTTTATTTTCAATGACCTTGGTATTCCAAAAGAAATAAAACTCACTGAACAGAAACGTTCTAGATGCCTGCAATTATTAAATCTGTAATTCAGAAAAAGACATAAAAAAAAATTTGCTTCCTGCTGCACACTTTGGCACCTTTCTCCTTCTGATCCACCTCTCCCCACAATGAACAAAAATTCCTATGAATTGTGGTATAGCAGGTATTTAAGTAAGAAAAAAGTAAGCCCAAAAGCTTTGGGGTTTTATCCCAGACAGCGTACTTCATGCAGTAAACAGTTGTCAAACTGAATTATATTGAGTAACAAGGTATTAACCAACACAGGAAATCATACCATGTCTTTGTTGGGTATGTCTAATTTTTACCTGAACCAAGCAAAGAAAACATGAATTTAGAGAGGAAACTTAACTTCAAACAAATAAAATTTAAATGAACAATGCCATCACAATTCTCAAGTAAAGCCCTGCCCTTTTATCACTGTTGCATGAAGTCTCACATCCATGGAGGCAAAAGGGACACATTTGCTGTACATTCCAGTGTTACAAGTTCAGTATCAAGGCACAGATAAGCCTTTTTGGCTTTGACAAAGAATTGCTGAACTGCTGAAAAATGCCTTTGAACAAGACAGGGATGAAGATGCAGTGTAGATTGGCTGTGTAGCACGTACAGTCAGTAGAGACCAGCTTTTTAGAGAATATTATGCTTGAAGGTAACTTTGAAAGAATGTCAAGGAATTCAATCTTAGCAATATTCATAAATTTCATCAGACTGACTCAGAATGGCCCAAAAGACAGAAGATAGTGTTATATCAACTAGAGAGTCAACAGCCACATGTATATCACCAGTAAGAATGAAGTGCTAGTACCTGGGTTTGTCATACTATTGTCTAGGCACCAACAAAATCTAAAAAAGGTCTTTATATTTTAAGAATCATACCACACACCAACAGGTAGAGAAGATTTTAATTCAACAACTTATCAGACAGATAGGCTTTTACTGAGCATCATCTTCAACAGATTAAGGATACTCAATTTGAGCAGTTCAGGTTTTTATTCTAGGAACATGTACCTTTAGAGAGGGAGAATTCCAAACACCCAAAAATAAAAAATAACAGTAAAAAATTCAATCTAAAAAAAGGCAATACATGTACAAGACTTTACCCAGAGGAAAAAAGAGAAAATCCCTTCTTGTTTGTAAATATAAAAGTATAAACTTCGTCAAGGCTAGAAGTCAGGACATTGAGGGAGGAACACTTGGAGGTAAAAGCAAAGGACTGTGTATGAGAAGGAATAAGTTCTTCTACTTCCACCATATCTACTTGTTATTTTTCCCAGCACAAATTACTGGGATTTCCTACTTCAGAAAATCTTGCTTACCTGCTTCCTAAACGATGGTGAATTTTATGTGGCAAGAGAAGAAACTCACAGTCAGATAAAAACTGCTAAATAGCCAATAGTATTTCCTTCCCTTGTCTAGTTAAAAGCTTCCTAAAAAATAATGTCCTGTGGAAACATTTTTTAGAAATAAGCATTTTTCATGAATGAATCATGGGTTTTTAGGGTTTTTCTATACCGTCTTTAAAACTCATCCAAATTCCTCTCAAGACGCTTAAGGACGCTCATACAGTAATCTTCCACTCTGAGTATCGTATAAACTACTGCAAATTTTGTAAAAAACTTATTTCCATTAAGCATTTTGAGTCCTACTGGTGCCTCAAACCCAACAGGCTATTTGATTTGCCCACAATTCACTAAGATTCTACGGGAAAGCAGAAATCTGGGGAGGTAATAGAAAGAAAACTAAGGAGAGGCCAGGCTCACTTTAAAACTTGTGCAACAAGAGAATCTTTGAAATAGCAGTGGCCACGTCCAAAGCGCCTGCAAACAGAACAGCACAAACCACAACATCTCAGTCCAGATAACGACAACGAAGAATTCTTTGCATGTACCCACACATGCAACAGCACGCTACCATGTAGGAGAAGGTTTGAATTATTTATAGCTAACACGTGATTGCATGCCAAACCTTTGGTGACTCAAATCCTTCATGAGCATTGTTCCATACACTCTGTGCCCAGCGCCACAGACCTTACATAGCTTACTTTATTCAACTAGCAATCCATTTGAGTTATGCACACATAAACTGGATAATTCTTCCATATCAAGCTGACAGCCCCCAAAGGCTAAAAACTAGTTCTGGTACAAGTTTTTTGGTTTTTTTTGAAAGGTGCTTATTCTAACTTGAAGTAAAAATGGAGTTGAAACTGCATGCAAATGTTTTGGACATCTTCATATCACTTTACTTTAGTGCACGCTTATATTTAAAAAGCAAAGTATACAAAAAGAATAAAAGTTGCCAGAATGAGTAAATTAGGAAGAAAGCATGGTAGGTTTCAAATGGTTATGACTATGATCAGCTGTGGCAGTCCCAGTACTCAAAATATTTGCAAGGATTCTAAAAGAAAAAACCTTAACAAAACTCCCTTAAGATGGCTATTTAGTGATTTGATTTTTCCATTAGACACAGGCTCTTACCAGTTTAGTGAGCTAATGTTAAATTATCTGGTTTGTCCTTAAAGG
Organism: Lepidothrix coronata; assembly: GCF_001604755.1. Taxonomy (NCBI): domain Eukaryota; kingdom Metazoa; phylum Chordata; class Aves; order Passeriformes; family Pipridae; genus Lepidothrix; species Lepidothrix coronata. The sequence continues at coordinate 181,073 of NW_016690213.1, forward strand.
AAGAAGTAATACAGACATAATTAGTGGGCTGACAGGCAGGTCTAATCAAAGTCTCAGTGGTACCAAGCCCTGAAGCCACTATCTTGAAAGACTCATGCAGACCGTATCCAAATCCTGTAACTGTGCAATGCACAACTCCATGGTCAGCATCTGTAGGATGCTGAAAACAACTGGACTGCTATTAACCATAACTACAATTAGAGACTGTAAATGCCACACAAACAAAAACTGGGAGTTAGCAACCCCTGCCCTCCTTCCCCCCCGCACCCTCTCAAATTGCATTACCGTACCTGGCATTCCACATTGCAGTAAAAGGCCTGTTTACATCTTCCACACTTGGACAATCCTTCTTTCCTTAAAAAGAAAACAGAAGTATTCTGTTCTGAAATAAAATTGTATGCTGGATCACTTTTTGCACATTGTTTTGCATTTCACAATGAATACTGTATCTTCTTCAGGGCACTACAACTACAGATTGAACTACATCTTTGAACAGCAGACACTATTTTTATTTGTTTAGAGTTCCAAAAGCAAGTTTTTCCTAACAACTGTTATTATGCAAAAGCAGCCCTCTGCTGCCCTGATAAATTGCTGGGTTTGTAAACATGTTATTCTATGCTATTTGACAGACAGCATCATTTTTTTTGCCACTATAAGATGCATAATGAGCTAATTTTTCTTGTTTTCCAAACTTTCCAACCCCTCTGTATACTTGCTCACCAATTTTAACCCTTTGCTTTTGCTTTGCCCATTTTATTGCTTCTCTGCCTGGTTACAGAAACCTTTGTTTCATAACTGTCTCCCAACACCAAGAAAACATATTGCATTATTAAATACACTGTTTGATCTCCTGTCACCTCATAGCCCCTTACTGTCCCACTAAAGTCTTCTCTGGTATCTGTGTATTCTGAGCCGACTTAAGGCTCACACCTTCCTTTTTTTATAGCTGTATGTATCCCAATAGAGGGAACTGCTGAAAAGAAGGTCCTTTTCTGCTTCAAGGTTCATGTGCTGTAGCAGATGCCACCAAAAATAGAACGTGTTACCCAACGAATGACATTTTGGTGTGACAGCAATAAGGATCTCTCAGCAGTATTGAAAACTTTAAAATGTCTGTACGCCCTCCCTGGTGTAAGTGGCAAAAAGAAATTGTCTTAAACTCAGTTCATTGGACTAAAACAAGGGTGAGTGTTCTTGTATGACATGATAATATACAACATTTCAGTGGTCACTGGCATCCAGAGCCCATAAAGCACGGCAAATCTGGCATCCCCTGATTGTTCCTGCAAAGCAGAAGGTGCAACATGAGTGAGCCAGGCTAACATCATGACTCCTCTTGCTGACAGTATGTACCTCAAGCACAACCGTGTATTTAAAGTAACAAACACTATCTCATGCAAATACAATGTTACAAACTCATTGTGCCATGTTACTACAATGGTTTTATTACCACATGTCAAAGTTTCTCTGCCCAAGGTTAGCGCTGAGCCCACAACCTTCCTCCTAACATCCTTTGCCATTTCAACAAGCAGAGTTCAGAATCTAGTACATGCTAGTTCAGTGCTAATGCAACAGTCACAGACAGAAAACACATGTCTCAGCACTGGCAGATCACATTACATCACTGAGGCATCATTCCTCTTTATGGCACCTCATCACCCTGGTGTGAAATAAGTTTCAGATTACCCCACTAACTGCTATGCTACCGCCTTCAACATATTCTTTGATTACTGTGCTCCTCCAGAGCTCCAAAGGAAAAGCTAGCAAGGATAACAAGCAGTTTATGTAGGATGATCCTGGAGATGATCTTTAAAATCTATTCCACGAGATAACTCTTATCTTTACAGCATTACTGCACATCAAGGGAGCATGGAAAGTATTCCTTGGTCCTTTGGTAGACAAATCTTCTGAATGTAAAAAACAAAACCAGCAGTTAGCCACAAGAGTAAGAAAAAAAAAAAAAAGAAAACCCAACAACACCTCCACCCAAAACTTAGGGGCTAGGAAAAGCCACAGGTGTGAAGGAGGAGAAGAAAACCACTTCAATTGTACCCTTCAACAAATTAAGGAACTTCACTAGGAACTACATTAGGTGCTCATATGCAAATAGAGGGGTGAATAAAGTGAGTAAGTCATATATGTAGACAATGTAATGAGGAAAGAAAAAGGACATATTGATAAAAATAGCAAAATTACAAAAGTTGCTTTCCTTTACTGATGCAAACACTAACATATGCTCTGAGTTATAACCAGGCAAGCACTGTGATTCTTCAGTGAGCTGCCAGAAGCCATGAAAGTACTACAACTTCTAAAAATGTGGCGCAGTGTGACATGTGACTGACGTGTCACAGTGTCATGTGCATGCCTGATTTTCTAACGGTAACCCTAATCTGCTTTTTTTGTTGTTGTTGTCTTCCTGCAGCAGCTGGCATTGAGAGGCTTGTAGCAAACGCTGGAATACCTGCCGCAGGTCAAACGGCCTCTCCACACAGGCGAGGAGAGCAGCTGCAGAGGCCGCAGAAAGCTCGAAAACTCGAGCACCCCGCAGCCCGCCAGCGCCGGGAATCACGAAGCACGCAGCAGCCGGCAGCGCTCCAGCCCGAATGCTCCCAGTCATGAGACAACGAACCTCTTGTGCTGTCTGCACCCCAGCAAAAGCAGTTTGCCAGAAGACTAAGGGTTTGGACAGAGAAGAGAAAATATACAGACATTGCTGTATATTTCATTACAGTTATACATTCCGTTCGCACCGTGGAAATGCAAAGCTTGAATAAGGCGATTGCAGAGCCCTCCTCTCTTATCAAAAACTCCATTAAGACCATTGAACATTAAGTTATTACTAAACCAGATGGATCGATGAAACTTCCTGTGAGAGGATGGTTACGCACGTGCCTACGTAACCGCCAGCGCACGGGAAAAGCAGAACTTTTTTTTTTCCTTTCTTCCTTTTTTCCCTGAGCTGCTGAGCAGGGAAAACCAGCTCTGAAGCTAAAAGTTTCATCCTGCCACAAGGACCACGAGCCGAGGAGGAGGGAATTTCTGCTACCGAACCGCCAGCAGCTGTGCCGGCCCCGCCACCGCCCGCCGAGCGCTGCCCGGCGCCCCGGCCCTACCTGGCGAAGCAGCCGTCGCAGTGGCCGCCGCGCTCGCTGACGGTCAGCACGGCGGCGTAGGCCGGGCAGCTGAAGAGCAGCTCCCCCACGGCGAAGCGCCGCCGCGCCCGCAGCCCCCGGCCCTTGCCGGGGCTGGCGAACCGCTCCAGGCCGCCCGCCTGCGGCGCCGCCTCCGGGCGCATCCCGGCGGCGAGGAGGGGAAGGGAAGAGGCAGGGGGCGCCGGGGCTCCGAGCGCTGCCCTCCCGCACCGCGTCCGCCGGCACACGGGGGCCCGGGGAGGCCGGCGCGGCGCTGCTGCCGCCCGCGCCCGCCGCGGGAGCGCCTCCTGCGGGCGGCGGGGGACTCGCCGGCGGCTGCGCACCCGGGGAGCCGCGGGGCCGCGCTGGAGCGGGCCGGGGCCGCTTCGGCCCGCTGGGTACCGAAATCCTGCCGGCCCTGCGGCCCCTCGGCCCGCCCGCCGCCCACCGGCATCGGGGAGCGGGCTGCCTGAGCACACCCGCCCTCACCGGCGCGGCGGGAGCATCCCCGAGACCCGGATCTCGAGCAGCGGGCGCCCCGAGAAAGGCGCTCTCCCGCTGACCTGGCAGCCCTCTCTTTGCACACGAGCACCGAATATAGTTCCTAGTAAAGCGAGTCCCATTAATTTGGAGAAGGGTACAGCTGAGATGATTCTCCTATCCTCCTTCACACCAGTGGCTTTTCTTAGCCACTAAGTTTTGGGTTGAGTTGTTGGGGTTTCTTTTAGCTCTTGCGCCTAACCACAAATTTTCTTGTGCCAAAGAAACTGGGTGGTTTTGTTTATCACACTCAGAAGATTTGTCTGCCAAAGGACCAAGGAATACTTTCCATGCTCCCGTGTTGTGCAGTAATGCTGTAAAGATAAGAGTTATCTCGTGGAGTAGATTTTAAAAATCATCTTCAGGACCACCCCACTTAAACACTGCATGTTATCTGTGCAAACTCCTCCTTTGGAGCTCTGGAGGAGCACAGTGATCAAGGAATATACTGAATGCAGTAGCATAGCAGTTGGTAGGGAAATATGAAACTTATTTCACGCTAGGGTGATGGAGTGCCACTAAGAGGAACAGCAAGGCCCCCCAGGGCAGAGCACCTCAGTTGTGAGCAGGTTTGCTGCTCAGGTCACAGGATGTTCATGTGTCACAGCCTGCTGGATAACCAGGGCAGGACTTGGCTCATGCAGGTGTGGTGCCATTCAGGTTTTCCTACCACCTGCCCTGGTTTACAGCACCTACCGTAATGGGGTGACAGCAGAAGGACCCTGTGTGACCTGGTTCTGCAGTGGAGCAAGGAAGCAAGGCCACTGGAGATGGTGGGGTGGACAGGAGATCACAAAGCAGGAAGTGAAGGGGCCTCTGGAGGTGGCAAGCCCAGCCTGCCCCTGCTGCACTTTGGCCAGCTTGAGAGTCAGTGGGCCAATGTTCTTGGCCAGCCAAGCACTGCCCTGCATGGCTTGTAGATGGTTACAGCTACAGAGGTTACAGCTCAGAGGCCGGAAAACCAGCTATCCTGTCCTAGTATTTTAGGATAATATGCTGTAGTTTGAGCCAAAAAAACCCCAAATACATGGAATTAATAAAAAATTGTCATAAGGAATGGACTTCTCTTTTATAACAAATCAGTCAACGAGCAAAAAAACCCCAAAGGTCAAGAAGTTTGAATATGCAACAACTGGCATATTTTGTTGTAAATACAACAAAACCTCCAACAGCAAGAAAATACTGAATTTACACAAAGTAAGAGTTTCTATCTTAGATTTTTTAAGAATAAATCTATTACTGAAATCCAAATACAACAAGGGAAATCAGTAAAGCTGTCTATATTAAGAAAAGTGGTACAGTTTTGTGCCCAAGTATTTTGTATATAATTATCAGTTGTACAATACCCCGATACAGCACTAAAAGAATATTCTTTTTGGAAATGCAAGTGAAGCACTAAAGCAAATGAAAACATTTCTGATGTCACTTGTAGTTCATAAGCGGTGTAGATTGATGTAAACATCCAAAGGTTATAATCTGTGCTGTTAGTATTTGTGTATTTAGTTTTGTGTTAAATTATTTGTACACTAAATCATTGGTAAGCTCCTTTTTGATTAAACACGTCATTTGAAACTTGAGGCTCAATATTTCCACAAGGAAGTAAATCAGTAAAGCGGAAAGAAAACAACTATGTTGAAGAAGCAACCTTGAAATAAGAAATTAGCTTGCAAAAAGGCTTTGAGAATGTTGCTAAAACAAAATGAAATAAAAATTGGTCCAGTAGAACCAGGATAAAAATAACTAGATTTTAATCTTATTAACAGTTCAGTATGTGACAGATATTCATTATGCTAAAGCTATTCTTGTGTTGCTCAGCTGAGAATCTAGTCTTAAATTAAAACAGAATCAGTAGTGTGTAGCTGTTCAATATCAATATTCCATCCCAGTCTGTTTCTCTGGATAATGCCAACAAAGTAGAAGTAGAAACACTAAAACAAGAGTAGAGAAAATAAGCATGCAAAATTCAATTTGCAAAATCGTGTAACTCATTCTGTACTGCCTCGTTGCAGACACGATAAAAGCAGCATCTAATCTACTAACCAAGTACTGCATCTTGTGCATCAGGACTGCCATTTACATCCCAGTTCAGTGTAGACTGTGGATGTCAAGCTCAAAGGTCTGGATTCCTAGTTATAGGCATCTCTATAACTAAGTGTATTTAAAAATAGTGATCGATAATGTATTCACTTTATGAATGAATTAACATTAAGTGGGAAACTGTCATTATGGTCAATCCAGTTTGATTAATTGATAGGTCCATTATAGATAGACAATATATGTATATATATAGAGAGAGACACAGCTCCTAAGCCAATCTACTCTGACTTCTTACACTGCACAAGCTATTGCATTCCTCAAACTAATTCCTGCTCAAAATAGAGCAAAATTTTTAGGAAATAACCAGTCTTGGTTTTAAAATGTTCTTAATAAGTGGTTTAACGGAAAAAAATCTAGTAAACATATATGCTTTATTTCTACCTTTAAAGTCCCAGTTGGCTTTTCAGCTGCTGGATCTTGTTATAACATTATATACTATTTTGAAACATTCTCAGCTTTTTTTCTCTCTACTTTAGTACATTGGTAAAATGAAATGCTTCAGCATTTGCTTCTGAAATCTGAAAACAACATGATATACTCCAGTAGTGAAATCCTGGTGACACTGAAGTAAATGACCAATTCCTATATTCTTTAATGAAATCGGCATTTAATTTGTGTTTCAAATAATGTGTCCAAATAAAAGAAGTCTAACAACTCAATGATCTTAGAGATCTTTTCTAACTTAATGATTCTATGATACGCATTATCAGATCAATTCTAAACAATCACAGACAATCACAGAATAGTCTGAGTTGGAAGGCACTCACAAGGATCCTGAGGTCCAGCTCTTAAGTGAATGGCCCATATGAGGATCAAACCCACAACCTTGGCATTATTAGCATCATGCTCCAACCAACTGAGCTAAGGAGTGTTTTAGTACAATACTTTGTGCTGCATCATAGGCTTCTCTAAGGTCTTGTGGGTTCAGCAACGAGAAGCTTGTGGGGACGTGTCTTTTGGGGGGAACCAGCTGGGATGATGGCAAATGTTATCACACTCCTGTTCCATATTATCACCCTTGTTAAACAGCTGACAATTTGATTATGCCTCAGGTAATGAGGAAAAATTTGAATTTCAGTAGGTCTCTTTTTTAATAAACAGTCATTTAGTTTTAAAAACAATAATAATAATTTACTAAATAGGCTTTATTCCACCCTGAAAAACACTGCTTTCCAAGAGATAATGCATGGATTTATTCACAAGAGTGAAATTCAGCACCGGCCGGCAGTCCCATTCAAACCCTGCAGGAGAAATTCAACCAGCTGCTTGCATAGGTTTTAGCTTACTTTGGATGTTTTCAAGAAATAAAACTGGTTTCTCAAGTTATTAATGAAAACACTTTGGTAACTACTTTGTTAGAGTATTTATCCCGTCCCCATTTCATGTATTTGTACAAAACCTGTAAATAAAACATACTCTTTTGGATCTCCCTATTTCATCTGTGTTTTCATACCACGTTCCTCAGATAATCTGAATTTGGGTTTTTATGAATCAGTTTGAATACCTAAATAAATAATGGTTTATTGCAAAACATAGACTTGTTAATCAAATTATGAAGATTCTCAAGGCTTTAGCCATATGAATATGCATGCAATGACTGAATGAATAGCCAACATCAGGGAGTTTCAAACAACCAGAAAAAGACTGGAGTGCTCTCACTGTTCACAAGATCAGTGGAGGAGTCTGTACCCTATAGAATGTGTTGGGGACCTGGCAGGATTGGGTGATAAAACGATACTTCTCTAAATTATACCTTACCTCTGCAGAGACTTGTACTTCTCATCTCTTCTGCCTTTTTTTAACTTCCGTTATGTCTGTTTTAAATATGAAAGATGATGGCTCATGAAAGGATGTGAAGTAGGGTATAGGTTTAAGAAAGTCACAGAACAAAGTGTCGTGCCTGCTCTTTGAATTTCTTAAAATTAAGGAGTCTTTAGAAGCCGAGCTGTTCACCTTCACTCACAACCTTGGAGCTGCTCTATGGAAAACCATGTGTGTTTGACAGGAAAAGATCCATCTCTGTTAGTCACTTTTAGTTAGGCTTAATCACTTAATCTTCCATAAACGGTACCGCCGAACCGCAGCCTGTACTCTCCAGGAGCGGCTGCATGCCCTGTGCCCAAAGCTGTCTTTTTGTGTTATGTGTCACCGCAGACTTTAGCCAGAAAGGTTCTGAACTTGGAAAGGGAGAGGGGAGTCACTCACTAAGACACAGGGCCCCGAGCAAACTGGAGGGTGAGCTAGGAATAAACAATAAAATCAGCTACAGGCTAGGTACAAGGAGCAATCATAGGCCAGCAGCCTATGGGGAAAGAAAGGACAAAGGAAACGGTATATAACCTTTTCTATATTTAATGCAATTATTTCCAGAGAGATCTGGTTTACTAACCTTGTCTTTTTGATCCCTTTTTTCTGTTTTTTCTTTCTGAAACTATTGGTACCACCAGCTGCTTTCAGCTAACCATTGCAGGTACTGACAAGATACTGATGCATGCTTACACTGTGGTGTAAGTAACGAAAAACTCAGCATAAGCTGGTTTAATAGGCTTTGTGGGCAGATTTCAAGGCTTATCCTAAACTCTGTCTTGCTGTAGCTAAGCAGCTGCTTTTGGTATCTTTGCAATTTATGGGTAGTTTGGGTTCAGATTTGCACCTTTTCAGCAGATGAGTGCAAGTCTATATCATTCTTTGTTAACCAGAGATTAAGTGTGAAGGTAAAAACTCAGCAGGAGCTGGGAAATGCTGCCTTTCAAAGAGCAAAAGTGCAGTTAATCACTTTTAGGAGATAACCTGTGAGGTGGGAGTTCAGGGATGACAGCAAGTTCAGAATTCAGTAGGGGCTGCAAGCATGGTGTGTCACCGGTGCATCTCTTAGGCGGGTGCACTCCCAGCTCCCAGCCCTGCAGGGCCCTGGGCTTGACATTCAAAATCTGTCCTCATGTTATCTTCTACATCTGTGCCACTGATTGTTGATGTGTTGACAGTATTGACATTGCCCAGTACTGAAACACAGACAAAAATACTCTAGAGATGCCAAGACTCTGTTGCTAGGCTGCTCCCAACCAAAAAGGACTGGTGGAAATGGAGAAGCTGGGTGACCCTATAGAGCTGTCTGACTCTTCTCTTTAGAGACATTGTGATAGTGAAAGACCCAGAGATCTAGAAAGAGGTTCCTAATTCTTTTTTTTTTTTTCCTGAAAGGAACAAACTCTTCAATGTCCTCCCCCATCAGGTACCTCCTACAACTTTATCAATACTAACATCCCTACTGCAAGTTTTACAGGGGAGAGTGCAGACTTAGAAGAAGTAGACTCAAGTTTCCACCTACTAAATAGAAGTGATTTGCCTGGGTTAAACATATTTTAATCTACTCATTTGAAGTTTACAAGCATTTTTAGCATGTCATTACAGAAAGCCTGTACACAAATTTCCAAAGACAAAAAGTGACAGCAGCACAAATGTGGTTTCAGAAACATATCATGATGACAGAACTGGATGACTGTGGGGAACAGGCAAGGGCAGCTGTTAGGTGTGAATGTGACACTCAACACTCAGATGCTTGCAGTTCACAATTTGCTTTTATCAGAATCAGCAACCTCAAAACTGCCATTCTGTGTTAACTCCAGCCTGCCCCTGGCAGACCTGCATTAACCTTTGCTTATGGAGCCACGGCAGGACTCAAGCAAATAAAAAAATATTATATGTCAAATTCTCCACTGGTGTAAATCAGCATCTCTCCTTTGAAGGAATGGCACCTGCTCACTCAAGCTGAGGATCTTACCCAGTGCTACTGTAGCATCATTAAGTTGTCACATTCTTCCCCTGCCTCTCCTTTTGTCCTGTAGCTGCAACTTTTCTGCGATGAAGACTAGAGAAGGGTCTTTGATCCTCTGATAACTCCTTGAGGCTCCCTAAGATAATTGGCCAGGACATTTCCTGAGTTATCCAGGGTCATTTTATCTGCCCTTTTACTTGGAGAGGGATTACAGGCAAGAGAAAAGTCTTGGAGCCTTCACAGATGCAGATGACCTACATGAATGTTGCTGTGTGTAGTAGGTCAGGCACCCCTCCTGACATGAGGGACACCCCATTGCCACCAGGCTGTGTTTAACCTATCCTGCTACTGATGTGGAAACAGAAACCCTTCAGGGTGACCTGGGCCCTAAGACTGCCTACTTCTTTTGTCCGAGCACACTGGGGGTGCTGGAAAAGGAAGTGGGTGAGCTGCTTTTCTGCTGATGGAAATATTTACACACTCTAATCTAGCAATCTCTTCATATTCTCTAAAGTTCTCATGGTAAGGCATTTTCTTGAGTTCTAACAATTATTTTTGCAGCTGTTTTTCAAACGTCTGATTTTTTTTCAGCTTCGTGAAACATATGATTGCTGAAACTGTGGCATTTCAGTAGCCACACCAGTGCTGTATAAAGATGTAACATCACATCTATATACATATTGGTTACATTTCTATTTGCATTTGCAAAGATTGCGTTAACAGTACAATCAACAGTAATTTATATATAACTCAGCAACAAAAATGCTCAAGTGCCATGCTTAACACTGACCCTCTTCCAGCTTTGCTAAAAATATCTATATTCGGTGATGACTTGCCAGTGATAACTCATTTTTGAGATTTGTTGCTTAATAAGAGCACTGTTCTGCTGGGGGGTATTTCAATGAGGCTGTACAATATTTTTTTTTAAATCAGAATGCTTTTCAAAATTAAATCAAATGCCATATGAATGTCTCAGTATATCACACTGAAGCAGTTACCTTTTCAGCCAAATTTGTAATCTAATCAGGTTTGTCTGACAAGACCTATTTTCCATAAAACCATGCTGACTGGCATTAATTACTTCCTGTCCTTTCATTCTTTATCAGTCGAATCCCATATTCTATTATTTTGCTCCCCCCTCACCTCCTCTCCAGCTTGATGTTAGGTTAGCTGGCTTATATTTACCAAGGTCATCGTGTTTGTCCTTGGTTAATACTGGCAAAACATCAGTCTTCCAGTCTTCTGGAATTTCTATGGTATTTCAAGATCCATTAAAAATTAACATGTGGAAGGAAGAATCTCCTCCACCAACTGTTTGAGACTCCTCAGGTGCAAGTTATCTGGGCCTGATGAATTACAGGTTTTTATCACAAGTAGATGTTTAACATCCTATTTGGTTACTAATGGATTGAAAAAGGCTTTGGCTGCCTGATATGATACTGCTGTCATCCTACTTTTTCCAAATTGAGGAGAGATGTATTTATTGAGTATGGCTTTCTTCATTATTAATGATTTTAGTGCTTTCGTCTGATTCCTGGCAAATTCCATTGCTGGGATTTCTTCTGTGTATAATGCACTTCACATAGTCCTGTATTTATTTTCCCCCCCTTGCTGGATATACAGATATCTTAAGTTTCAAATTCCTCTTTGTTGTAATTTCCTCTTTTCTTCCTTTTACCACAGATAGTTACTCCTCCTTCTAATTTCTGTCTCCTACAAAATGCAGTAATAGCAGGAAGGAGAGAGAATTATAAATAATATTATTCTTACCTTCTTCCCTTACTGTCCCAGTTTAACTTAATGAATGATTTGGCTGCACCCAGTACTCTAAAAAGCATTGAGTGGGTGGATTCTGGAAACCAAAGAGTCTTCTTTAAGTATACCAGCTTCCACTTACAGGGTGTGATTCCCTATTGACCAAGGAGCTCACCTTTCAGCAGACTAATTCATGTCCACATGGTTGGTGGTTTCTCTGTCAACCACCTTTTCCTTCTGTGACTGCTTTTTCACATGGACAGAAGCAGAGAATACACAGACTTTTGCTGAGAGAAGAGCCACTATCCATTATGAGATGACAAGACCTTCTACTCCTTGAAAGATGAATTCTGGTTCATCAGAGTACAAAATATTTGTAAGAGACTCCACACTGAGAAGCATCACACCAGCAGCAGCTGGAAGGCCTCCAGATGTGTTTATACAGAAATGTAGTGCTGTGCCATTTTTGCATTAAGTGCCAGAGTGCATTTGAAAATTCAGCCAAATTTAGAATATTATTATTGCAATCAATAACTTTGGGAATTCTCATTACTTGCAAGAATTTTTTTGGTCGTCATTTTGCTTGTTTGGGATCTTTCTTGCTTAGCAGATGGGAACAAAAAAAAAAGTAATCAAAGCCTGGGAGTTTTATTTTGAATGAAAGTAGGTTTGTGCCTCTTTTAGGTTGATAGAAAGATAGCTTCCAGGCCAGGTACTACTGTGTGACATTTACAGTTTGCAAAGTAGTTGTTTAAAAAGAAGTTGCACCTCAGCCACATGCTTGGGAGCTAAACTGTGTTTTGAAGCTGTGCCCTTAGCTGCTGGCTGAGTCTACACTGCTACTAGGAGAGGAGCTGAGGTGCAGCCCTGGCCCCAGGGCTAAGGGACTCAGTCCACCTCCCATCCATGCTGCCAGTAGCTAAGGTTCTGTGCAGTAGCCTGCCTGTGTCCCCTTGGCCATCATTTCACGTGGGCTCACCTTTGGGCCTGGGCTTGTAAGCCTTTGGCCCATGGACAGCATTCTATTTGTGGTTTGTTCAATGTATCTGAAATACCATGGCCCCTAAGCTGCAGGCCTTCTGGTGCTAGTTCCACTGAACAGAGCTCTCTGAGATCAGGGATATGAACAAGGGAATACTTGAAGGGCTGAATGTTGTCACAGAGATAGGGAAGGGAGATAACACAATTCAGTCTTGTCCACATTGCCTTTGGGAATGCTTTCTCGAGGAAACCATCTGTCATACTGCCAGGGCGCTGCTTTGGGGGTGCGCTTGGCATGGTCCAGAAAAGAGCCAGAGAATAAGCTATTAGCATGAACTGATCCAGAATTTCAGGTATTCAGCAGTGGAGATTTGCACTGTGAAAGTATTTTAAATGCAGACAACTACAGTTCAGATAAATATTCACTTCTTCCTGCCCATTATCAGTGCTTCCTAGCTTTCAGAGGTAAGAGAATGGTAATGGCAATAATAGTAGTGATAAAACTAAGGGAACTTTTGTCTCCCAAGTGTGATTATCTTTCAGGTTTATATCACTGAGAAGTCTCTCAATGGAATGAGAAAAGAAGCTGCATGGGACTGGTAGTTGTCAGACTCCATACATGCAGTTGTGGCACCTGGACTACAGAGGGTAGGTGAACTTCAGAGCCCAGGCATGTAGAGAGGCTAGTATAGTAGATATGATTGACCAGATAGAAAAGCAAATGATCTTTAAGACAACAATTTTGAAAGTCCCAATATAGAAGAGAAAAAACGAGGCCGTTCAGCAACAGATCTGGATAATACAGCTGAGTTTCGACCTACCCAATGATTTGTGTAAATATTAAATAAAAGTAAAAAAATATTGTTTTGATTTCATAGAATCATAGAATTGTTTGGGTTGGAAGAGACCTTAAAGATCATCTAGTTCCAAACCTCTGCCATTGGCAGGGACACCTTTCACTAGAATGGGTTGGTCAGAGCCCCATTCAACCCAGCCTTGAACACTTATGGGGATGGTACATCAATAACTTCTCTGGACAATGTGTTCCAGTGCCTCACCACCCTCACAGTGAAGAATTTCTTTCTAATATCTAATCTAAACCTGCCCTCTTTCATTGTAAAGCCATTCCCTCTTGTCCTATCTCCACCTGCCCTTGTATTAAGTCCCTCTCCTTCTGTCTTGTAGGTCCTTTTAGGTACCGTAAGGGTTCTGTAAGATCTCCTTGGAGCCTTCTGTTCTCCAGAATGAACAACACGAACTCTCTCAGCCTGTCTTCATAACAGAGGTGCTCCAGCCCTCTGATCATTGGATTCTCCCTTCATTGGACTCATTACTACTGGTCTGTGTCCTTCCTCTGTTGGGGGCCCCATAGCTGGATGCATTGCTCCAGGTGGGAGCAGAGAGCAGAGTAGAGCGGGACAATCACCTTCCTCGAACTGCTGGCCACACTGCTTTTGATGCAGCCCAATATACAGTTGTCTTTCTTGGCTGAAAGTGTGCGTTTTCCATGTTGAGCTTCTCACCCACCAAAATCCCTAAGTCCTTCTCCACAGAGCCGCTCTCAATCCTTTCATCCCTGAGCCTGTATTTGTGCTTGGGATTGCACTGACCCATGTGCAAGACCTTGCTCTTGGCCTCATTGAACTTCAGTGTATTTACATGTTATTAAAATAATAAAAATAAACCCAGGAATTCATGGACAAGTCTATCAAACTTAAGTTGTCCCAGATAATGACTGCATTAACAGAAAGTCAGGATTTCTTCAGACACTGGAAAACTAGGAACAGAAATCAGCTTTTCCAAAGATTATTATGGCATTTTTCCTGCAGTTTTAGAAGAGGGGTAGGGCTTGTCTATACTTCAAGAAATATTTCAAAGTATCAATGGAGAGACAGAGAACAGGAGGTGCATCAGGATTACAGTATTAACAGTTGAAAACTGTGTTCAGCTGGACCAGTAGTGCCAACTTCAGCACAGTCATAATGTGAATGAGACTCTGCTGCTCCATCAATCTGGCAAGCAGTGTTGAAATCACAGCTCATCAATTCCAAACATTTTCAGAGAAAATCCACAGAGACAAAACTTTCTTAAGGAGAGAAAAGAAGGAAAATGAGTCAATGCAAAGCTACTTCTCAAGGGACTTATGTAAAAAATGAAATGTATGCAGAAAGTAGATGAATTGAAACAATCATGAAAGCAGTAAGACGTAATATTGTAGTCTCAGGAATGAAATAAAGATTTGATAATAAAAATAAGTGGATACACAATCCATATAAACACTTTGGGAGTTTGAACTTATTCCTTTTTCAGACATCTGATGATGCTTTGAATGGTATTGAATTGTGATTCATATATTCAGAGATCTTTTTACACCATCAAAGGCACCCTTATGAACAAAATAAGCTCTTGATGAGTCAAAACCAACACAAAATAGTTGCTTAATAAATCAAGTTAGTTATCTCAAGGAGGATTGAGGTAACTTGTGTTTTTTCTGTGAGTCATTTTTAAAGATGTTTTCACTTTACCAAACCTTTCTGGGTCCCCTTCTCTTCAAGCTATAAAAGCTGGCATGGGTAATCCTTTTTTCAAGAATCACAGGTTAAAAATATTTTTCTCAAATTGAAAAGATAAAGCCTTGCTTTATGCTTCCACCTCCTGCCTCTTTAAGATTAAAACATGGTTGCTCTATGAAATTCATAGACGAGAGAAAAATAATAGACCACGTGACCTGCACTGGTTCAATTACTTTACCTTTTAGTCTTCTATACATTTCTCATTATACCCAGCATTTGCCTTCATAGATGTGGAATTACTAATTTTGATAACTAATTCTGTAAACTCAAAAAGTCAGTAAGGAAAGCTATTTCTTAGCATCTCTTTAGTCACTGTAATTTGTATTGCTCATCATAAGGTCATATGGAAATTCCTGTGTTCTTCTCCCCTCTGAACAACATATATGAAGACAATTTCGTGTTTGGAGCCGTGGCCATGACAAACAGGCACTAGGGAATCCTGTGTTGTTATAATATGGTTAACTAGGTGACCTTTAAAAGTGAAAAATTCTATTTACATTACTGTCATTTCTCCAGTCCTTTTTGAAATAATTTGGCCTCTTATTACTAGCTCAAACAATAGTCAACTATCTCTCCATAGCGGATTACCACCTTCAGGTTATAAAGGTATCAGATCATATTAATTTTCTGTTTCAGCTCTCTCCGTCAAGCCCTAGGATGAGGAAGTGACAGATGAAGGGTTGTGCAGAATTCTGCTCTGTGAGCTTCTGTTGAGTTAAATTAGATGTTCCTTTTTAACCTAACTTGCTCTGAGTTTGGGTCAGTTTCGATCAGGCTGTCACAGCCACCTGCCTGACAGCACCATCAACCTACTGCCACTACCACTGGGTCTTGGTAGAGTATAGGCAGCTTGTTCATGTCTCCAGTGCTAAATTCCCACCACAATCTACCCCTCTCTAGGTGGATCCAGAATCTGTTGGGGAGATTGTAGGGTGGGAACACAGAATCAGTATCTCTAATGGAGCTCGCTGGGTGCAGTCATAAGAGGATAAGAGGGTGGGTAAGAGCAAATCATGAAAATTTTGAATGATAGGAGAGGAGAAAAGGAAATACAATCAAAATAACTTAAAAGCCTTTACTAGTCATCCTTGAAGTACCTGCTGTCTTTGTGTTCATTGACAAATATTAAACAGCCCATTTTCATGAAACTGCTCAAATCAACACCTAAGACAACAGCCACTGTATTCCAGAAGCACAGATATGTAAGAATTACATCATGATTGTAGGACTATGATGTCCCAAACGCTTCCTGAGGACTTTTTCATTCATCTGAGGAGCTAAATTAACCCTGGCACAACTTACTTCAATCTTCACAACTTACTACAACCCTTGCCACATAAAGTCCCAAGAGGACATTCACAAATAAAGGTGTAAGTGTTTATAATTTGGGCTTTCCTTCAAAATTGTAGAAAAAAGTATGGAAAGCTCATTTTTTCCCCCTCTTCCACGCTAGTGTTGCTTCATTGGCCTGATCAAGATGAGAATGTAGTTGTAAATTAAATTTGTCCGTTTTGACAATTTGCTTACTACTTCACTTATCTTCCTAACCAAAAGACAGATAATGCTTTTGCCACATGTGGGAGTGTAGTACACCTAAAATCATGGAGTTGTAAGAAGTATACTTTGCAATATATTTTGTTAAAACTGAAAGAGAGGGAAAGGGCCTCTTATAAGATAGGTCTTTTATGAAAAATTCTAGATAACATAATTGGGATAGAAACAAGGGGGTCCTATAGAAATGAAACAGAACATTATAAAATTACTCTAAAACCTATGGAGCATTACATCTTTTATACGAACTTTTTTGAGCCATTGTAAAGAATTTAATAGAAGAGGTATCTGAGCTATAGGATGGTACAAAAAAAAAAGCAAGCTGTAAAAAGCATATGGTTTTGTGTTAAATTCCACAGGAGTTTTCCATAAGGGCTGGGCTGTTTCTGAGGTGTATCCTGTGTGTGTTTCTTCCTTCTCTATTCCTGTGGCGAGCTGAACTTTGGTTTTAGTCGGCAGCACATTCTGAATGTGCGAGTAGCCTTTTGTGGGGAAAAAAAAAAAGACAGTTCTCTGTCTCATTAATCTGCAGATTCATGTGGAAGTCTATGCTGTCTTAAACTTCATTGGCAGGTCACCATCCAGCTGCATGAGCCATTGTGTTTGAGTTCTAAATGGGGATGTACAATAGGCACTGTACCTTCTGGTGTAAAACGTACACAGGAAATCACATACCTCTACCATCCGCAACTGAGGTTTTGTATTATTTCAATGGACTGGGCCCTTTTTTATTGCACCAGGGAGCTAAGAAAGTGTACATAAAGGACTGCATAACAGCATCCTTTCCTGACTTGGTAGAAATGACAGAAACTACTCTTTTTTTTCTTTTTTTTTTTTTTCTGTTGATCATATCCGAGACAGATAGATTATATGTGAACCACAAACACAAGACTAGCTGCATGTTAAAAATACTACTTTTAGAAAGCCAGATAGTTCAGATGTTGAGAATTCTCAATTATTCCTACCACAAAATCAAAAACGGAGTTTGGGAAGATTGCTGCTGAAGCCAATAGAACAGGAATTATAAATTACAAAAGGGTCTAAGTTCCTCCAAATTTAGGAAGGAGAAAAAAGTGTCAAAACAGTAATAAACCACAACCAGGTCAACAGGTCCATCCATATGAGAAAACCAACATTTGACATAAAGGCCTCTGAAACTTCTGAAGAACAGAAGATTGGTAGGAAAGCATTTTTATGAGAAATAAAATGTGCCTTCCTGTCAGGGAGGAAGGGTGTTGCAGGGTGCTTGAGAAATGGAAAAAAAAAATGCCATTAAACCCCAATATGAATAAAGATCAGGTGAGAGAGGATGTCACCCTGTGGCCTTTGGAACTGTATTTCTGCTGCCTCCTGAAATTATGTTTTCCTGAAACAAAGGAACAGTGTTATGGAAAAGTGGGTGCCAGATACTTTAGGAAAATGAGACACAGTGAAGCGGATAAAAGAGACAAAGACAATAGCAATCATATGCAATAAAGTGAAGGCAGCTGAGGTCTGAGACAAAGGTGAATATTCTGAGCCAGCAAGATGACTGAAGCAAGGGAAGGAAGGAGGGAAAGGTGATTCACAATAACATTTGAAAGACATTGGCTTGAATATTTATCAATGTCATAGCAAACTTAGCTTGGCAGACTTGGTGGCTGACTTTGTTCTTTCAGTGATTTCCCACCCTTAAGATGACAAACAGGAATGTAACTCAAAGTACAGCTCTTAATGTGAGTCAAACACAACAGTGCTTAGGCCCACATGCCAGTTACATAGACAGTGTAATGCAGTTTTATAGTTTATTTATAGACATAGCTGAGGTATTTACTTGCATCAATAGCCAACAGTGTGGATTCAGTCTAGGCAGCATGGACTGTTGCATGTTATGGAGGTGTGAAGGCAACAGGACATACAGTCAATTCATCAAGTACCTCACTTGCTACAAATCTATTCAAATTACAGTGTAGGTCCTATGCTCTTGTCAATGACTCTGTTGCATCTTTATTGTAGAAATAACTAAAATAACTGAAGTGATTAATCCAGCTGATTGATGATGGATACAGAAGTACTCAAATAATTAATTTTTTTGGCTGATAGCAAAGATCTAATTTACAGTGCTTTTGCAAGAGTTACTTCTGCACATACAAGAGGAATTCTGAAGTGACAGGTTACTGAAGGGTAAGATGCAAGTACTATTAAGTATCTTAGAGAAGTGCCAAATCAATACATTTTGGAGCTATACTCAATGCCATATCCTAACTTTTTCAAAGTTAAAACTGCAGCCTAACTCTTATCTATAGGTAAGGACAGAAAAAATGTCACACTACAAAAAGACAGAAGAAGGACCGTGTCTACTCTTGGTGGCATTGTCAAAAGTGGGGTTAAGTCCAGATGTCATATGGCTGTAACCAAGAGCAGAATTTGGCTATTTGTTTTGAATCAGTGCTATCAATAGAAGACTGCCAAAAATAACCAACTGGTAAATATTAATTTAAACAGAAAAACTGGAAATCGGTTGCACACTGAGTTGTAACATGGGGCCATTCCATGCTGGCAGTAAGAGGATAATGACATGAACTGCCAAAAATTACCTGGAAAGCATTACTTCTCTGTGACATCCAATAAAGATGATGCACACACCCCTACATTTTTCAGCAATTAAATATTTGAAAATGAAAGTGCTCTCTTTCCCCAATTCCCCAACTGCAGTGGCCAAACTACAGCCCAGCAATGCTGTAATAGAAGTTTTTCGGGGTGGCCCCTCTGCAGAACAGCTGTTTCGCAGCCTGATAGTAGCGTCTCCAACCAGCTGCTTCAGTTTGCTCCTGGCTGTCACTGCTATAGGTTAATGGGAACAGAGGCAAGAGAAGGGCCTAGGCCAGCATAAAGCAGAAATAACAAAATTTTCTGCCAAAAGGGAGTGTGGGATAAGAACTTTAATGGGCAAACAAACAAAGAATCATGCTGAAGCCTGAGGCGCTTCAGTGTGTTGGCAATAGACAAGCAGTCCTGGAACAAGTGCAGCTCAGAGTCTCAATTTGAAATGACTGTGTGGCCTCTGTGCCAAAAAAGTTTGGCTCTGCGTATACATGTGTGCATGTATATCTATATCCCCACACCAAATATGTAGTTGTGATAATCATGTAGTAAATTACAGAGCCATATGATGAACTGCATGTGCCTTTGACCACCTCACCTGCCCCCTGCCAGCTAATCCATCTCTATTTGGATTTACTCTGTCATTCCAAACGGAGCTTTTAATCCTGCAAACACTTACGTGTATGCTTAACTTTAAGCACTTGAACAGTCCAGTTGAAAGCAAGTTTGGCTGGGTGTTATTTCCAGCCTCAGCTCTAGGTGCAACATAGTTCTGCCCTCTACATTCTGTGGAAGCAGTTTGGGCTTGTGATTTCTTTTAGCTGGTAGGACAACACCTCTAGCACTTACTGCTGTTTTGGTGTATGCTGTGGATAAATCCATATCACTCCACTGTCTTCAGTAGTATTAAACCAATTTACACCAACTGAGAATCTGTCCTGTTGAGAAAGAAAAGTCATAAGGATTAATAGACCTAACCTACAAACCTACACTAGGCAAGTATCAGTCCAAGTGTAAAATGAGTGCAGGGTGCAAGTACCAAATTTCTTATTCACCCAAGATGGGGTGCAGGCTGATGAGGTTGCTCTGCTGTGAGATCTACGCACTCACCCTTCGTTTCATGAATGTAAGGGAAGTCTTGCAGAGCTTTTGTCACCTGTTCTCTCATGGCTTCAGCTCCACATTTTTCTCTCTATCCTCTTCCATAAACTGTGCAGAAGATAAAGGCAGCAGAAGAGGAGTGTAATTTTACACTGCAAAATAGCATTCATAAGTCACACAAACACTAAACCCTACGAATAATGAATCTGTCCTTTAGGGACAGTCCTTTCCGTGTCATTGTCTGGTACTTATGTTGTTGTTCATCTAGCTAATTACTGCTTTGAAAGGTATAGTCCTGCTGTCATGGCTAGATTAGCAGCAAGTGTTTGGCCAGCTACTTTCTTGTCACAGTTGATAATTATTTAATGAGTTCTGTTCTTCCCTAGGAAAGCAAGATTGGGATAGAATTGGACTTATTTTATCACAGTAGCATTGCTGCTCCTGTTGGCAGGTTTGACAGCAACAGCACTGGATTTCAGTAAGACAGTAGAAGAAGAATTTCCATAAGTAGTTTCTGAATCAGTTGGAAGCAATGGGGAAATTAATAGTAATGAGCAAATCCCAATAGATACTGACTCATTACTATGTTAGCTGCCAGTCTTTTCCTGCAGCTGTAACCATGCTGGAAATTGGGTGATGCTCTTAGCTAAAAGAAAAAACATCATAAGTTAGTACAATATGTTGCTAAAATGGAAAACCTAACTTTAGATCTCCAAATTTCTCCATCTGCAGGGGGCCATTGAAGTCACATAATTTTTTTTTTCAGTATATATCTGTTGATAAACAAGAGCATCATCAACAGGACCACATGGACCCTTCCTTCAGATTACCTGTCTAAAAGAAGATTTGGAACAACAAAGGCAGGTAAAGAAACTTTGTGCTGAGATCAGGTTAGAAGAGCACTGGCAAAGCCTTACCAGTAGCTAGTAGCTACCTGCTGAAGTGGGGTATATTTTAAAAACTCTGTGATACCTTTATTTTCCCTACCTGTCCAGAAATTTTGAGAAATAAACAGAAAACTTTATATGGAAAATGTTAACTCCTTGAAATCTGATTACAAAAAAAAAAAGCTACATTTTTATTTTAATTTCAAAATATATTTTAATTCAAATGTTCTGAAATTTTCAAAGTCAAAGCAAAGCATTTGAGCAAATCTTAAATACTTTTTCTCTGTTAGCACTTTACTTCATGGAAAAATTGGGAAAAAATTTAATTCTGTTTCAGAATAGGGAAAATGTTTTCAAAAATGTAGAATTGCCCACAAAATGGAAACTGTAGTTTCTGCTTACCTATACTGTTTCCCCTCACACTGAGTTGTATTTTCCTTCCCAAAGCTGTACAAACTTTCCAATTCCTCAAGGCCATAAAGCATTGGGATCTTTTTCTTTAAGGTTACAGATTCATTTTAAGCTTGAGTGAAGTCCATTCCCTTATCCCTAACTCTGTCTCCAAAACATGATTCATCTGGGTATGTATATGATACAAAGGTGGGGTTTTCTGCCACTTGGTTTTCCTAGAAATGGCACTGAGTCATCAACTAACTACCAACAGACAATGCCATGATGTCCTACATTGAAGTGCCTTCTATATGGCCACGTCACTCTGGACAGCAGCAGTAGTCAGGGGGGGAAAGGTTGGTCTGTCTGAAATAAATGACCTGAGGACTGCTGGTCTCAGCAAACTGCTCCTATAAACAGCAGGAGCAAGTGAACTCTGAAAACATAAGAATTTCTTGTTAAGCAAGCATCCCCAGTAATGATAATAAGTAATAATAACTTATTCAAAGCATTCAAAATGGATGCCTGCCTTTAAAAAAATCTAATATTTTTAATACTATTAAATCCAATATTTTTCCAAGCAAGATGGTTTCTTAGCTGTCAAATTTTCAGAATTTTCCCAGTTTTTCTGTTTTCCACTGTCTTTTTTAAACACAGATCTTGTGTTTAAAATGGCCTAATTCTAAACTCACCAAACCAGTGAGGAATTCCTATATTGACTCCAGTGGCTTTTGCATCAGGTCAGAAGTATGGAAGGCACTTGCTTTCTCCTCATAGTTTTCATATTAAGTTTCGTAAAATGTATCATGAGATGGTAAAAAAAAAATTTCTCTAAGGAAGCAAAGCAAATGTATTAAGTGATAAATGCATATAGGCTGAAAGGGGCATTCAAATGTTTGCTTAAGTTACCTGCGGGAGAAATCAGTCTTGGTTTAAATCATACTCCTGTTTGGATATGTGGATTTCCTACCAAGAGCTGGATGATGTTCTGACTGTGGCACACTGGATCATTCTCTTAAAAACAATGACCAGAGAGCAGAACACATTCGTGGCTACAAACAACACCACTGCTGCAGTTCAGTAATTGGTGCTTTGACTTCTTTTCACAACAACATATCAACTAGTAGTGTAGAAGTAATGATTTATCAACAGTTCTATTACTACGTTTATCTCAAGTCTAAGATGTATATGTATTTTTTTTGGTCACGTTACTGGAGATGACACTGATATAGGCATTGTTATCTGTTAGCAAGCACATATACCAATGTCTTTGGAGGTGTTTTCACTATGCTAGTAGAATAATTAAGTTACATTCTGTGCTTATTTATTTGTAAGAGAACATACAAAGTTGCCGAGAAAAGATTCCATGTCAATGAGGTTGTTGCTTCTGCAGTTGAAAACTGAAATTTGTCTTTTTGTATACACACATTAGTATACAAAGCTGTGGTTTCATTCTGGATGCCATTTTCATTGCAGATAACCAGTTACTGAGTCACTCCTGAAATGTGGAGAAGTTTGTTTGTTTTACCTCCATAACTTGATATATTCTTTATTAAAATCACTATAATCCCAAATGAGGATTATGTGATGACAGAAAGAGGTTTAGCTGGTTAGCTTGATGTGTCCTAATGTTATAGCAAGGATTTGGATAACCTTGCTGAAGTAAGGAAGAAATGGTATCCCTATCTCTGATATATCCTTTACCCTTCCTTCCTGCCTTACTGGCTGAGCTATGGCATAACAGTTGCAGAAGGGATATAGCCCCTGAAAGGAGCCATTCATGCAAGATAAGGCACTGAAAAAAGTCTAAATCCAAATATCCCCTAGTCTGGAGAGAGTTTAGGGGCCAGGTTTGCATCTGATCTCTATTCCTATTTTCATATGTATGCATGTTTTCACTATAAGCTATTTTTGCCTACTTCTCCTACCAGAAACGTATATATCTGTCTGCCTGCTAAAAGGAATTCCAGAACTAGTGTTATAAATGGCTATTAATAATCTATATGTCAAACATACTAGTTTCTGATCTATCTCTACCCAACTCCCTATATACATGTATCCAGAGTGTTCTGGTGATGTTCAAAGTGGCATAAGAGCTTTGGGTTTTTTTTAACCCAGAGGCTGGTCTGGACCTGGAGTCTTGAAAAGATGTCTTGTATGCTCTGCTGGTTCTCCACAGACTTTGTGCGATCAGGTTGAAACAGGATTTACTTCTCACTAGCAAGATGTACAACTCCAACCTCAATGGGGAAGGACATCCCACAGCTGCTTAGTCACAAGCATATCCCATTATGTGAGTGCCCTTGTGTCCAGATGGTGTTAATGCAAGTCTCTATTGCCTCTTCCAGTAAATCTATCCTCTCGTTACCTTCTCACACTTTTGGCATTGTGAAGGAAGACATTAAACCTGTTAGGCAGGTCTTGTCAGGCAAAACCTGAAGGAACTTTACCCACTGTACATATCATAAAGTTAAGTGGCAACTGCAGTTTTACAGGGACATGGAAAACAAGAATTGTAAGTGGTTAGAATGGCATCCTTGTCTGCCCCACATCACTGCTGTATGACTCCTAAGAGTATGTTTTCCCTGTGTAAAAATCCAAAGTTTGAGTTCTGTCTGCAGAAGAAATACATGAGAAAAGGAAGAAACAACTAATTGCTCTGTGAATAAACTATTTAGCAGTGCAAAATGCAAGTGGCAATAATGCCCTTCCATTCAACCGAGCATGCATCTGGCGAGGTTTTAAAGCACTGCACATTTACTCATTTGACAGGGGTGAATGACACAGAAGTCAGCATCTTGTGATCAACAGGAAAGGAAAAGAAAAGAAGAACACGCGCTATTCTGATGTCATCTCCCATTGTTATTGTTGTTGTTCCTCCAAATAATGGAATTCTGGAAGCAAGACCATAAATCTCAAAGCTCAGCATTGTCTCACTTGGAGATCAAGGTCCTTGTTGCTGATTGATTCATGCATTTTTCATTTGGCTAGCTAATATCCTTTAAATGGAACAGACACTTAGGCAGTGAAACTGGAGCTATTCTCCCTTCCCCTCAGAGGATTTAATCTGTAAGTTAAGCAATTTCTCAGATGACTTTGGTAGAAATTTGTGGAAAAAAATGAACATTATTCACCTCAAAAGTCTAACATTAATTTTCTTGGCAATGAGCCTGGTGCTATTGTGCATTAAGAACACTCAGCTTTTAAGGTTACATTGTGATACCTTTTTCAGATTGAATAATACTTAATTCTTTGAGTTATCCCGTTGGAATGAAGTATTAAGGCATCACCTGACATAGGTAAGAGTATCACAACCTAACCCTTAATGAAATTTGTAGAAGCTGAGAGTGTCTTCTACAAGAATAAGTCCGTAATCTATGTTTTTATGGGTATGTTCTACCTTCATTTGTAATCTTTAGACAGATGTGTGGTCATGGCCTCATGTAGGTGCTTATATTTCACTACACCTTTGATAATTTTAAAGCTGTCTGAGATTGTACAAACAATATAATCACGGCAAAGTTGTATTTTCTTCTAAATTTTAAAGGTTTATATTTTATAAAACCATGAAGAAGAATTTATTTTTTTTTAAATGCAGGTAAAATAGCTGTTCAGGGATCACAGAACTCACTAGGTTAGACATGGGATGAAGAGAGAGTACAGACAGCTTTGCTCTAAGAGTTACTTGTTTTTTCTTCAGACCTTTAGGTAAATTCCAATTTATATCAGGCTCAATGTCTCAATGAGTGTTGACGTCTTTCCTTTTTGATCCTGCTTCAGTCTGGCCACATTGCCAGTTCTTTTGAAAACTCACCTTCCTGTTAAACATCAGGATTCCTCAAGCATTCCTTTGCAATGGGATCCCAAACATCTCAAGTTTTTCTTACCACTTTAGATTCAAAAGTATATGTTGAACCTGTACTACCTCCTCAAACATAACCCAAAAGATATTTGGATTGCTGCTTAGCGCCAGCAAAACCTAAGAGGAATGTGAAGTATCAGGATTGAAATAGCAACTGCAATATCTCCATCCATTCAGTGGCAACATATAGTGCCCGATGGAAGATATGACTGCATCCAAGGTAGCCCCTTGCCATTCATGGTTCTGTTGGATTCCCTCTAAAAGTTGCTTTCAATCATAAAATTTCATGCCTTTTGGCACACTGAGTTACTTGCCCTCAGCACACAAACAGTTCATTGGGATTCCTGAAGGACCTGTGCTCACCCTTCCTGAACTGGGGTTTGTGGTCAGGATGACTCCAGAGTCGTCAGAGGCAGGTGAGGACAGAAGTGATAATGGGCTTCTGACAATCCTTGGAAAAATTTGAAGAAACCCATGGGTTACTCCCTTTCCATGGGTGAAGGGACACTGACTAAATGCCTGCTTTCCTGGACATAACTGGCTGCTGGGAACTGTGCATCAGCAGCTAAGTATACCCTTGCTTTGTCTGGAAAAAAAAATAAAGCAGCAGTGAGGAAAACAGCTGAAAGAACTTTCCATTAGAGTTAATTGAGTCATCAAGAGAGAAATCTGACAACACAAAGAAAGGAACAGTGAGAGGCCTGAATAGCGTGGATAGGGAATAGTAAGTCAGAACTGTGTGAAGTGCTAAAGTGGTGCCTTTGGAGAACCACGTGGCTCTTCCTCCTGGTGTCAAACATCCCACTAAAAACATTAAAATATCTGGACTAGAGAAATAACTCATAGTTTAGTGTTATATCTGTCATTAAAGGAGGAAGAACACGACATTTAAGCCAAGAATTAAATATACAGAAAGAATATATTGAACATTCTGCATTACCATTCTGTTGGGCTATGAGCTTTTTTAGTTGAGACAGGTCCATCTCCACACGCCGAGAGAAGAACAGCCATGGGACAAGGAAAATTTTCACGCCTGAGCAGTGTTTTCTGAGGGTTTTCTGAGCAGAAAGAGGGACAAGAGAATCTGACCTTTTTCCTGCTGGTCTGCAAAGGTTGTTTCCTGCATTGTCAGAACATCGCATCTGACATTGCATCTGTGCTGGTGTTTTGAGAAAGATTGTTATTCTGGTGGATACTGGAAAATTTATTAAATTCTTCTGGAAACTCTGGACATTTTCTGTAAAAATGAAGTGCTAGAGAAGAGGAGAGTTTGTTTTTCTTTCTTACTTTTTTTTTTTTTAAACTTTCCTCCTCTCTAAATTTCCTTTCAGGGAGGGGAAGGTAATTCTCTGAACTCCATGACTAACTTCTCATGTCATTTGTTGATTCTTTCTTCAATCTGAGGAGGGGCAGGTTCCAGTTCCACAAATCATTTAAGTACCCATTTAAATGCTTCTCTGTTTAGCCACACAATTGAAACACCTGCTTTAATCCTGGAAGTACATATTTAAGTTTACACCAAATAAGCTGGATGGGTGAATAAGGACCTAAGGACTGGGTCTGAACCCTGTGGAAACCGTATGGAAAAACTCACACTGGCACCAGTAACCCCCTCAGATTACAGCTCCCCTTGCTAAGTTTTGCAATAAATAGTCCAACATCACAGAGGTACTTTCTTAGGAAGGTAAGGGCGGGGGGGTAAGGGGATGGAATGATGGGGGACTGTGTTGTGGGTGTCAAGCCCTGCCCTATTCCAGCACCTGTATTCACTCCTCTGTGCTGCAGCCCTCGGGAGAAACCCTGCAATAACGAATACAGCTGCACCTGTGCAAACATCCTTGGTTTCATGTTTTCTTGGGGTTACTGTAGCAATAATGTAGCATAAACAGAAAATACCAAGTCAAGTAACAGTCTCCATGGGAACCTGCTCTGCCTTGTTTCAGTGAGGTAAATATTAATGTTAGTGATACTTTTTGGCTTTGGGTGACTCTTTATTAGCACACCATGGGCATCTGGGAACGTGAAGAATTAGCTACTGCAATTAATAATAAGATGTAAAATACCAAAAGTTGGTCTTTTAACCTAATTTTCTTGATTTCCAACTTTAATTTTAGAAGTCTTATACAGCAATGTTCTTATGTCCCTTACTCCTGAAATTATAGATCCTTCTGATGCTTCTCTAACCTGTGTCTTAGACTTTCTTGTCCATCCAAATGGACTCAAAATCAGTGCAACAGATACTGCTAGATGATCTCCAGCCCGTTCAGCCACACTGCACATTTTCTCTGTATTCCTTCCATACATGGGTTTCCAGTAGGGAATTTCCTATGACTTCCTGACATCATCTAAAATTTACAGTGATGAATTTCAATTTTTTTTTCTCATCCACCTTCACCTTCTTCATTGGTTTAAGTATAGATGAAGTGCTCCCTAACTGGACAATTATCTGAGAGGACAAGGGCAGAAGGGTTTGGTCTTCCTTCACTTTAGCAGCCCATAATTATCAAGGTGCAATTCCTTTGGGGATAGTATTTTCTGTGCTTGGTGACAATTCATACAGCTGGGGCAGAACTGGCAAAGCCTTTGGCATACTCGTATTTTTCTGCATAAGTTCCGATCCATTTTCAGGCTCAGATAATTCCAAACCATCTGAAATGAGTTTCAAACCAGGGCCAAAAGATGTAAATTATCCAGCTCAGACAAACAGGTTCAGTGAAATCTGAGGATTGAACTATGTGGGAAAGATTTCTTTGTGGGTAGTTGAGACTTGAAAAGAAAGCACAACATAAAGAAAAAATTTAGGCAAAAGGTGCAAGGCCAGACCCTTAGATGATGCTACTTGAATGCCTTTAATTTCTATTAAAAAATTTTCTTAATTACTTTTTTATCAAATGCTTCTGTAATCTGTTTGCTTTAATCAGATGCCTTCCAGTCCTTCTGTAAAGGCTGGAAATCTGAGAAACAACTTGATGGGTGGCTGCAAGTGAGAAAAGTGTGTATTTTTTCAAAGAGTCACAAAGAAGGCTTGGACCCACCACTGTCTCTTGGTGTGTGCTGACCTGCCTGCCTCCAGGTTTCAGTGGTTCACTTGGATCTTCAGCTGCAGGATTTTATTCCACTTTTCTGAAGGCCTGTGGAGCTCAGTGCAAACAGAGATTACTCCAAGCTTAGTTATGAGGTTTTACTTCAAAATCCTAGCAAATGGACAGCAGTTTTCCACATGCCTTTTCAATGCTCACATAGCTTCAGTTTCCTTGATGAGGGGATGAGTTGTTCATCCAGAAGCGCAAAAAGAATAAGAATTTGCTGCTTCACCCTTATTTCTGAGGGTGAGTGAGGCCAGGACTGAATTAGTAGTCAGCAAATAACTTGAAGGATGTTGGTCTGGGATCCTGCTCGCATTTACTCCCTGGAACACTAAAACCACAGTAAGAACTAAACTCCTCTTATACCCAACAGCTGATACTAAAGTCCTGATATGAAATTTGGGGCTCACATTTAGTAGTGTTTCTGAAAAGTGTCAGCATATATATTCGATGTTATTAAGAAGTTCAATATATCATTCACTTGAATACATTCTCATTTCCACTTATGCCTGTGACTATATTGAATTCTAAACCTATACCTGTATAAAACCATGCTACAGTGATATAAGCACCGCTATATGGGAATTACTGTGATGCTATTTTGCCACTTGAGGTGATTCCTAAATCTGTGCAGTAAGAGTTTTGGGATAAAGCCTTACAATTTGGGCAGTTTGGGGCTTTTTTTTTTTTTTTTTGTCTGTTCTTAGTGGTGGTTTGTCAGCAGGTCCAGAGAAATACTGGCTATTTGTATACTGCAAAACAAGTGGTGCCAGTGAACGCTCCCCAGCACTGGTGCTTCGGGCACATTTCGTTTATTAGTGGAGCCATGCTGTCTTCACCTAGCCCTGTTCACCTGATGCTTCTGTGTCCTGTTGGACAGTACCCCCTTCCCCAGGTGGCCCCATTACTCAGCGTCACAGCAGCTCCCCTCGTTCCAGTCCGGTTTTAGGAGGGGATCAAGACAACAGAAAGCAGCTGGAAGGTGGCTCCAGGCAAACACGGCTCCTGATCTTCCTGGCGATGCCACGGGTCGTGGGATGCCTCGGATGCCCCGAGGCAGCAGCGCAGGCTGGGTGTAGGCAACCCCAAAATCACGCTCTGCTGTAAGGCTCGGAACTGCATTTTATTATCGCTTGCTGACATCTGCTGGCAGCGGCACGAACTATTTCGGAGGGACAGGAGCGTGTCATTTGGAGCAAACTCCTTGTTCCGAAGGGTCGTAAGCAGCTTCTCATACTGCCTTGGGAGAACTGGGAAAACAGGGCATTGAAGGCAGATTGTGGGACTCGCCTAGCCATGCTAGGTCCACTTAACGCTATCGCTTTCCTATGTTTGCAGAGGGGAAACTGTAATGGGCTGTCCATTGGAAGGAATCTGTGCTCTCACAATGTGCCTGTGGCCAGTGCATCCATCGGCAGCCTCTTGCCCATCTCACTGAGATACAAGGAATATAAATAGTATGCTCAAGGCCAAAGGATAAGTTAATGACAGAATAAAATTCCAGTTCTTCTTCCACCGTGTGCTTTTAAGGGCATCCATAAGCACCAGTAAACCAAGGCTAGGGTGATCCCTGGCTGTTGCAGCAGTTGCTATAGCTGTCCCCATTGTCTTGATGGAGCGAAAGACTGAAGAACTGCAAGTCATAGAATCATAGAAGGGCTCAAATGGAAGGGACTTTAAAGATCCTCTAGTTCCAACTCCCTGCCATGGACAGGGACTCCTTGCACGAGACCAGGTTGCTCAGGGCCCCACCCATCCTGGCCTTGAACACTCCCAGGGATGGGGTATCTACAACTGACTCTAAGCCACATTAGGAGAAAGTGCCAGGTGTATGATTTCTACAGAGGTGTTCAGGTTATTTTTGACCAGATCCCTGTTGTTTCAAATAGTGCTGCCTCAAAGTATTTACCTGGAAATGTTTCAAGCAGTTATTTGTCCTTAACATGCCACTTAGAAATAAAGCTGATTATGGTCTAAGGGAATAGAAATAAGCAGGCATTACTTTTAATGTGCACCTTGTAGCCGAGTCCTCAGAGCACTACATAGCACTGTATGCTTTCACTATGCCCTAGAAATCACATGGACACTGCTGGCAGAGTTTTGTGACCCTCCACTACCTTGGCATAAAAGCTGTTTTGGTGGCTCATGCTGTAAGGTGGTCTGGAATTAAGAGCTGCATTTAAAAAAATTAATCAACCCCAAAATTGTCTCAAGTGAAAAAAAAAAAAATGATGCAGAAGAAAATACTCATTGGGAATCCAGTGCCCTGTTTACCTTACCATTTTCTTTTTCACTGAGCTGGAAGAAAATAAAATTAATCACCTTCATGTACACTAATACACAGATAGTAATGGTGTCTTTTACTGTATCTTAAATGCTGGAACTGATTAGCTTTTATCAATCCTCTCAGCACTTTAAGAGGACAAGACATCTAGTAAACAAAGACTAAGTATTCTTCTCTAATAGAAGTGATGAAAGGAAAAACTATTTAAAATAATTAGGAGGGTATTTTTTGCTTTACAGTGCAAAATGAACAGTGAGCTTGCTGGCCATGAAAGCCTGTAAAAGCAACTTGAGTTTACTAGCTATCTCAAATCTTGTCTCCTCCCGTACATTAGGTTGTGTATGGGTACTGGAAATTATTTCTTTGTTTTTAATGTCTTGATGTACAGCTAAAAATACCTCTGTCTTATTCAGAGTTTATTCATTGCCAAGAAAATAGAAGTCAGCATTGCAAATCACCAAAGCAAAAATCCAAAGGTCTGCACCAAAGAGAGGTGTGGCCAAAATACTCCCTGAATAGCAGATGATGTGGATTTTTATATAAGCACTTCTGGCCATTCCAATCAGAAATGATGCACTGTGTGGGATTCACTGATCCAAGCCAAATGACAAACACAAAGAAGTCATATGAGTTGTGCAAAGGAAGCTTTCAGTGTTCTCGGAGCTCAGGGAGTCATCTTTTCGGCAGGCATATCTGAATTGTGTTCCCAGAAAGAATACACTAAAGCAGTAGCTCTCAACAGCTTCTGATTTGTAACCTGTGAAAACGTTTCTATTGAATGTTTAGATGCTTGCAAAAGAAAATATAACTCTTTTCAATATACTTGCTTTTCTTAGGCATTCCACAGAAATAGCTCACAGATCTCCTAGAGTTTATAGCTCATGTATTAGAAACCCTTGTACTGAAGGCCAATATCAGTAAAAAGAAATAAAATTTTTCTTATGTGTAGAGCATACAGATGATACAGGCCTGAAATTCCTGTTTTCATGAAGAATGTTGTAGGAATGTGTTCAAAACACTATCTTAAATACTTTAATAGGTATGAAATCAAGGAGAACAGGTGATTCATAATTAAGGGAAGGAATACGCTTCCTTTTGACACTTAATCCAGAGATGGCACACGTGTTTTGGACAAGGTAGATCTGTCGACAGCACATGTACATGGCAGGGAGAAGTCATAACACTGTATGCCACAGCTGGGGTCTCCCTGAAAGATAGTAATCCTAGAAATCCTTTGGGCCTGGGGTCATTGTGCCAAGTGGGCAGACTTAGAGCTGCCCTTGCATGCCAAATTTCAAGGATTGTTTCCCAGCTGATAGAGAATCGAGAAGAGCAAGACATTGTGGCTAGCACCAGCTAGCAGACCTTTTGGCAGTGATGGTGAAGAGATGCAGGTTTCTTGGTTTCTGCTAAAATTCTAGTTATTCAGACTTCTGCTAGCGCAAGCTATGAAAGGGTGAAATGCCAAGTACTAATCCAGAATTTTAAGACATAATTCAGGGATTTTTGTATCAAATGGTCACTGCATAATGAGAATTGCAGTTTTATTGTGTTCTAAAACAATTACACAATTGTGTGTTTTATTTTCCACATCAGATAACTACAGTGTTTGCAAAACCCTGGCTACAATGCAAAATGGGGACTTCACTTTCACTATAATAATCCAGAAATACACGACTGAAACTCCCAAAATAACTTTACCCTGCCATGTTACAGCTATATACCTGCTGCTAGACTTGCAAATGACCCATTTCCAGCAGGATAGAACACGGAGTGGAGATGATGCAGATTCTAACATCTGCAATGTTTTGTATTAGAATCAGCAATGCTGATGTTGGGTTATGTTTCCCCATTCACTTCTGTTTCTCAGTAGAATTTGCTTTGAAATTCAAAGTTCAGTGAAAAGTAAAAATAAATGGTGGAGAGACTGCTGAGGGAAGTTGACTCATTGTCTCTGTTGGAGAAATGATTTGTCATGGTTTTTTTGGCCTTGGTTAGTCTTTCTTTTCAGGCAACTAACTGTCTGGATAACACAGGAAAAAGCTTCTGTTGAAAGAACTGACATTGTTGCACGTTTCTTTAAATGCAGAGAACACATGCAGAAAGCCCACTTCTAGACCTGCTATCCCTTATCCATTCTTCTAGTACCGTTACATACTCTCAATATCTTTCTTAATCACTTCCCATACTTTAGACTCGAATGCTTTCCAGGAGTATTTCTCACAGCCTGCTGTCACAGTAACCCTCTCTCAGGCAGTGTTTTGACTGTGACGAGGAAGAGGAACCCTACAGGCAAGTCGAGAGTTAATGCCCCCCCTCAGACCAGCCAGGGGCCCTACAGCTGCTCTGAGCTGCCAAGCAATTAGGCTTGTCAACATCCCTCAAATAAACTCCGGCAGTATTATCAAACCCCATTGTTACCTGATCCCCCAGAGGCTGGGGAGGCTGTTATATCAGGACTGCAAACTGCAAAGAGCCATGTGTGTTTTCTCTTTTTTAATTCAGAATGACCCATCCTTTACTTCACTGGTTGGAACTGAGTCTCAAGAAAGATGTATCTTTTGGGAAAGGATTAAATCTTTACTGTGATACCAGTCTGGTGGGGAATCATGGTGTATTTTACCCAGGAACCACATATAGAGATGGCTTCCTTGTGGGTTTGCCTCAAAGCAATAGCCTGCTTCAGTGGACTACCTTAAAAATAATGGGATGCAAGCTGCCATCTTAAGGAGAAAAATGTTGCCAGAAAAGAGTATTTATTGTTCCATCTAGGGTTGCTACCTTGGAAATACAAAACCCAAGTCACTTCAGACAAAGGGCTGCTATGCAGGCACAGATCAGTCTATGTGTGGGCCAAACTGGGCCGTGTGATTAGAAAGCAGGCAGATAACAACCCTACCTGAAGCCAAGGATGTGTTTGGAGGACTGAGTTCCAGGTTCAGTAGTGGCACAATAAGCTCATGTATTTACAGAGACATGCAAAGATGGCAAACCTACAGTTTTTCATTGAATACATTATTTTTAGCTTTCATTTTTGTACAGAGACACTGAAAATTTGGTCTGAATTAAGCAACACAATTTTTTCCATCTAAGTCTACAACCCACCTAAAACAATTGCCCTAAATTAACTTTATGATTATCCCAGTTATTTTGCATTTTGCAGCCTGTTGCTCTGGGGACAACAGCAACTGGAACCAGGGGGACAGGGAGGTGGGACTACCATGCCACCACAGTTTTGTTGGAATGGATAAAGAGCAGTGATGTAGCAAGGACTTAGGAAAAGGCACGGCAGTACCAGACATCCCTGAGAGACAGACAGTACCCAGGGACAAACACTAGCAAACCCTGCGGCTGGATGAGTGCCAGGCATCTCTTCCAGGAAGAGACTTCGATTAGGAGCATTTATGGGGAAATATTTTTGGCTTTTAGTAAAGCATAGTATGTTTTGCTTAAAATGTTTTGTGTTTGGTGTCATTTTTTAGGAGCAAGTAACTATAAATTCTTTCTAGAGGGCGGAACAATTGCATGCAAATACGTACAAGCTGCCGCCCGCATGAAAAAGGCTTTCAGCTTCTGGAGTTTCTTTTCGTTCAAAATCCAGAATTGCTATGTAAATCTTCATTTGACTTCAAAAGCATAAGATTTTTACTGGCTGCAGGCAAAATATAAAGTGAGATGAAAAATGCCTGATACAAAAGAGAGACGATCTTTCAAGATGGAAAATACTCAGGACACAAAACTATTATCTTTCAATACACATATATATGCATTCAGGTGGATAAGACTTACATTAACATGAACACTGCTAGCATTTTTCCATGGGTAGGGAGAGGCTGACCCTTTAATACAGAAGCCATGATTTATTCACTTTTATTGTACCAGGATGACTCTCAGTGTTCAAATATGCTTTTTTCCACATATGAGAAATTATATTGTATCAAGGCCAAAGCTGAACTGCAAACTGATTTCCCTTCCTTACCCAAACCAGTTTGTGTTATTTGTAAATCTAACAATAACAAAGATTCAAAGGTCTATTACTCAGCGTCTCTTGATTTCCCTGTTTTATTTTGTGCCCCTTATCGATACTCTTCAGAGCTCAGAGCTGAAGCAACATAATGGGAGCCTGGAGACATTGTCTGCATCTCAACTAGGGTCTTGGCATTTGGTAACAACACCAGGTTGTCTTTTTTTTTCTTTTCAGAGCAAAACAGCTGGTGAGTATTTGAGTGTGCACTGGTGGCAGAGAACTTGTAGTAGAACTGGCCGTGATTCCTGCGGCAGAAGCAGTTATAACACACCAGCACCGAGCAGAGAGGCATGACAGACAAATAAGAAAAATGTAAAATATGCTTCTTTTCTGTTGGTCAGAAGTTACAGATTTTTCAAAAGGCTCGGGGTCTTTTCAGGTGCTTTCTTACACATTATATACATGTCTTGTATGACTGAACAAAGTCTTCCCCTTAACCTGCAGGCTTCTTTCATTTAAGTTTTCTGAAACACCTTGCTAATACAGTGATAGAAGTGAGAAATTATTTAATGATGAATTCACTGACATGGCAATAATGTTTATCTGATTACTTTGGATGGTGAAGAGGGACTATAAGAGCTTGAGGGAAAAGCCCTGTTTGTTTCTAATGCCTCAAGAGGCGTCATTTCTGAAAGAAGGAGTCTCTGTAGAAGAGATTTTTTTTTTACTGGGCCTGGCAGATACATATTCGTAAATGTGAACATCAAATGCACATTAATACATTATTCACTCAGTCATTCAGATGAACTGACACATTTATTTAATCCTAAAAGACATTATAGTCCAGATCGACAGTACTAATATTAATGGGAGACTGATAAAATTGAATATTTGCTTTTCTTACTGTACTTTATACTCGCCTCTAAAGTATTAACTCTTGGCTTTGTTATTCACAAATCTTATTCATGCATTACATAACAAATTGCCCATCCTGCAGCAATAGATATATCAGATAAATGCAGATTCTGACTTTAAAAAGGTAAAATATAGGCAGAACTCTCAAGCCTGTAACTTTGATTATGAAGTCCATGCACATCCACATCCACATGCAAACCCTAAATATTTAAGTTTCTAAATATGCTACCATTAAGTTTTATAAATAGCATGGGAAGTCCAGCTTGAAAGATTTCAATTCCTGTCTTTATGATAAAAAGGAATAATAATTTAAAAGGACTCTAGAGTTCAAAAAAAATTGATTTGAATTATACCCAATGACAGTTTTTACTGTTTGCTATTAATAGGTTTTTGTTGTTGTTTTTTTTTTTTAATTATACATTTTGTCCATAGCTACACTGGGATAATCTATAAAAGCTCAGCAAAAGAGTGCAGCAGCTCCAGGTGAATCCTAATGTTACCGACTGTCCAGTCAAGCCTCAACAGCTCCCCAGGACTGATCATTCCAAGGCAATTCTGGGATGCATAAATTTCTTTGTAACAGACAACATATTCCAAAGCATGTGCAAAACTACCTGCCCACACATTCATCAAAGTGCATGGTGAACTTTCATAAATCTCTTGTTACTTTTCCTCAGCTCTTTTTTTCTTGGCTGGTAAGAGTCACAGAGGATTTTTTTTTTCCTTTTAACATTTCGGTATTTGATATTACACCAAGGCAGGGTGCTGCCCACATATTGAGTTAGTTTATGCAATACACTATAAAGTACAAAAATGCCATGACAGAAAAGAAAAAAAAGAGTTTTCTAATGTCTGACCTGAAAAAGAAAATGTGAGTAGCAAATACCCGGCCACAATTTTTATTAGGCAATTAGCTGATTGCTTTTGTGAAGTAGCGACAAACTTGAGATACCTGCAGTCAGTTGGTGAGCATAGGGATTTGAATGCCCACCCATCTCAAGTGAAATAGATTCATATGCCTCAGCTTTGATATTTCCCATGGTTCAGCTTAAAAAAACCCACACAGGATAAACAACTGTTCTGTCTCAATCATTTATTCCTCAAACACCATTGTCAAGGGGTAGCAAAGCATCGCTGAGGAAAGGTCTATGTAAGAATATTGCCAGATGGATTTGTGCAGAAATGGATAATTAGGTAATGACCAATTAAAATACAATCTGTAAATCTAGTAACAGGAAAAATAAATTGTTAAGATAGGTGTTAATTAGTTTTGCATTTGAAATTGTTCACTCCTAATGAAAAACTAGTATATTTTAATCTCAAATTTCAGTTTACTCTTTATCTTTTCATCTCTGTTAAAAGCCATATGTCAATTGACATGCATTCACATATACATTCACATAACTACTTATTGAATAACACTGCAAAAAAAATGGGACTTTATTTCTGCACAAAAACCTATAGGAATTTGTGCTTTTCAAAAAGGTAAATCTGCAACAGAGAGATACTACTAATATAGAATAAAATGAGACACAAACTATCCTCAGCAAACATCACTGGCAAGGGTTCATTAGTATGTATTTTCACATAATTCAATTAGCCAAAATACATACAAATGCTGGCAGTGCTGTTCCCTGCTCAGGGAGCATCAGTGAAGCTTTAAACAGATCTGAAACAAAATTGCATAAATGGCATGTAAAGCCCTGTGCATACAAAGATACCTTCAGGGTTCTAATAAATTCATGAAACTTTTTAAAGTATGATTTCCTAGCAGGCAATCACTTTTAATTAACAGGATCACCTACAGCAACACATGTCCTTCAAAAACTTACATTATTTTTTCTTTTTGAATTTCAAAGTTTCTGTAGTAAAAGTTGAATAGCTGAGTAGCTTAACCTCAAAAGGATTGCAGGCTTTTATGACAGTTATAAACCACTGTGGTGCCTTCTTTATAAGAAGAAAAGATTCTTAACACAACAGAGAAAGAAGGAAATCTCTTTTTAGTCATAGCTAGAAGCAAGCATTTCCTCCAAAGGTCAGAAAACTTTTCCTCAGTTAAAGAATATTTTTAAGGACATTGCAGGCTACTTGTACAAGTAATCTCTGGTAATTCACTGTATGAATTAAAGGTATAATTTCCAATATTCATTATTTTATATATTTTGGCATTCTCTTTTATTTCTCTGAGCTCTCAGTACACAGTTTTGGTAAACACAGGGTTGAACTGGTGAAACTGGCCTCTATAATGAGCTTTACACAACAGAGAGCAATGGGAAGCTCATCTCTTTATCAAAAAAAATCGTACTAGTTTACTGAGCACATCTTTTAGGGCTGCATGTTTGAGGTAGTGCTTTCCACTTGCTTAGAAACACATTTCCGTGTTCCAAATCTGGCTGATCTTCTTCCCTGCAGATTTGAAGTGACAAAATATCTCATATTTTGAGTTTGAAAGAAAATAACAGGAAAAACATGGTAAAAAGGTTGACAGATTTTAAAGGGCCAATACCCTCTCCAGTCCTCATTTACATGAATCAAGCCGTTGATATTGGCACCTGAGAAACTTGAGCAGGATTTGTATAAACTAATTTAGGAAGAAGGACAATAAGGGTATGTTGTGCCTGGTTTGGTCCAGGAGGCTTTACAGGTTGTAGTGGCTTGGATACTATGTATCCTTTAACAGTGACCAATGACAAATTTATTTTCTTTCCTTGATTTTGCAGCTTTCTTCCAGGTGACCATCCATTTAGAACACAGGGAAAGCGGTAGAGGTTGAGTTTCTGTGTCTTGCCATAACAGTCAGCCTCATGTCAGTGATATGGATGATATCTTGTATGAAAACCTTGGCACATTTTTCTCAGATGCATTTTCTGACTTGGAGAAGAACAGATATGGTAAAACTCTGGGAGTGGAGAGGAGAACAAGCACCCTTGGAGAATTTGAAAGTCTTACTCAAGAATTAGTTCTAAGGCACAGATGGACTTCTAAGAGGACCAAAAGAGTAAAAAGCCTGTTTATGGATCAAACAGCCTTTCTGGCTAAAAGGAGCAAGGCACTTTCACTGCACTTGTATTTGAAATGAATATATAAGGACAAATTCATATGCCACATAGTACTGGTCGTGCTGTAAATGATTGTGCCGTCCACATACCAAGATGCTCATAATGCTAAGCCTCATTCGGGTGAATGTGCACCCTACAGAGATACCACACAGGGGTATCTCTGCCATGGGTGTGAGCTCCCTTTCATGGTACACCAGCCAAGGGCAGGTTCAGCACATCCTCCTGACTTGGCACACTGCCTTCCACAATCTGCAATGGAGTGTTTCAGCTCTTTATTGCTCCTCTTCAAATTCTCTCTCTTCAAGCAGCCCCTCTCAGCACTGATTATTCCTAAGGCTGCCTTCCCACCAGTGGCTGTCCCATTTCTTGTCTGGGGTTAGGCTCATCCTTCTTTCAAGCAGAAGCTTACAGGAGATGCCATGCCCCTGGGGCTTTGGGCAAGTCCTCTCTCTGTCTGTTTGCTTTCTACTTGTTGTCATCTCTTCTGTACATTAGACTGCCTTCGGAGCAGTGGTTCGTTCTTCTTCCCTTTGTACAGCACCCAATAAAGTGTGCTTTTGTCTTGGTGAAGGCCTCTAGTTTTTACAGAAGACCAAATACAAGAGATTTACTGTGAAGAATAAAGTAACATTTTTCTGTGTGGGGAATGTTAATGCTTTGTTGTTTGGAAATGAACATAAAACTTCACTGTGCAGTAATTACACACAAACAGTTAACTCTACTACAATATTTCTGATCAGTTCCATTTTTGTTTTATTTCTGTTGAAATTAATGAGGCCTTGTGTGTGTGTATGCTGTCTGTCTTTCTGTACCACAAAAATTGTAACCCATGTCTGGTATACAGTGTGTGTATGTAGTTTGTATGTAGTGTTGACATGGATTACTGTATATTTTACTGTAGCCATCAGCTGGATGATAAAGGACAACCACTGGACAATTAAAAAGCATTCAGAAGGACACAGCCACAGCAAAATCATCAAGATATGCCAAAATAAATTAGCATCATGCAAAGTTAGGCAATGTTTAATTCATAGATTGTGCCTATATTTAGCCATCTTATTATTTGCAATATAATCCACTCATTTATTGAAGGTTAATGCCAAGTTTTTCTTTAGTAGATGTGTCACAGGGCAGTGTAGCCCTTTTGATTTCCATCCACTAGTTGGACTGAATTTGCTATAAAATACATATGCTTGTTGGTGAGTGCACACATTCAAACCTACCTGTTGTAAGCAAAGTCAATAAAAACAGGGAGAATTCCCTAACCATTGTTGAGACACCTTCTGTTATCCCATTTTTCCTGGGAGAGACCATAGACAGAGAAGAAATACTAATATTGGTTTATGAAAGAACAGTTTCACTGCCTTCATAAAGAGAACGTTGTTGATTTTGCAAAGGTACACGTAAGGGATAATGACTGAAGAGAAGGCAAATCACCATTCACTTTGGGGGCACTCCACGAGATGGTGGAGGAAAGCCCCACAGGGCATCATAGAAAGAAATCCTTTGAAAATTATATGAAATGTGGGAAGATGATTGGGGAACAGAAAGAAAAGAATCAAAACAGCAGTTTTTGAGTGGAGACATGAAAAGGTGAATGTCCTGAGACTATATCTGGGAAATGATGCTTTTTCTGGTGCTGACATGATCAAAAATAGAGCTGACCTAATTGAATGGAGAATATGAATAGCTTAACCAGGTTGAACAGGATAAATGAAACTGTTCTTCTGCAGAGAAGCTGCACTGGATTATGTAGAAATTTAATATATTTTTGACAGTGCTTTGAAGGACTGCGATTTGGAATTAGCGGCAAGATTTTGAAGGAGAAGTGCTTTCATATAGATCACTGTCTGGGGACATGACTGGTGCCAACCATTTTGATAGCTAAGCACAAGAGAGCCTGATTTTGAAAGGTACTGAGTACATGCACACAGATCTTGTTCACTTCATGGGGAATTATTTTTTCATGATCCTTGACACTTGAGAATCAGGCCCTTGGTTTCTGACCATTAAGGAACTACAATGTTACTGCAAATGGGGAAGGACAAATCATAAAATCTTACATATGGAGAAA
Organism: Lepidothrix coronata; assembly: GCF_001604755.1. Classification (NCBI taxonomy): domain Eukaryota; kingdom Metazoa; phylum Chordata; class Aves; order Passeriformes; family Pipridae; genus Lepidothrix; species Lepidothrix coronata. Next base: position 221,684 of record NW_016690213.1, read on the forward strand.
AACACAAAGTATTTTTGGAAAAAAAGATGAGATGTTTTATTCTGAAGATAAAGCTCAACATTGTGGAGTTATCTTGGTAGCTGCACAGCTTACAAATGCAGAGGAGGAAAGGTACATCCATAAAGCTGGTAAGTCAGTGTTGGTCTGACCAATAACCTGTGTTTCTACATAGTCTGCCAGCATTAGGGAAGGTCTCAGAAGGAAAGGCTTCACTGGCATGTCAGACTTTTGACTCAGGGAAAGTCTGCACCCACCTCCTTTGTATGTTTGATTTCTGCCTCTCCCTCCTCTTTGTTGGCCATGTCTTCTAGCCTGTCTAATCTTACTGGGGCAAGTCAGATTCCCGGCTCCTAGGTTGTTCTTTGTGACTTTTCCTTAAGATGTCAGAGAGCAGTGCATAGTAGGTGACATTACTGACAGAGTTAATGAATCTTGCAGATGATGGTCACAGTAGCAAAGGAGATCTCCTGCACACAGTGACTCTTCTTCGTGGTCACTCCATTTCCCTGATGATAACCTTCTGCAAGACAAAGTTTCTTCAACGGACAGAAGTGTGCAGAGCCAAGTGGGAGAGAGGATAGCTTTGGAAGAAGAGTATCTATTTCTAGATCAGGCTAGGAAATCACACGTGGGTTCTGGTACATGAAAGTTCCTTCTGGTCTGGAGCAAAAGTGTCAGAAAGGTAAGGAAAGGCTGGGAACAATCTTTCTGAGTTGGACTTAACTACGCTGGTCAGCTGGGCAATTTTAGAGAAAAAAGTGACTGGTACATCCAGAACAGGCAAAGCAGTTATTTGGTTTCCTTGGACAGAAAGAAAAGTGGGAGTGCTGGGAGACAGGTAGTTACTGGAACTGGGCCAGCGAGGACTGGATATCACCTTAACATCAGTCAACACCTACCCAGTGAATCTGTGATTGTCACTATCCCCTGGAGCTATGAGTGCTTCCCCCCTGCTTCTCAAAAATACTTGTTAATACATACATGTCATTTGTATGGCATTTGTTTGTTCACTCTTAGTCTTGCAGTCAGCATGACTTCAGCTCTTCCATGAGGTTTCAATAACTGGAGACATCCATATCTGTTGCAAGGTGAGTGAAGTTCTTCTTTCCTGTCAGTCTGAGAAGGTTTGAGGTGTTGCAGCTCTGGTTGGCTTCTCCACTGTTAGGAGGGAAAAGGATGAGAAGACTTTCATGGAATCTATCACTCTCAGATCATATTTCATTCTTATTTTCTTTTTGAGTAAAGAAAACAACACCAAAAAAGTCCTTCCTCCACAAACTGCTTGTGGCTGTCCCAGAGATTATCAACTATAGGTGCTATATTATCGTGTGGAAAAAGGTTGTTGCATAGATTTTAGGAGAAAGGTCAAACTCCACGTGTACTTATATTCCTATACAAACAACCACATAAATGTGCAAAATGGGTATAATAACCATATATATATATAACTGAGCTGAAACTTGCTTGTAGCTGTTTAAACTTGAAAACTATTGTGACAAAACTGTGAAAGTACAGACCAGGGACTCTTTTTTTCCCCGAAAGACCAAGTGAAGGCATCCAGTCAAGGATAACAAATACTGGGGATCTGACTGGAAACACTGAGGGATGTCTATGATCTCTTCTAGTGGATACTTGGAGAAGATATGAGTAGAGCTATATTCCACTCAGCTCTACCGTGTAACCTTGTTAATTCACTTCGCCTCTATGCTTCTCTTTCCAATGCCACTTTCTGCATATATTTTTTATTTTTATTGCTAGTCCTTTGAATGAGAGACCATCTATTACCTTGAGTTGCTACAGTAGCTAGAAAAACTGGGACATAACCCCACTTGCAGCTTCCTGTGTTGCTAGAAACTTTCATGTTAACAAATTTCCGAAGGCTGGAAAAAAACCAGCTTTTCTGACTGCAAGTGGAACTACCCTTAAAACTCAGAACGGCAAAACAAGTTTTGGGTACTTCTCTGCCCATATTTTTAAATAAACTTAAATTTAGATAAAAATAGGCTTCTTTTACTCCTGCTGATTTTCGTGAAGCTGGAACACAGTGGGTCATGTTTTTGCCAATTATATGGGTGCAATCCACATCCATTTAATCTCCATGGATTTTACTTGTTATGACTTTATGTCTGTAGGTTGCAAATCATTTATCCTTGAGCTTGGTACTTAGACATAGACAAAGCTGCAATTCCCTTTCCCTTGGGAATTAGTTGGTAAGAAGTAAGTTAGTGTCCATCCACCACGAGACAGAGCCTGACCCAGTGTGTTTAAAGTGAATAGATGAAGCAAGTAATTCTGGGCCACAACATGGAACATATTTATTGCTTTCTGTTGACTAATGACTTGACCGGCTGTCACAGGTTATGTTGTTTTGAAGTAGATGCTGAGTTTTGGCTGGCCCCAGATAGAGAACCTGAAAAAAAGTGTCTCTTTAAGGGAAAAACAATTTTCTTAGATTTTACTTTATCCTGCTTTAAGATGGATTGCGTGTTACCTACCTCAGAGCAGGGATACTGTAATTAGGAAAATAGATTTCGGTCTGACAGTTGATGCAGGTGGAGAAAAGTAATAGTGGAACGAAGGTGGGAACAAAGTTCCCTTTTACAAATTCCAACACAAAGAAAAAAAAGATACCAATAGCTTTAGGGCAGGATACATTTCTAATCAGGATTTAAATCCTGAATGAGTGAATACTAATGAATTATTACTCCTTTCCCATACTAATTAATAGAGTGTTTCACAACACCCTCTAGAGAGCCCAGCTAGAACACTGTTGTGCCGAACATGGTTTGTATGGTTTTCTGCTATCTTGGTTATCTCACTGTTTTGTAAGGACAACAGCTTTTTGATACTTGGACATCAAAGTGCTTGGAAACAGCTGAAATTTGTTGTTACCTCGGCAGACCAGCTGGTTCTGAGGAGAATGGTGCTCAGTCTTAACTTACAGTCATCTTATTGTTCTGGTTCATCTGAAAGTTACTTTAATGTTTAACTTACTTGATTTAATGCTCACAAGAAACAGAAATGGAAAAAATCTGGTAGAAGAGAACTAAGGAATTGAGGACAGGAATGATTCAGGAATGTTTTTAAGTAACAGGAGGCTGCCTCTTCTCTAAAGATGCCTCACTGCAGCAAGGAAAAATACTGTGAATTGTATTTTAATTTCTACTTGGTTTTGCATGGCTGAAAGCCTGGGTATTTAAACTGATGTAGGGAAAAAAGGCTGTGGCATGCATGCAAGTATCAACCACAATGTAGCTGAGCAGCAGTAAAGCTAGTGCATGAATTAAAGAACATATAAAAGGAAATAAAAGGATCTGCCTAGAGATCAAATGTGGCATTTCTACAGAACCTTATTCAAAATGGATACAAATGCATCAGTTCCTCAGAATTATAGGTGAATCAAAGGAAAATTACATCCAGAAAGATAAAGCAATCAACCAGCAGCCTTACCATGTGAGAGGCAGAGATGCAACTTTGAAGCTTCCCGTATGGCTTGCCAAAGAGCCAGATGTTGCAGGTGGAACAATGTCCTTTCTGGCTTAGCATCTGGTTCCTGTCGTTCTGATCCATAGAAAAAGGAGATGCGGAAGGATGTGGTAAAAATCGTTTTATAACTTCATTTAAGAAAAGAGTGCTTGCTATTGCTTTTGTAATAAAATCATATCTGAAATGAACATTTTCCTTCAGAAGTAGAGGCTATTACAGACAAATTAATATGGGATCTTCACCTTTCAATGCAATGTGCTTAATTTGTTTGGATCTTGAGCAATTAATTTTTTGGTCAATAAGAGGTTATGTAGCCCCAAAGGGTAACATAACCCAGAGAAATCATCCTGTTTCACATTTGAGGAGAAGTGTTAACTATTTGTCAGAGCAAGAATTTGGGATTTATATACCCTTGGTTCCATCCTTGACCCTGTCACTCTCACAGGCATTTTGCAGCCTGCATGTACTCTAGGTTATCCTCACCTCTTTAAACACATAATGGCGATCAGCTCTCCTAGACATGTGAATAAAATAATACCAATCTATAAAAGATCTTGAGATTATTTTTTTTTCAGATGTGAAATAAGTTCAGATTTTGGCCTTCCGCAATCTTGGTAATTCCTGCTTAGTCTTTACTGGTATTTCAGTTTTCCTTGAACAAGATGTGTCACCCAGATATATCAAAATAGAAAGCCAACCACATCAGTTGTTCTTCCTTCCTTCCTCTCTCATCCTCTGTCTTCCTCTCTGTGCATAGTCTATCTCCAACAGGAAGAAAGATGCAGTTGCTATTGTACTAGGGTACTATAAAACATACCTTGAAGAATTGATTACAATGATTCTCCTTCAATTTACTTCCTTTATGATGAAGCCTCATTGGTATTAATTAGGGTACTTTGGTTGTGCGCTAATTTATATTGATTGGTTAATCTGTGTTTTTCTCTTACTTGAATACATTCCATCACCGATGCTGAGTTTGCAGCATGTGAGAATGGTAATGCTGCTGCTGCTGTTTCAAAAAAAAAGCCTGTAGATTTAGGATGTAATGTCAGGTTAAACAAGAGGACATTGCTAAGCAGATCACAAGGCAAATGACAGGAAATATGAGTACAAATGAGTTGATCACTCTGTCAGAATCCAATTTTATGTTGTTGCTGGATCCTTGTGATAGTTTACCATGAAGGACAGAAGGTACATTTCTTAGTGGTTTGTTTTTTTTTTTCATGATGCACCATACATCAGGCCAACAGCAAAGTCTCAGTTTGAGGTCAGTTTTACTATTTTAAATCTAAAAATGTTTTGTATTACTCCAGAAGTCGTAAAAAATAATATTGCTCCAAACATCCCCTATGACCACTGGAAAGGGGCTCATGAAACTCCATATATGCAGCCCTGTAGGCAGTGTCACATAAGATATGATATGACATGGTAACATAACAGACACTGACAGGTTATCCAACTGCTTCCAGCAAGAAGGCAAGTATCTTAGTACCGCTGGCACATCATTATAGAAATTATCAGTGAGCTATTGTCTACTGCAGGTTTCAGAAGGTGCCTTTGGGGAGAGGAATGGGGTTTCTGAGAGGAGTCAGTTTGTGAGAGCAGATCCCACTGTAACTGGGCCACCAAACAGAGATTAGCAATCAATTAGTGCGTAACAGAGAGAAAGCTGGTGGCTGGGAGAATCCACAGTGATGCTTGTGCAAAACCTTGAAAGGATTTCCTCTTATTATTTTCACATCATGATCACCAAAATCAGACTGATATTCTACAAGAGGACTCTTTAATGTTTGTTATAATTTCTAAAAGCAATTATTGCAGTTTACATCTGACCTTCTGGCCTTCACAGCTAAAAACAGGTGATGTCCAAGGCTTCTGGCAGAGTCTGGGTGCTTTGATTATGTTAATGCAATCAACTTCCTTGCTTTCTCTTGTGTCTCCAAGGCCAGAGCTTTCTGCTTCCCTTTTTCCACCAAATAAAAATGTTTGTGACTCTATTCCTCTGTGTTTGTACCCTATGGATATAAAAAAATTTTCCTGGACTTGGCCTCAGGTCATGAGATGAGCCTGCCCAAAAATTTCACATCCAAATTTTTCCTCCCAACTGGAGTAAGTATTTGTCTCTAATGTGTAATCTGTTTTTCAGGGAGTGAAAACTTAAGTCAAAGGCAATGTACACATTCCTCCATTTCAAAATCATACAGCACTGTATTTGACACCAGTATTACTCATGAATTTCAACACTCTGAGAAATTATTTGTACATGTCATTTATAAAAACGTTTGCTCCAATTAACAATCTCATTATAGATGAGTTCTTGAGTGTTTGTGTGTGTGGTTTGTTTTTTTTTTTTCCCTGAAAGCAGTTTGTTGATATCATCTTGCCCGATTTTTCAATGTGGCATGTAAAGATTAAATTAAAACTTCGTGCAGAATTCTTTCTGGGTCATATGCCAGTCTGGTTTAGTAAAGCTTATTATTTATCAAGAAACTTCCACAAGTGCTAAGATAGAGAAGTGGTGGGAAACTGCAGCTATGTATTAGTATTTTATAGAAAAAAGAAAAGTGCAGTTATGCTTTTCTGTTGAGGAATTCATTCTATTTTAGTGTTAAGAGAGCTGCATATTTTGCTGCCTTCTGGCTCTGCATACTTTCCTTTTCCCACGTGCCAGACACTCACTCACTTTGTGTTTCTTTAACCCCTTTCCATCCTGCAACCTGCCTCACATCTCCCACCATGCCAGAGCTTCTGCATGTACCCCATTCCTCAGCTTCCCGAGTCTGCAGCACTCCCTTCTTATTATACCGGGAGCTTATAGTAGTAAATAAAACAGGGCTGGGCACGGGTGCGACCACTCGTACATGACTATCTGTATTGTTCAACTGTCAACAGGCTTCTTGGTGCATTTTTCGCTGACATCCACTAGCACTCTCCCAGACAGTGCCATAGTTCCCTGGCATTAGCCAGGGATTATTCCCAGAAGGCAACTTGAATGCAGCCACCCTGTTTGGGGGAAAGCAAATTGATGTATGTGGGCACCAGGCATTTCGTTCCACTTGACCTCTGAACAGAGAAATATTCAGAGCCTGTTTCATTTGGTCACACTGATACAGCATGTGTGACCATTCGTCCTCCCTCCATTCCCAGACCTGCTATGCTATTTTGAAGGCCTCATGTGCCTCTCCACTATGCTATTTAGTGCTGTATTTTCACAAATATCTGTTTTAGGCTGCATTATTAATACTTCTGAGTGCTCAAAAATCATAAGATGCTGCAGCACAGAGAATCATGTCATTGGCTTAAATATTGGAAGATTAAAAATAATACCTTTTAGACTCCTTTTATTACCTCTGAGGGATTTTTTGGCAGGAGAGGAAAGGTTTTAGGACATATTCTGGTCATGCTTCCAAGCTTTCCTCTGCATCATTGATGGAAATTACCTTTTTATTATTAAATGAGAGTAGAGATTCTCAGCAAATCATATGATCCCAGGAGTAGGGGCTTTAACACTGATACAGTTGGCAGCAATAATTCAGAATAGGGGGATATCATTAGCGTTATCTCTGATCTTCCAGTTGTCAGAGCTAGGTGGAGGGGATCTTGGCCCTGAAGTTAACTTTACCCAGAACTCCCAGGAGTGTACCACCATAAACACAAGTTTAGGCTGTTTTTTCATGGCACAGTCCAACACCATGTAGAGAAACTGCATTTTGTCAATTAGAGCGAGTTTGAGTATCTTCATATGGCACTATATTTGTTCACTGTAGATATACTCATTACCTTCTTTCAGCCTCTGCCAGAGTTTTCGTTGTGTGTGATAATGAAGGGGTCCCTTTGTTCCATGTTTGCTGCTGCTGCAGAGGGTAATGGACCGTGTTCAGGCAAGTCTGCTGCACTGACCTCCAGTGCAACTCCCAACATACTTAAAAAATTAATGGCCAAATCCATTTAAACATCAAAGCATTGATTTGGGACCTTAAACTTTATGCTCCTGTTTGAAAATTTAAAACTTTTGTGCAGGAGTTAAGAAACAATATGGTTGCATTTGTGCTCTTTTTAGTGGACACTGAAATATTTTTCCCATTTGTTTATCATCAGAGAGAATCCACATAATTGATTTCAAAGCTCAGAAGCACAGTTTCTCACCCATGTGAATGGTCCAACCATAAAACTTGATATTGAAAACAGAAAAGAATTACTGGATGTTGATCTTATCAAATACACTCTAGAAAACAAAGAAAACTGTTCAGTTAGACATATGAAGTTTGACACCTGTTATCTGGAAAACACCACACATAAACACATATATAGACACAAATAAAAGGAAATCAGCGGTAAGCAGAGAGTAACACCTTTCTCTCTTCAGATAAATGGTTCCATCTGAGCTATAGCAGCTTACTGAACCATGAAGTTAGTGAAGCAGTGCACATAATTCATGTTTCAGGCCATTAGAATGAATTGAGTCTCCACAACTTTATAGAAACATCATCTCTTTAGCTCCATTTAAGCTATGTGCTCAGCCTCAGTGAATGTAAACAAGAACTCCAGCAAACAGCATTTTCTTAAAAGCAATAAATACTCTCACAGTCTTAATTTTAGTGATGGTTTCTTAAATGATATTTTTGGGTCTTGGGAGAATGTAAATGTCATGAAATGCAGAAAGGACAACTGCAAAAATCAACACAGCAAGTAATGACAAACAATGGCATCCTCTTACAGGGAGTGGGCTAAATCATCAGACTTTCAGAAAAAGTGGACCAGCGAAATTCCCACCAGGAATTTCTACCTCTTCTTCAGAAACAGAAGCATAACTTCTTATCTGGACTCTTAAAAAAATGTATAAACCTTCTAGCTCATTTTGGTGGATGAGAGGTCATCCCCATCAGTGAGCTTGTTTAGATGCTGGGCTTCTTCATCCTGACTCCGGGATTATTCCTTACTTAGACTTCAGTGCTGGTCACTTTTGTATATTTACAGACTGTAGCCACAGCCCTTCCTGTTGCACTATAAATGATAATTAGGCTTTCATTTTGCCACATTTTTCACAAGGGCTTCCAAATCTTGTGCAAAGATTTTCCTTAAGGCTATCCTTGGTGAGACATTTGGTGAAGAACAGTAATATCAAGATTGGTTTGGGGTTTTTTTAAATATTCTCATGGCTGTGCAGTATACAGGTGGCACTGACGAGCGTGCAGAGCTCTCATGGTGTTTGTAGAGTCATGTTAGAGGGGGTAGCCAACACTGTCATAGCGCGGGCTAGCGGCAAGAGCAGCAGAGTAAGACTTTTTAAGGGTTTCATTCTGTTTTCTTAAGGATTTGCTGATGTAGGCAAGAATACTTGTCCCCTGAGTGTCGGTTTGCCTGTATGCAAAAGACTTGTCTTATGAGGTGTCTCAAAAATTAAACCTGTTTACAGACACTTGCAGGATCCTGAGAAGGAAGATGCCGGAGAAGTGTGAGTATTCATTACACTGTGCTAGCTGGCTGTGTTCTATAGAAGTGGCATCACCCTCTAAGAATAGATCGTTCAAAGTTACCTTGGAATTACCAAACAGCAGGAGATATTTACCGCACAATTTCATTAAGAACTGCGAGTGTGAGTCTGGCATGTGGGATGATGTAGTGAAAGCCTGCATGGTCCCCCATGGCATGAGAAATAAATGCCTTAGCCTAAAATTGTGACTTCAGATTAAAGTGTCACATGCAGTTATTTGGTTTCAAAAGTTACTCAGAATGAAAACACATTTATTAGAGTAAGTGCAATCTATATCTGATAAATGGGAACACATCTGGTCCATATCCCTGATACAAACCCCTCAGTATTAATTATATTGATGGTTAAAGCTGAGGAGTGAGTTGAACATTATTTATAGTGATCTTTGCTAAGTAAATAATTTTAAAAATGGCTTTCTAAATGTAACGTTTCCCTTTTAAGAAGCCCTACAGAATTAAAGAGGCTTTACAATGGAACATGAAACATATTGCAGAGGGAGAGACAGAAGCTTGCTTGATTAATGCGCACGATTATCAGCAATGCAAATCACTTTCACTTATTAAGTCTTGTTTAATATCCTAATGAAGGCTTCCTGAGCAGATTTGATAATTCCAGAGAAAGTGACTGTGAACTAATGCCCTTTCAACATGTTGAGAATGAGCAGTGCTATAAAGAAAACCTCATTTAATATAATTCCCACCAAATGTGGTATCCTTTTCTAGACTCCTACCTCACAGCAGGAGACAATTAACCTTTTCAGTGCCAGAAGTGATTCCAACATGTTCCAGCTGTGAAGGCCAGCAGGTCAGGCATGAATGAAGTTTACCTTCCACTTTTGGTCTGAAAAACCACAATTATGCAAACATATCAAGAAAGCCCTGAGCAGCTCTGGGCTTTCACATGGTTTCAGTCAGCATGTGGAAATGTGTTTCTTACCTTAGAGAGGGGACTGCATCAATTCAACAAATCACTGTGCCTCTTGCAGGGAATCCTGTGGATTGCTCCAAATAATTTAAAACAGGTCTTTCTGAATACACTGCAACGACTCAGAAGATTCCCTTGCTAAATATCCAGGTAATTAAACTCCTGTTGTTCTTAAGCCTGTAACAGTCAAATTGTTGGAACCATGATGGTCTAATGATAGAAGAGAGTCAAGGTGTGTTGTGGGAGGTAATGCCTTTTTCCATACACAGCCTCATCTCTAAATCTGGAAGTTGTGGGAAACGATGGAAAATGGAACATTTTCCCTTTTCCTCCTTTGACCCTGTCCACATAACATATGACTTAACATTACAGGATTTTTCCAGAGTTGGGATGGTCATACCTGTGCACAGAGAAACAAGCCATTAATGCAGTGGGTTGGAAAACCCTTTCTTTACCTATGATGGGAGATGGGAGCCCCCACGTTCAATTCCAGAGCTATAAGCTTTGCCTTAAACCACGGCCTTTCTCAGACAGAGCTGCAATTCAGTCCTTTGCAGTTTCGGAGATTTACAGATTGACCCTTTAATTTAAAAGAACAAAACCAATGTCAAAGATATAAAGAAAGAGCTTTGATGAAAAAACAGCGATTTCAACTTGTGCTTATCTGGAGATTTTCTAGGAAAAACAAGACTCATGGTTAGATTTGTTTTTAAAACAACCAGTCCCTTGGGAAGGAAGCACCTGAGGGGGAGAAATTGAAAGGCAGCAAACCCTTAAGAATTTTGTGAACATTTTTATTAGATTGGTATTAGGGCAAGGAATATGGATTGGACTGTGCATTTGTAGACATTGTCAGGAAACAAATTTTCTAATCCTCATGCTCATATAGGACAGGCTTTTAATATAGATTTATAATAAATGCAATTTGGTGGTACACGTCTCCCACATGACTGAGATCTGTCATACAAAATCAGACTGTAGGATTGGATTTGTATCTTTATTTCTGTGTATAATGAATTGAGAACAGCATTTCAGATAACTATAGGTGACATGATGGGTATAATCACATTTCAGCTGGTAATATAGTAACAGAAGTAAAAATAAGGATACTTTAAGAGCTTGCTTTGTTAAAAATAAAAGGCATCCAGGTTGTATCAGTGTCAAAATGAGCAGGCTTTTACATACCTTCTAAAACTATGTAAAAGAAAATTAATTATTATTAATATCCATCAATGAACCTTTCACAAGGAAAGCATTTCAGTATGCATGTGTATCATTGTTTAATTTAAACATAGAAAGTAGTTGAGACTGAAAAGCCCACGTGTGCTACAAAAGTGAAGAAAATGTATATATGTTGTTGACTTTCAGATATCAGCTGAGGTAGATTGTTCAGTCAAAAAAATATTATATATATGTTTGTTGCTGTATATGCTGGTGACATTGGAGTCCTGTGTTCACATGAGAGAACTTTGTGGTTTGGAATTCCTCAAGACTTCAGCAAGAAGAAACAACACTTAGAAAAATTATCTAATATTAGGTCAAAGGAGTGGTGTTGCTCCAAGTCTTCTTGTCATATAAATGAAAATAAAACATTTATTTAGATCAAAAAGTATTAGATACTTCAGTCAGATTTGCTTCAAAGAGTGAGAAACAGATGTTTTTTCCTTTTTTCTTTGATAAGTCAGTATCTCAAAATAAAGAGATGTCAACATTTTTTTTTCATGAGAAATGAGAAAAGATGATATCCAGGCCAGTTCTTAGCCCTTGAAAAATATTACTAGAAAAAGTAAGTATTACTAGAAAAGTAAAAATGTTATTTTCACAGCCTACCTCTTGAAAACTTTCCAACAGAGCTGTTGCACATGCAACATTCTCTCAATCATTCATTCTCCAGAGAGAGAATGAGAATAGCCATAGAGATATGCACAACACAGAGATCAAAAAGGTGTAATGGGAACAGTAGAGGGGAAACGAACCTGAGGAATGGAAGACTACATTTGGGGTCATATCATACCTACTAGTGTTACTCAGTTCCTAGATAATAGGCATAAGGACACGTATTGCTAATTCTCATTAGCAGCTGGCCCTGAGGCTGTAACTGTCCCTCTCTCTTATTGACAATTTCTTGTCTTTGTAACCTCTATGTTACTGTAGTATAATTGGCTTGAGTTCAAGGTGGGCTGCAGGTTTTATGATAGATACATATATATCCCAAAACATCTTTCCCCCTTCCTTGGGACCATCTGGCTGCTGAATCCAGCCTCTTTGGAGCTCCTGGGAGTTAAGGTCCCTAAAACTAGTAGCATGTTATTTTAGTATCATGCCTCTTTCACAAGTGGTGTGGCCACATCTGAGTCGGTTGTAGTGTGGGCTGACAACTCTTTTGGTTTTGGTGAAGTTGTTGACAGACTGTGCAGCAATTATCTGGAGGGTATGGCCAGGTCTGCTTTAGGGAACTACTGTGTAGATGGTGTGCTTCATCTAACCCAAGTGTTCAACAGTTTTGTTCCAAGTGGGGACAGTCACATATGAAATGTGTTAACTTTTAGTGGTTGTTCTATAAATTAACCATACATCTTGAAAGGAATAGAGGCATGAGGGAACACTTCCTACCCGCTGAATTGTTTCTCCAATATCACCATTTAATAATGTTCCTACACCAACATCTCATTTTTGGAGGCAGTCCTGTCTAGATGGGTTTTCTCCCTCTTTTCCTTGTTCTTTACCTTCCTCCTAGAGGCGCAAGAGGGCATTTCCCTCTTAGCTGATATCCTTTGCATGGTGTGCATAATAAAAAAGGCTGTCTGAAAGAGGTATCTGTTTCCTAGCCCAAGGCATTTAACATGTGTAAACATCACAGAAAACTATACCTTCAGTGTGTAAAGGTATTTAGTACCCCCTGCCAACAATCATAAGTGAGCAAGTGAAACACAATGTTGAAAAATATCCTAATTTTATGTTCCACAAAGCTACAAAATAATAAACTCCCCTCCCCGTTTCCAATGAATTCCACTTAATCATTAAAGAATAGTTTCCTTTAGAAGTAGCAAATTGTAGCTATAACTATGTTTAATAAACAGGTTGTTGAGTGATTTAAAAGTATTGATGGCCACCAGTCTACTTCCAAAGCAGCCCTGCTGCAGAAATTACTGTTGGAACTGACATCCATCCCAAGAAGAGAGGCCTTGAGCTAAGGAACAATTACCCGTTTAGCTAGAGAGGTGTTTGCTCTCTGTCCAGATTAAGGCAGTTCTGGGATGTTGCAGAGAAATCACCAGTAGTCCTGTACATATTGGGTTAATAAAAAAAAGAAAGGAGTCTCCATGGATACTAATCCACCATCTCCTATCATCCTAACCATGCCGTTCTTTTCTTTCTTTCTTACCTTAATGAATATGATGTATTTCTGCACATTTTCAGTTCAGCAACTTTGTGTTTTAAAGTTCCCAAACAGGTGAACCCACTTTGTTGTCCAGCAGAGATTGACTGTTCTTGGTGGTCTTGTCCTCTTATAGTATGAACTCGTACAAGCATCTCCCTCCTGGACAGCTGTTATTAACCATGGATATTTAGAAAGACTTTGCACCAGTCACTAGTATTTGCAAATTAAGATCTCATCTAATTCACTGAAAAACAGAGTAAAACACTGGTTGGTTTGAAGTAAATGTACCCTTGACCTTGGAGTACCCAAGATTGTATAATGGCTGTTTATAAATATGTGCGTTTATTGTTGGTAATTCCAGCCTATTTGCTACTGAGGCTGAAATAAATCAGTGATGAAGCACTAGATGATAATGATATGTATACACACAGACAAACTAATTTTCAGAGATTAAAGAAGAGTAAATTTCCTAGATGAACTGTAAATTTCACCCACCTGTGGAGTGTGTAAATATAGATATTGGGTGGGAAGCAGGTTTTATTTTGCTACTGACATGATGTAATGATGAACTCTGACATGTTGCTGACTGTGGTTACTTGATAAGTGTAAGATGTGAAAAGCCAGCAATAACACTAGATGGTATCAGATCTCTAAAATAATATGTGTTTGAAGGTGCTGGGTATAAATATGGCATTACAAAAATAAAAACAGACAAAAGTATAGTTCATTCATGGAGAGAAAGTAACATCAGAGGAAACAGATCTTTCTTTTTCTGCAGATTTTGAACAAGGAAATTGAGCACTAAAAAACAACAACTTTAAAATAATGCTTAATGTTCTGGTAACACCAAGTGATGTTTTGCCAGAATTTTAATAGGAAAATCTTCTGAAAAGTGCTCATCCTTAACTACTGAACCTTGTGATGCCGCCTGAGTAAGACCATTGTCTCCCCATCTTTGCCTCACAGATTAGCAATTACTTGTCCTCCTTCCTTACCTCCCACTGCTTTTGCTGCTACTGCCTGTAGTACAGCCACCCTCTGCAATCAAGCTAGGGCTGCTCTTAAACAGAGAGTGGTGTTGGCCAGGACTCACTCACATCTCTTGGTTCTGAAGGGATGTGGAAAAAAAAATGGTAAAAATTTATTAACAAAAAAAAAATAATTTTTTTTAACTTGTTTTACTGTATTTTACCTTGACTCATCAGACTACATGCATATTGCTCTTATTGCTACAAGTCAGTAAAGTCTTACTGGGCCAAATTCCTCACTTAACCAGTTGTCTAGAGAGTGTGTTTGATCATCTCAGATCATTCTGGCCAAGATTCCTGCAGATGTGCTGATGTGTTCCCTGTCTTCTGCTGTCATCTGGATGTCTAGTGAGAGAATTTTCCAGTTCTTTCTGACTTTGGGTGGAGCAGCATGTTACTTTTCTGCATTATGTTCCAGAGCTTTCAACTTCTTCCACTGGAGTAAGTCATCATATTCAGGATTTATTTGCTCAAAAAATCCAGATTTCTTTATTCTCAAAAACATGTGAAGTGACTTAACACTTCAGACCCAGGGCAGAAGAAATATAGAAGGTTCCTCCATCAAGAGACCGCATTATGCAGAGAAGTGAAACTGGGTCAAATTTATGGGCACTGTAAGTTTGAGCAGTTTCTTTGAAGTAAAAGGACTTAGGTCAATTAACACCAGCTAAGGATCTGCTTTGCTGAATTCCTGGTGAGTGCAAGGGGGCTGCCTAATGAGACTCAGTAGAGAAGGAAGTGTGAAGGAAGGGATCTAAATAAATGGCGGACAACCCATCTACTCTGCTTAAAATTGTTCTACCTGAGGGTGCAGTTGTTCAGGTCAAGGACAGGACAAACAGGTTATATCACAAAGGCTTCTGGCTTGGGGAATCCTAGGGAAGAACTGTGGGCTTCCCATCTCCATTGTCCCCTCCAGCTGCCTTTGCCCTAGTTATAGTTCTGGAAGTGCCTCTTATTTCTTACAAGCAATGCCTGTGCTTGATCCTGCCCTTACTTGCATTGCTTCAGCTAGAAAGGGGCATGAACATTTCCATCTCTCCTCATCTCCACTAGTTTTGCTCTCCCAATGGCAAAACCAGAGGAGTACAAGGGAGCATAGATGCTGTGTGGGCTCTAGTGGGTCAGGCCACAATGTTTGGTGGTAAACATTACAGAGATCTGTCTGACATCTTAAAGAATATCCTGCCTATCACAAAGTGCTTGGTATTCTCTGGAAAAGGAGTTCTCTTAAAAAGCTTCTGCTTAAGCA
This sequence comes from Lepidothrix coronata, assembly GCF_001604755.1. NCBI lineage: Eukaryota > Metazoa > Chordata > Aves > Passeriformes > Pipridae > Lepidothrix > Lepidothrix coronata. The sequence continues at coordinate 237,250 of NW_016690213.1, forward strand.
CCCAAGCGCAGAAGGAATTTCTAAAGAGCTGACCTCCTTGCCTTGTGCTGGTATGAACAAATGCTTCTGGAGCTCAGCTGGGCAGTGTTGGGAAGCCCTCCACACAGGAAGCTCGACACAGAAGCAAAGGCTGAACAGGTGAGTAATAAAAGTCAAGGCAAGCCCACGTGCCTTGAAAATAGTTGTACAAAAAGGCTATGGCCATTACCAGAGCTTTTGCATTAAAGTTACCTTCCCCAAATCAGAGACCTGGTTCAGGATTCTCTGAACAATTACCTGGAGTATGGACACAGAAGGGAATAGAAAAGGGATAGTTCCCATATCGAATGCCATCTTGTTGCTTTGACCAGTCACCTTTTAAATATTTATGTTTTATTTTTATCTGCGTATTAGTGAGACATTATTTGTGCACAGGCTGTTAAAAACAGTTCTAAGGGAAACACACTTCCAGCTGGTTTCCTCCTGTTTTCCATCTGCTGTGTGTATGTGTCTTTGGAGGCATTTAACTGTTTCTTGTCATGGTAATTGGTATTTTTTCAGTAGTGAAGGTGGGAGGGGTGGAGGAGAGAAACCCTAAGGCATCTGTGTTTGTGCTCAGTTGATCTAAAAGAGATTATACTGATTTTTTTTCTTATAAACATTATATGCTTTAAAAAACATGGGGTGGGACAGTAGAAGGGTATCAAACATCAGGTAACATTTTTTTAAGAGTTAACTTCTCTAAATTGTATCTTTGTATTCTTCTATTTATGCATCACTACTCTTTCCCCATTTAATCTTAAATATGTAAATCCTCAATTTATCTGGAATTACTTAGTGAAAGGCTGATGTGTGAGTGTGGCAGATTATAATATTCCATCGCCACCCCTGATCCTCTTTACCTCTTATTCTTTTCATAGCAGATCAAAAAAAGCTGTATGCGTGCCACAAGAATATATTATTTTAAGAGACTTGGACTTAGAAATTGATTTCCTTGATGAGAAAAGGAAAAGTCTCCTTCTGACCTGAAGGGTCACTTCATAATCCTGTCACTCTACATCAAAAAGCTTTTTTTTTTTTTCTTTTAGCGGAAGATGAGAATATTTCTGAAAAGGAATTAATTTTTCAGATACAGTGAAAACGATGACTTAAAGAGACTTAGCAGATGATAGAGGGCTGTCCTATTCAGAATACATCTCCTGTGATTAGAACAAGCTCTGAATATATTTTAGGGTCAGGCAGTTTTAGATGGAGATTGGGATTTGTACTTTGGGATGAAACTGATCTTATATTTTTATTGAAGTACTTAAGGTTTAAGCTGTAGTCTTCCCTTTTTTTGCAAAGGGATTTCACCGGTTTTTATAATGGGGATTGGTGGAGGCAGCCAATAATTTCTATGTATGGATTTTAGTTAATAGGATGTTTGAAATGAAATGACTTTCAGCATCAATAATTAGGTACAGCTAATAACACTTTTTTTCATAGTACTTTTCTTAGCAAAAAGCACCTGATATCAATGTAGACTTTCATAATCTATTTTATTTATGTATTTATGTAACATTTATTTATGTTTTGCTTATATATTTATGTAATTGCTGAATATCTCTTAAGGAAATTCCCTTAAACTATATGCTTAAAAAACAGCACTCCCAAATTTAGTTATGGATTAATAACATGCTGCTGATGTATGTGTGAACAATACACACAGGTATACGTATATACTTTTCTGATCATGTGTAGAGATGGGAAATGCTGGCTTTATAGACATATTTAAAAAAAAAAACATGAGAGATACATATATGAACATCATTTAAGTTTATAATAGAAAACATAATATGCAATAATATATAATTTAATATTTAGTAACTATATTTTAATGTCTATATTATTAGTGTAACTGTTAATTATACAAATTAATTATATTTTGTATATATATGTAACCACTTGATAATTATATAATAGGAGTAGTCAAAAGCTATGAACAAGAGGCTCAAAACATTTTAAACAGCTTAAAAGCTTTTGTGCAGGTGCACTATTAAAACAAAAGGTCACTGTTCTGAAGACTGTGGAATTACAATTTGTCTTTAGTGGTATAATTATTGTATGATACTGCGTATGTTTAACATAACTTATATAAATAGAAATGCAAATTCCCTTTCTGCAGATAAACTGGTTATTATCTGGACCGCCTGTTATTTATTCTAAGTGCTGATCTGAAGGCAGCAGCAAAATATTGCCCACTGGTAAAACTGCTTTTGTGATAACAACATTAGGTCCTAAAGCAAAAATCATTATTGAATAAAAAAAGGTTTTTAATTTAAGAACTATTCTATCAGAAGAATTTTCCTAGTTTTGCTTTTGTTTTTAAAAAACTAATAGTTTATGAATATTTAGTGGAGGTTGCTAGCTTGTGTTACTGACTGCATTTGAGGATCGACAGAGAGCTATATCGCATTTAGGAGATGCAAACCCAAAGTAAATCCATGGCATGAGCTCACACTGGTGATTCTGTGCAAGTCTGGCCTCCGAATGCTGACGATAGCTTCAAATTGTAACCAGAGGATCCCGACTGCTAACTTGGGTTGAATTGAAAAGCAGGGTTTTAATCTAATAATCTAGTTTGGGTCTGATACTCCCGTGGGAATCTGGCAGGAGGAGATGATACTTTTAATCACGTTCAGTGTGTTCAAGGTAATGGAGGTCTGTGAGGATTTTGGAAGTGTGGTAAAAGCCCTAATTTGAATCTAAGGACTGCATATATATCTAAAGCAGATAATATAGCCTTTACTAACAAGGAGAATTTGCATTACTTAAATTTTCTGAACCTTAAAAATATAACTGGAAATCTCAGAGTAATAAGTGCAACTAAAATGGAGGGAAGTTGTGAGTTCCCCCAAGGCAAAACAGGAAACAGGAAAAATGATACTTTCACCCAGAGAAACATCAAAGCTGGACATGCCCAAGTACCTGCTGGGAGAAAGAAGCAGGAGTCCAGGAGCAGTTTTCTACTCTCAGCCACGTCCTATGGACCTTTTCAAAGGGCAGAGCTGTGTCTGCTTAGTGGAGGGGGGAAAAGAAAAATCGAAGGGTGAAAACTGTTTGCTCTTCTACCCTGGGATAAATTCAGGGAGTTCCGAGTTGCTTGTTTCTGTGCATTCACTTGCAGTTATTTTTCATTTCACAAATGTTTGGTGTAGTCTGATTTGAAGTACTCACATAGGCTGGGATATGGCCCCTTTCCCCCTTGCTGGAGCCCCCCACCTCAGGGCTTCTTTATTCAGGATGTCAGAGCGCACCCATCACCATGGCACTCACATGCCCTCCGACAACGCGCCAAACAACGCGACCAGCATCTGTCGGGGCCGTGCGTCCTTTCTTCCACAGCCGCCCCTGAACTCGATCCACCCTGCCCTCTGCCTGACCTCTTCCCAAAGCCTCTCGCTTCCCGCTGCCCGGGTGCCCTCGCTCAGCTCTGCTTTTCAAACTATCGCCCTTGGAAGTGCCTCCCCACCCTCTGCATTGGCTGCAAGACGGAGCCAGCAAGGAGCAACCTTGCCACGTGAACTTCCTTTTGTTTTTCTTTGCGCCCAAGACAGACTGTCTCCCTAGTAACTTTTGTGGCACTATATGTGAAGGAGCTCATTATGTAAAACATACATTTGCCTCCATGCTAAAACTCCACGGAGTGTTGCTCGGAGCATTTCAGCGGCTACACATTATATGGGTATATTAACTACAACACAACCCTCTATTTATCAGCTCATACATCACTCCACCATCGAGCGGCTCTAAAGATTGCTGAAATACAAACTTACTGCATTTGATCCCAGCGGAAGCTGGTTGCGGCTGCTCTCCGAGCCAGCTCTCCGAGCCGAACCTTCAGCGCTCTTATACCTATATTTGATCAAAGACGTCAAACCCCCAAGTGCAATGCATAAATATTGAAATGTATTGTGAAAATAAAACCCCTCCACCTTTCAGGACTGAGAAGCCTAATGGCTGGAAGTGGTACGGTGGTGCAGGATTTTCCTATTGTCTCAGCAGAAGGGAAAAAGTTGACTTCAAGAATGATTTGCACATACCAGTTCCCTGAAAAGAAAAATGTGGGGCCAGTTCCATAGTTTCCAAGCGAAAACTAACCTTCAGCCAAAAATTGAGCTGTCCGGGTTGACAACATTTGGGAAACTGTGCTTTTCTGGAGAGATGACTGTAGTGGCAAAGATAAACCTGCAGGAAGGTTTCTTTGGAATGATATGAATTTAATGAATCATATCCACATAAAAAAATTCCCAGCTGGTCTTAAATTTCAGGGAGATTTAAGTGATAAAAGATATTTTCCCTGTCCCTTTAGATGTGTATTAGAGATGAGAGGCCTTAGATGAGCCCTCCTGGGAATCAAGCATTCCTTTTTCTTTAATTTGTTTTAAAGAAAGAAAAGAGCCAGGCATGCTTCTGAGTCTCAGATGGGTATAATTAGTTATTTGCTATTGCAGGACTTTTTAAATTGTCTATTTCCACTCTTTTTATATTAAATAATTTTCTTTTTTTTTTTAATCCTAATGACAAACTACATGCTCCTCCTCTCGCCCTTCCAAAAAAAAAAGAAAAAGAATAGCTGTACTCATTTGCCTTCCCTCTTCCACCATCCTTTTGCAGGGTGCATCCTTTCCCTATTAACATATTGATTTATTTAAATTAAAAATAATGATCTCCTCTCCCCTCTCCTCCTCCCAGCAGCAGAGTCTGTCTCTGATCCTTATTAACAAATTGATTGCAGTATTGGTGTCAGTATGGCTCATTTAGTGGCTCTTTTGCCTAAGGTCCAGAAGGTTGGAGGAGGGAACAGCTTCCACACGTAGATGCTGGCCTGGCTCCAAGGCTAACACTGCTCGGGTAGAAGGGACAGCTGCTAGAGACAACATCGAGACACTTAGTGGGGCCCCCTTTTGGGTGGTGAGGATCTGGCTGGAAGTCGGAAACCCCGCAACAACTCTTTAAAGTGGGTGTGAGGAGAGCATCGCCACCCTGCCCCCCATGTCTCCTCCTGACCTCCTGTGCATATGAGGAGCCTCACTGGTCCCAGCCCCTCCAGTCCTCTTGCCCTTGCTGAATACAAGATGGCCCATGTGTGATGCTGGCCTTGCCAGTACCAAGCACTAAGAGCTTGAGGAAGTTGCCAGTCCTAAAAATACCATGAAAACCACAGCTGCCTTGTTTCTGTTGAAAACAAAGATCAAAAATGTGTTTTGGTCTTCTTTGGCCCCATCCTCTTTCCACAGTTTTATGGGCTGCTCCAGTTCAAGTCCAGGGAAATGCATGAATGGCTCCCAGTTGGTTCCTCCTCATCAGCACGGGGCACACATTCCCATCAACGAACAGAAACTGCAGGGCTGGAAAGGTCAGCAGCTATGGATGAAAAGCTACAGCAGGATCTACTTGCCTACCAGCCATTTTGTCTCTGGCATTTGGCTGGTCATACCAGGCTTGCCGCAGACACTGCTGAAGGGTGAGATGTGCCTGCTCTGTAGCCCCATAGCCCCACCAGGTAGCGTCTGAGAAAACTCTCACTAATGTGAACTCTGTCTTAATAACTCTAGGGGAGTTTTGTTTGTCTCCTCCAGACTTTGTCAACTGCTGGTCTGGTGCCTGGCCTTCCTAATTCTGCTTAATGCTTGAGTGCTAATATTGCAGGTACAGGGACCCAGTGCCGGCCCTGTGAGCCTTGCCATTTGTAAGGGAAAAGAGATTGAGAAATGAGGTTGTGTTGCCCCATTCTGCAGCTGAGAAGTGGTGGTGCAGAAGAACAGAAAGACTTACTCCAGGTCACAAAACAAGACACTGGTTTCTCCTGTTAAATGCCCCTACTTTTGGTGCGGAGAACCCATTTCCCGTGTTGTGCCGCCAGCTTTTGAGCATCTGCGTGATTCCACCCTGTTTTTAGTTAAGCCCTCGGGCTCCTGAAGTAATAGTGAAAACTGTGTTGTGGCCAGGACTTTTTTTATGGTTTCCCCTTCCTCTGCACCTCTGAAGAGCAGCTGCTCCACGGCAAAAACCCAAGGGAGCACGGAAGCTTGAGCCCAGAAGGAGGGAGATGGCTATTCTTGACATGTGCTTAGTCACCTAAAGCAGATGGTGTTGTTTCTGGTTCCTGAAGGGATGACTTTCAGCTCCCAAAAACCTTTCAAGTTTGACCATGCAGACATGCCTAGAAGAATGTTAGATGAGTACACATCTGTCCGAGACCTTTTACCAAACAGCAACATGAGTACAATTAGATTAACAAAAGGAGAATTCACAATTAAAGCTGGAGCAAGTGCATGGCTCACTTTCAAAGAATGGCTGGAAAAATGTTCTTGTACAGGGCACCCAGGCCAGAGCAGTTTCCTCACGTTTCATTCTATGAAGTTTTATATTCTTCCTGTTGCATTTTGAAATACACTGAAATAAGCAGAAATGTAAACTTTACAAAACCTAGAGTTATTGATCTTCTACATCCTTTGCCATCTGCTTAGTTCTAGTGTCTAAAAATATTCAGTCCTTGCTCTTGCTCACATGATTGTTGAGAAAATGCTAGAGCTGGTAAATCAGAAAAGCACATTGTGTATTGGGGGGAGGGGAGTTCCATCAGGAAAATATGCTGTCTGAAGGGAAAAATACAGAAAAAAACAACTCCAGTCCTGTACTTTAACAGGCAAAAATGAAAGAAAAAAAATCAATCCATTTTTCAAACTGTAGGGAGAAAAAATAGAATATACCTGGAGTGTTCCTTTGTTTTGAAGACAAGCTACACAAACTTCTCGCCTATATCATACTATAAAATTGTACATTTGTTACATGTTTCAAAGAGTTGGGAAATATAAGGTCCCTATTATACCTTTTTGAAAATTGAATCCAATTGAACAATTTAGAGGTTAAAAATATTGCAACTGCAGAAGATGTATCCACCTCCAGGATATAACAGTGAATGTACTGTCTAAAAAAGTACACCTTGGGAAATCGTTGTAGACTCAAAAAGCTGAAAGAGATTATCCTTATTTTGGTTGAGAAATAAACATGCAGGAGAGAGGACTTTGTCTGACTTCTAGGATGACTGAGATTTTGAGGGCAAACAGCATCCATTTATTTCAGTAGGAACTGTATTAGTAAATTCCCAGCTCAGCTTTAAAAATCTCAGTTTCTCTCAGGGTTTGTGTATGGTGCCCACAACTACAAAACCTAAACATGGCTCAGAATAAATTTCATCACCATATGGAGGTCCCTAGTGAAATCAGCTAGATCATTCTGTGTTAGTTTGTGAATTGCTGATTGGAGTTTGAATGCGAACCCTCTGTCATGGGCTTTATGTGAGTCTCAGGGATGAGGAATTTGGTATTGTTAGAACGGATAAAAAGAAAAGCGGGATATGCTACCACGTACTATTTAATGAATATTATTTACCGATTTATCCAAGCGGCTCTTTTGAGGCCTAGTGACATCTGTCACCCAAGGTGACTTTAAGAGGACAAAAAGGAAAAAAGAAAAAAGAGACTGGGAGTACAAAATGAAGATTTAAATCAAAACTTTGTGAAGATGATCTGTGTGTGGGAAGAAATGTGACACTGTCCTTCCTTCACTGATATGTGAAGCACAGTGTTGCCTGATAAATTCTGTATATTTGCTTTATTTTTGTAAGAATGAATAAGTATAAATATGAATTGCCAATACTAAAGCAGATGAGCAGTTGGTTTATATAATTCTACGTTCTGCATTTGATGCTGACCATCGTTGAAGAGGAGAGCACAAAGCCCCCATAATTTGCCTACACAAAAATTCTTCTCTCCATCTACAGAATTGGTCATCAGTGTTCTGCCATGAAGAAGCTAATTATACATCCAAAACCCCAGATCTCCCCTCAGTTCATCAGAGGTCACCCCTAAAGCTCTGAGGTTACACCAAAGCCAGTCAGCAATTCTCAGATGGAAAAGCTCTTTGTCAGAAAAAGCTAAATTATTGGAACCAGAGTGTTTCTTGGAACTAGGCAAGTTTGAGTAACCACCAGCAAAACACAGGCAAAGGTTGCCCTGAAAGCCTGCCTGCTTGCCAGCATGCTTTCACTCACTTCACCTGGTGGGCTTCCAGGGTCCACAGACTCAGACCCTCTCCATCACTTGGACAACTTCGGAGTTGGATCCCTCACGACCCTCAACTCTAAGGATGCTTGCTTCAGGTTCATCAGTCCTAAGGCTTACAGGCTCCTCCTCACAAGGCTGGGAGTTGCTAAAGCCCAGCATTCTCAAAAACACAGCTCCCAGCTGTGTGGTTGGGAACCTTGTGCACCCTGGCACCCCAGGCTTTGGCAGGGGTGAGGACACTGAGTATCATGGGAAAGGGAAAAGCTGGAAGCTTTCCTGTCAGGTTCATTAAACCAAATGCCATGATTTTTCTGTCCAAACTTCCCTTCCAAGGCAAATTTTGGAATGTTTATTCTGAAATAGAAAAAGGGCACCCTCCAAGTTCCCTAAAGTAGTGCTATTCCAATTGTTTTGAACCTATATGTGATCTTGGGTGTGATGATGCACAGAAGCTTACAACAAATCCCAGATTTAGTCCTACTGGGATGCAACATTTGGCTTTTGGCACAAGTAAGGAATTTCATAAAAAGTAAATAAAATACTAAATATCTAGGTCAGGGCTGGGCTTAATTAGAGATTGCAGAGTGTATCTAGGAGCTAAAGCACTTGTGCTTCTGAATGTCCCTTCCCCAACGGGAAGTGATGGGGTAACTAACCATCCAAGTTTTCTGGCTGGGCAGGTGAAAAAAATGACTCTTAGAAGTTCAGTAGCTGAACTAATTACCCGCAAATGATTGCCTGGGGTTGGACCATTTATTATCTCATCAGCATTCAGTGCCACTTCCATAGGATGAAGGAGAAGGAAGAAGAAAAAAAAAAAAAAAGAAAAAGCCCAGAAACATGAGAAGGAGAGCAGATAAAAGGACAGCAGTTAGAAGGAAAAAAAGTGCTTCTTAACTCTAGTCTGTACTTTTCTCTCTAATAGATCCCCCTCCCAATCCACCCTAAGTAGAGCAACTGACATGTAATGAGTTCTGCAGGATGGAGTATCAGCAGCATGCTCTGAGCTTTCTCAATTCGTGTTTGACTAGCTCCCCAGATCCCCCAAACTTCTGGAAGCAGAGGAAGAGACAAGTGGAGACAATATCTTTTTATGTATATATATTTTACATACATACATATACATACACAGAGTGACAACATTCAGCTCATCAGTACTTCTCAGGACTTTGTTGTATCCGTTGGCCGGAAGAACAGTTCAGGTTGACATGAAGTTTCCATCTAGACTCTAAGCAAGATGTGCTTTGGACACTGGTTTTGCTAACACAGAGGTCTGCTTCCTGGAACTGAAGATGCCTCCTGGAAGCACACCTGGGACATTTGGAAACTTGGAATGCCTGGGGGTAGTCACAGCTGAAATCTCAACTCTGCTAACGTATGAGGTATTAAATATCTTCCCTCCTTGCACTGAGTCTTTTACCTTGGAGAAGTTCTTCCACAGATGAAGATAGGATGCTGACTAACTGGAGACCAATGGGAAAGCGCCTCAAGCCATCAGTGTGTGTGATTTCACTGTGAGACAGTGTGCTAACTCTCCTTGCAGATGCTGTGGGTGTGCTTGCCTGCCCAGTAGCACTTTCCTCAGTTCTCTTGGCATGCTGTGACGTTCCAGGAACTTCTGCCCTTTCTTTTTGGTGAGGTTTTCTTTCTCTATATGCAGCAAGCCAAGGAAGTGATGGCTTGCATAAAAGGTGCTAGCAAACCTGGCTCTTGCTCCCAGTACATTTTTAAAAAATGAGAACATCCTTCCAGTAATCCATGTTTGCATTAGATGGAAATGTTTTGGCTTTCCTCCTGTCCTTGAAAGCCCAGTGGTGTGATAGGAATTTGGGAAATGCAGGCTCTCAAAAGTAATGTAAAGAACAGATCCACCTATTCAAATGCAAATTTTTAAAGAAGAGAATAAGAGAATTATTTTCACCACAAAAACAGAACAAGCAAAAAAACCCCAACAAAGTAATTAATTATTTAATTTAACTTAGGGCTTCATCCCACATTTTTTAGACGATTCGTCTGTCAAAATTTCTGGATTACGTTGTCTCCAGATTCTCTTGTCCTGCTGGGACACTCACTGAAGAGACATTGGAGGGATTTTCTGTCAAAAGGTTAGTGTCACACATGGGACTGTCACTCCAGATCTTGTGGGAGGAAAAAGCCTCCTCCAAACGATAGAGAAAGTTATACTGCTTCAGTGAAAGAACACAGATTTCAAAATTTGGAGGACAGAACTAAGAGTCTGTGTGGGGAGACTAATTCTTCACTACTCCTATGAAGTTTGCAAAGCATTCAGAAACTGGTGCTGAGCACAGCAAGATTCCTGATATCAAAAGAAGCAAAGCATTTGCTTGTTGCTGATATGAACTATATGCACTGTGTGAAGACAGGATGTGATTCTTGGATATAAGCACAGTTACACCGGCCTTCGCATTGGAGATGCCTTTTGTCTTTGCTGGAGATGTACCAACTTGTGCTTGGTTGGGCATCTAGTCCTACAGCTCTAGGAGTCTGTTGCCTTTTTTATTTTTTTGTCACCGTTGAGACAGAAACAGTCCTTCAACCAGGACATCCTCAGAGCTAAAGGATGTTCACTGGAGCAGCTCAGGTATTTGACACTAAGGCTAAGGCCAATTTATATGGACTTCTTTTAAGGAATTGGATACTCAGCTTCTGTGGCTACTTCATCTATCTTCTACATGAAATTATTTTGCCTTATTTTTATGGTATTTGGAGGGATGGGGGTTGAATATTTTGTCTATTTTTAAGTATTTATTTTTCTCTTTGCCTCTGCCTCCTGTGTTTTTCTTACCTCTACTTCCAATTCCTGCTCTTACATTTTTTCTCAGATGATCAGTAGCAGTTTCCCTGAAATACCTTAGCCCTCATAATCACAGGCACGCACACCCAGGTGATTCGAAGCACAACAGCTCTACAGCTATAGAGCATATTCCTCTGGTGTGTGGGTAACTGGTATTTGTGTGAATTAAAAAGGCTGCTGCTCTGAGTCATCAAACCCTTTTAAAATAAAGACTTTAGGAAGGAAAATACTGTAATGTGCTTTGGGAGGTGCGTGAATATTTTCCCTTGTTGAGTATGAAAGGCTGGTTAGTTTTTCCTGTTGGACTCCAGTCTCGAAAAGCACCTGCTACATTGCCCAGAGAGGGAGAGATGGGTGCTCACTGTCTTTCAAGAACCAATCATTTTGCAGCAGCATAGACATAGCACCTGAGAATAGTCCCTGAGATCAAGTAAAAAACGTTTTCTTAAACTGCAGGGCACCCCCCCTTGTGTCCCAGGGCATCCCTCTTCCCTCTCCGCAGCGATCCGCCTCCTCCCAGGCTGTTGCGGGGCCGGCGCGGGCGGCGGGCGCTGCGCTCTCCGCGGCAGCCGCTGGGTGTCAGTGAGCCTCTGGTTTCGGCTCCTGGCCGGGAAATGCAAAGCACGGCGGCAAGAGCCAGCCCGAGGGATCGCTTTCAAAGCTTCCAGTGCGATTTAGAAAGTTTTTTTGGTGTTCCTCCCCCTCTCCCTTTTCTTCTTCTTCTTCTTCTTCTTCTTCTTCTTCTTCTTCTTCTTCTTCTTCTTCTTCTTCCCTCTACTGGAAAATATTTAGATTAGATTTACACTTAAGACGACAACTTTGCAGTGACGGCAAGGTTTTGAGCTTAAAAGACAACCAAACAGACTGAAATCCATGCAAACAGACTCAGAAATGGTGATTGTAGTATTTAAAATGTTGTTTTGAAATGTACTTTAACTCTGGCCTGGTCAGATCCACCGACTGATACTCTAATCCCAAGTGAAGCCTCTCGTTGATTTAAGAAGCTTCTGTTGGACTGTTTTCTGGACATAGAAGAAAAAACCAGAAAGTGGATAGCTTTTTCTTTCAAGAGTTGAAAGCAGCACTCGTTTGAGGTTTTAAGAAGATTTAGAGAACGGGGATTGATCTGCTAACATCAGAGAAGAAATCTGGTGGAAAATATCAAAACCTCATAGAATATTTTACCACTCAGAGATATTATTGACTACCACCTTTCTGGGCTCACAAACCCTCTCATTGCTTATTCACAGTTTCTAGTTGCAAAAAAGTAAGCCCCGAATTTGACCATGAGAGGCATAGGATTAGGAATAAAATTCCACCTGGCGCTTTAAAAATCTTACTGAGAAAAAGCTTAGACAAGAAAAGTAGCTGCTTCATCATAACCCCTCAAAATGTGCTGAGCCTCAGCTACTTGTAATACTACCTCATAATTACATGCAAAGATCTGGGTATCAAACACCTGACCCGACCTTGTTGTCACCTGCTAAATGTCAGCACATAACAGAATTTCCTTAGAGCAGCCACAGTGAGTTTTCACCACAAGCCCAGGTAAGGGAAGAGAAGCACGGCAAAAGATCACTGTCAATGAAAAAAAAGGTTTGGGTGTTGCTTCTCCCAGTGAAATCTCTATGAGGGAACAGACGTGAGTCTCAAAAGCTTTTGAAGGGGCAATTTGGAGGGAAAAACACTTCCAGCTGTCAGATTATATGAAGGTGAAGCCCTACATCTAACTCTGCAGATGTGTTCAAATTGGGAATTTGATGGGAAGGGGTGAGTGAGTCAGAGAAAAAGATGGCAAAAAAGCAGAGACTTTTTGCCATCTTTGCTTCACACAGTTATGTGAGTTCTAATACTATATTAAAAACAGTGTTTTATGCATATATCATCTTAAAGGATCCCAAGCAATTTACCACAGACTTTACATACACAGAAAGTGATTTACCCACTGTGGAATACATTTGGAGTGAAAAGCAGCAAGTAGTTTGAGATCACAAGCCACGGTACCTGATAATTTAGCGTTGGATATTGCAATGTCATGTGGAAATCATAGAGGGGAATTCAGAGAAGTGGGAAGTCATTTCATAACTGAGGAGGAATGTTGCAGGTAACACCCTTTCCCCAAGAAGTGAAAGAGCCTACACAAACCATCAGTTGCAACACTATGCAAACACTAGAAACTCCTACTGAATTGCAAAAATCTGCAGCATTTCTATTTCCCTTAGAGCATTTTTGTCCACATTCTGGCCAGAGTCAAGTTTTTTGTAACTTGTGAGAGCTGTCAAGATCAGAGCCGCAGGTGGTACAGCTGCAGGCCATGTTTAATAGTTAATGCTGTACAACGTTTTATTTGTATCCTTTAATTCACATACTATTGGAAATTTTTGAAATTTTTAAAAAAACACCGTTAAAGATGGGATGCAGTCACAAGAAAGAGCTTCTGATGCTTAGCCTACATTTTGCAGCTCTGGAGTATATTTGGATATAATCTTGAATGCCCTAAGCAAATGTTCTTCAGTCAGTCAACTCTACTTGATGAGTTTATAATTTGAAAGTCTGTTGTAACTTTTGTCTTGCTCAGAAATATATATCTTTAATGCAACGCACAGTGCACACTACGGATGTAAGACTAACTTTTCATTTGGGTTTGCATGCATGATTCCTCTCGATTCAGCTGAAGCTGATTGTGCATCTGAGACCGCCACAGCTGAGGTTCTCAGCTGTGGTGTCACTGACCACAAAATGCTTCCGTCTCCCTCGGCCTTCAGTTCAGCCTTCCAAGGTGTAAAGGGATCAGTTTAGACTTCTCTTTTCAGAGCAACTCATTCTTGTTGGACTGAAAATACCATGAAGGGTGTTTGAAAAGCTTCCTTTTCTGTTCTTCCTATTGTGGCAATAAAGAAGATTAGGAATGGGTAGTTGACCAATGGATATGCCGTGCAAGCCTTGCTAAAGTAAGCAGAAGCAGAACAAATGTGTAGTCCTGTGACTGAAGCAAAGGACTGCTGGAAAAATAAAACTGCTCTGTTATGCTGGTGTCTAATGTCTGAAGCCTATGCTGGTGAATCTGGGAAAGTGCCAGTATGTAGGTAATGAAGAAAGTCAAACTTTGATTGTGCTGGAAGTCTGCAGAGAGCATGGGCACAGACAGAAGGAATGTGCTTAGAAAGAAACATACAGCAGGACAGATTGAAACCTGCTTTGGACTAAGAAGAAATCCTTTTCCTGCTGACAGAATCAGAGGGTCTGAGAAGAAATGTGATGAGAAGAGACTCTCCTTTCATGTGCATCAGTTGAATTGGCCACTTGGCAATTTATAGCCTCTATTGCAATATCCATTTTTCCCCTCCCCTTTCTAGAAGCCAGGCCCTGCTTTCCAAGAAGTGGAAAGCACTGGAAAATGTAGATGGTCCAGGTGCTATGCTAATCAGATAGATGTTATTTTGGGGTGGGTGGGTAGGTACAATCTGCCATTCAAAGGAACATGTGTATATGGATGGCAGGAACTGGCTGGCCATGAGTAGTTGCACCTGCATTTCTGGGAGATCAATATGATTGTAAATGCTCCTCTAGTCCCATGTAACAAGAGTCTCTGACTCTCTCTCTTAGTAACCACAGGAGTGTACATCCATGGTAAGAGATATCCCGTACTCAGAGAAACAGAACCAGTAACTTGGAGGAAAAAGAAGGTGCCGTTACATTTATTTTACAAATAATAAGTAAAAGATTGGAAAAATGGCTGCTGTGGACAGTCAAGACTACATCACAGGTCCCAAGATTACTTTCTTCTCTGAACTGTATTTATATTTTTTTACAGACTCTGGTATCTCTGATTTGTCAGGAACACTAACCTTAACTCTTATTTTTTTTTACCATATCTTTTCTTCTTTTTTTTTTCTTTTCGCCTTTTCTTTCCTTTTCTCCCCATGGCTATTTTTTTGAAGTAGCTCCAGGGAGGTCCATGTTGGTAAGAGACTTGGAAATCGATTTTAAATATGACTTCTCATTCATACTCCACATCAGTTTATTTATTTATTCATTTTTTTAGATCTAATTTTTTCCAGTTAAGAACTATGTAAATAGCCCTAATGAGCCTTGAGAGCTCTCATTTGCTTAGAGAGATTAAAACAAGCTGGGAAGTCTCCAAGCACATGGGGCAGAAGGTACAAAATATACCTCAACTAGGGCTGGACAAATAATTCATCCCAAATCACTTACGAGATCTGTTGTGCCTTTTTGTTGTTGTTTGGCTTTTATGGTTGTATTTAAATATTATGTTTTGTAAGCAAACTTGGGTCCACAACTTGTTCAAAAGCTAGTACTTTTTGAGTATGTGCATGCCTAAGTTCTTTTATGTAATTGATCACATAAGTTATACTGTGTTATGCTTTTTTCACAGAATCTTTTTTTTTGCCTATTTGCATATAATCCACAAATATTCTTAATTCTATGACAAATAAATTTTGTTTCAACATGAATGATAAATAATACCTCTCTATTACTGGGATTTCCAAACAAATTCACCTATACTGGCATTCATGGTGTTTTTTACAGCTTGCACAAAAAGTCTAAGTCCTGCCCACTTGAATGTTTCCTGCTAAGGAAAGAGAAGGGCTGTATCTGTCAGAAAACCAAATTCATGGATGTGGCAGCACACACAGCACATGTTTTGGAAGCTCTTTTGTTTTGAATGAAACTTTTTTCTTTCTCTGTTGTTGTCCTGTTTGCTGCACAGTGGACATTGCACATGGATTGTTTTTAATGACACCATGATCTGCTAGTCTATACAGTTACTTTCTGAGTGTACGAGATGGGATTATTTAATATAAAAGCATATAGGGAAAACATCCTTGAGCCACATTTTCTGAACAAGATCTCTGTCTCTCTCTCACAGAGAATGACTCTCTGTTCCACTTCCCCTGTATTATCTTACCTACACAGCTCCTTGGGAACTGCATGGCTGAGCAAGGATGCTTTGCTGCTCAAACAAAGCCTGGCATTGTCCAAGGGGCAGACGCACAAGTCTGGACCTCGCCCCTGGAAGAGAGCAGCGTGACCCTGAACCCGAGCTCCCCCAAAAGTGAAATGCAGCAACAGCTTCTCTGACGTAGGGTTTGTTCAACAGCCTCTTCTGAGGGACGTTAACCTCCAGCCAGTACTATCACATGTGAAAACAGAGGCCAAACAAAAATGTCAGAGCAGAGTTCCTGTCAGGTACATGGAAAAAATGGGAATGAAATTGGTTTGTACATTTTAACTTTTAGAAGGACTTAGCCTATGGGTCGTGAAGCAATTCTTTCTGTGTAGCCCTGGCTGACTATGCTCAGCATAACCCTGAAATCTAACAAATGCTGACCTTGCCCGTAAAAGCAATACATTGTTTTTAAACATTAGTTTCCTATTCCTGACAGATAAGTTGAAAAGTTAACAATGCGCTAAGGCTGTAAAATGTTGGCCAGAGTTTAGATTTCACCTCTGTTTAACTTTTTGTCAACAGATTGGCATTTTCCTCCCCATTCAGAACAGTTGGGTTTTGCTTTCAGCACTGAGTAATAGCTCTTAGATGCTCTCTCACGCAGAGATTTGAGTTCAATATTAAAGCATTGATAACACTCTTATTATCAGAAAGACATGGCCTATGGGCTCAGAGGGAATCTAAAACAGCTCTTTCAGTGCAATAAAAGAATAGTTCTACATTATGTGACATGAAGTTCCCAGATATATTACTTAACCAGATCACGGCATGCTAGTAGATTCAGGCCCATGTAGGCCTGCTAAGTCTTTCTGAAATTACTTCCTTTCAAGAAAACAGTGCCCCAGTGCAAGATATCTTTGCTAACACACTGGGTATAAATTACTGTTCCTGCAAGTTAAACTGCATAGCCAGTACTCCCTGGGAGAGGCCTCGTTGGTTCAGCAGGGTGACAGAATCATGCCGCTGGGACTTAAAGAGTTAACGATGTTAGCTGGGGGCTACGTTCAGCCGCTGTACTTTGTGATGTGCTGGGTTTAAATGCTGTTGAAACTAAGTTAAGGGCAGTGCTGAATATCAGTATATCCACTGAGCCAAGGAGATCCATTTATTTTTAATTGAATTAAATTGCTCACAAAATGAAAGTAGCATACTTTCATTAATATTTAATTACTTAGAGTGTTAAACAATGATCACAAAGAAAACTTTGCTAGTGTCTTTTCCATCTCTGCATTTTTCTATTACTCTATTGCATGAGATGGTCGCATTGGCCTTCCTGTGATTTGAATGTTAAATGCTACTAAGGGTGAGTGCTACTGCTGACTTTTGTATGTTAGGGAACAAACTCAAGCTTTGGTGCTGAAGCTGCAGTGGAGCTACAGCCAAGGAAGGAAGAGTGGGAGATTTGCAGCCAGACCAGAGAGAATGGCTCTTTCTTCATGAAAGAAGAGGTTCACCTTAGCACTAGGCTGAAAGTCATCCATGGAAACATCAGTGTCTCAGCTGGAGCAGCCAAATGTTGCCATGACTAGAGCCATTACTCTTTATTATTTCAGTGAGCTCTCTGGTAGGTGGGGGTCAAAGAAAAAGATGTGGGATTTTTCTTTCAATTCAAAACCAAAATTTAAGCATGATTTTGAAATTCATGAAATTAAAACCAGGCTTTGTTTGCACACTGCCAACAAACTGAGTTGCTGAGGGAGTCAGTTATGCCTAAAATTGGCTTTGCAACTCTAATTTCATACCATGAATGTGGCCTATAATTTTCCTCAGTGAGGTGCACTAGATGTGTATATATATTCTTCTACCTACTTGTATTAAGGCCAGCTGAGTACTTATGCAAAAAGCTGAGGTATTGTAATCACAGCAGACATTGCCATGGATGGTGCAGACCTGGCCAAATTAGGAAACTCTTCCGTATGTTTCCTCTCTTTCACAGCAAGCAAATAGGAAAAAAAGTACTATAGACATTGAAGGCTCTCAACATTTATTTTTGTGTATAATGTTTTATTTAACAGTACTTCTGCAGCCCAAGAGACTTGAGCTTCAGAGGTATAAATGGTCTAGTCGCTTGCAATGAAGTTAGGCTGGTTCATCTCAGTTTGGCTTTTGGCAATATTGGATGGATTAAACTGAAACTACAACTTTGAAGATTAGGTATGTATTTATATGCTTTCAGTCAAGACCAACCTCTATTTTTCACAGCATAGACTTATATGATTCATAAGAAAGGTAATGCTATTAAACCAGAGCAAGCAACTATAGAAAGCATCCTTTAAGTGACGATGATATGGTATTTTCTCCTCAAATGTGGTCTGTAGCATAAATGTTGCTAAAGACGTCTCTCATCTCCTCACTGCCATGCTGACTCTTCTTGATTCAGAAAACACTTATTACAGTAGGAAATGCCAGACCTGCTGTTTCCATGCCACACTCGGACTGTGAATGTTGGCAGTGTATGTCTTCTGTTAAGGTTTAGGTCCATCTTCATTCAGGTTCCCTTTCCATGTAGCTTTGATTGCTCAGATCTTCCTAAGGTGTAAGCTTTCCCTGTCTCAGAGGAAAGAAATGGTAATTCCTTAAGGGTCCCATTAGAAAATGAAGAAATCATCAAGAGAAGGGAAAAATGTCAATAAGACACTTCAAGCAGCACATTTCCAGGCAATCTTGCTACTTTTAGTGTGTTAAAGTCAGTTGGCCTTTGGACAAATGCCTCATCATAACACCACCCGAGGTGTGTGATAATCGCCAAGAAATGCTCTACCTGTCATGTCTTATTGCTTAAATATTTATGCTTATGACATTTGATTCCTACACTCTATATGTCATCAGAATGTTTCACTCACAGTAGATATGTCATCACCCACCAGGAACAGCTGACACTAAGGATTAGAACACTTTCAAATTAAAAATCCCTAAACAAAGAAATGACATGCTAGTAATTGTCTATGGTAGTATAAATCAAATATATGATGATATGAACTAATAGATTTATTACATTAAGCTGACCCAGCCATTTAATTTGATGATTCCTATGCCTCGCTTAACTCTGTGAGGAAAGCAGAGAAAGAATAGGACTTATGTTAATGGTACTTCTTATTTTGATGAAGGTCATGGTGTATTTCCTCTCAGTACCACCCTGCAGAGTCAAGAAGGAAGAGTACAAATTCTGTGGCAGAAATTGCTAGAGAGAACTAAGTGTGCAAAATTAAATCCTCCTGCCAGCTAGTTTCTATCTTGAGAGATCATATAAAAATGTTCCCAGTGCTTCCAGTACAATGTTGGGTGACCCTCAATAGGAGATCGGCTTCTAATAGACAACAGATTCCCGGCTACTCCATACCAGGCAAAACCAAACTTCTGGGCAGAGGAGCTGATGCTCCTACCCTAGCCCACCTTTCCCTGCTGTGGGTCAGACGAAGGAGAGGTCCACCCTCTCTGCCTCCAGCTGTGCCCTGGGCAACGGTCCTGCCTCCGGGTGATGTCTAGAAACCCTCAGTTGGGCAGAGATGCAGCAGAGGTGCTCAGCTTTCGGCCCTACTCTAACAGCTGCTCTTGATCTCTGCTGAGGCAATCATGGTGGGATGGGCTCAGCCATTCCACAACTTAGGTACGGATCCATGGGCTGCCAGCTGGATCACCCTAGTGCCAGATGTTTTTAATTGGATAAAAAAGCTACAATGCTGATATTTTCTAATAAGCCAGCATATATGAATGCTGTTGCCCTTCACTGAACAGAGTCAAAGATGGTCAATTATGTGTTTGAAGGCAGGGCTCCTGTTGGCATCAGGAGCCTCCCTTTAGGCCAAGCACCCATGAAAAGTTAGGTCTTACCTCTCCCGTTACCGTCACCAGGGTGTGCACTGTAATCACAACTAATCCCCTGGTTATACCCAGATGTATTTGTTTAGGGTCTTTTTCTTTCTAACATCCACCAGAACTGAATTAAATAAGGATGTGGACATAAGCAGGACAAAAGTGTAAGGTCATGCTACATATGAAACACATAAATTGAAAGATACATGAATGAGATGGAGTGAAGATGCATAATTTCCATCTTAACTGATTATTTCCCATTTCTAGACCAGTTAAAATAAAACTTATTAATCAAAACATTAATTGCTAGTAAAAGACAAAACCAAATACGCCTGATATTTTGCTGCTTGGAGAATGTTATCAGTTAATGGCTATAGACTCAATTCTATCATGCTTCAAGCAAAATCCCCCCTTAGAGCTGTGTGGTGGAACATGGCCTGAGACAATGTACTCTGACTACATACGTATAATGCCCTTTGATATTAACAAGGGAATCCAGAACATTGGATTTGCTCTATGGCCCTAAGTGAAGGATTCTTCCTTTTGTGTCAGAGTAGCATGTATCAGCGCTTTCACTCATGGATTCTGTACATCTCCCTCAAACCAGCCCAAATAAAGCAAGCACCATGTGATCTGTCCTGGCACTGGCTCAGCAGGGTGGCATTGAACAGCTATATATATCTGGCACAATGTGGCTTACACACTGCGTGTGGATTTGAACATACTAGACAGCTCACCCAGAGTGCCCCAGCACACCCACAAAAGACGGTCAGTCGTCCACAGCCACTAGTGACAGCAGGAGCAATTGCCTTCCATATCTGCTGCTGTGCACGTGTCAGTTCTGCTTATAAAGTTATCAAATGTGATGCCCTTCTCCTTAATAAAGGGGTTATCTGAGGGAAGGGAGGGGACGTTGTTTTGGCTGGAATTTCACAAGGCACAGGTGGTACAACCAGCTGCAAGATCTTTAGTTCTTGTTGGCTGTACACCAGCTCTTGGTCTTTTCATAGTTCTTTCACTGGTAGTGAAGGAGGAGGAGTGGCAGGAAGGGACAGTGGGCCCTTGATGATGTTGTTCAGCATCAGCAGCTGTCTCAGGTTGGCATTAGGCTCTGGAACAGTTCCTCAGGAGGTGTTTATGCTGAACCATTCCCTGGTGACACTGGACGCAATAGCAGAAATGGTAATGCAGCAAAACGTTTATGGAAAAGAATCCATGCAAAAGTCTGCCCCATCTCTGCATTTCTAGGTGCAAAACCGTTTTTTACTTTGTAAGCTGCTTGGGGTTGTACAACAAACAAAAGATGTTTCTATATAGAAAAGGATATATTTTTCCACCATTGCTTCCCCTGAGTGCTACAGCATAAACTGTTGAAACGGACACAGACCCCCAGCATATACCTCTAATTAACCAGTTACTTCTGAGGCTGCTCAGATTGGAAATTACTGGAGACAAGTACCTAGATGTCAGTTTTACACAAGATGGCATGTTCCTAGAGAATAGAGGCAATACTCAAATAATGTCATGTTGTGGAATTAGAAAAAAGCAAGCTCACAATAAGGGAAAACAGTTTGGAGAGAAAAAGAGATCTAGGAGGAAACTGGCAGTTGCTTCTGCAGAAAGCTGGGGGTTTCCTGAGTGGTACAAGAATTTCATAGGGAGATAAGACTAAAAACTTCACTGTAAATAACACAGGGACTATTTTTCTCAGACTGCTATATGCTACCCTACTTCATCTCTCAAATGCCTGTGGAGATCACAGGAGGTTAACTTTGATGGCAGAATATCTTGAGAAGTTGTTTGTATTGGAAGCCCTGTTTGATTTCTCTCTCTGTTAGTGTGTACATGTGAATGCTCTCTGAGGGCTCCTTGGAAAAGTACCTTTGAACTTCCCTAACATTTTTTGACCATAGAAGTATGAATTGTAACAGCGTCCTAGACGTTGTCTTGTTCAGCCTCTGGCTCAGTGCACAGCTATTACTAATTGGCTAGATAATGTCAGCTCTGGGTTTGTTTTGTTTTGTTGTTTGTTTGGTTGGGGTTTTTTTTCCCCAGTGAGTCTTGAAAACCTCCATGAACAAAGACACCAGCTTTTGGGTAACTTGTTCCTGCACTATGAACTTAGTTCTCCAGTGAGTAAATTTTCCCTAATGTCTACTCTGAATCTTCTGAGCCACAGCTCATGGTTATTGCTCCTTGTTTTACTGTCTGTCACTATCAGGAAGAACAGCTTGGTTGTCTTTGTGACTACCCTTCAAATATTGACTAGAGACCTTCCTTCCTAGCCTCCTCTTCACCGCCTTAAATAAGACCAGGTGCTTCAACCTTTCCTCAGCATTCATGTGCTTTAGCCCTAATGATCTTGGTAGCCTTCTGCTGGGACCTTTCCAGGTTCTCACTATCCTCTTTGACTTCCAAGATTGTGAGAGGTGGTATTCCAGATGGAGCTGAATAGAGGGGGATGAAAACTTCCCGTGGTCTGCTGGTTGTGCTCTTAACATAGCATGGCATAGGCTTTGCTTTATTCTTCCTTGGAGGAGGGTAATTTCTAATGGTACAATGCTTAAGATTGGTGATATTTGGCCTTCTTGTCATGACCATGCTGCAGAAGACTACCATCTGTGAGAGAACTGACAAGGAACACATTTGGGGAAGGCAGTTTAGAATATTTTAAACTTATTTTCTGAAGTGGGGATGTACTAGTATACTGAGAACAAGAAAAAGGTGAGTGACTGCTAACAAAGTGAAACCTGCTCAAGTCATCTAGACACTTCAGAAAATGTTACCCCAGGTTCGCCTCAGTCAGCTTTCTTTTTTCTCTGTGCACAGTGAATACACTGTAGAAAGCTGTATAAGAGCATTTATTCAAATCCAGCAAAAATAAAGCTCCTCTTTCTCTGCTAAAACAGGTTTAGATTTTTATCCTGCAAACTGATACAAAAAGCCTTGCTTCTGCACACAAGAAAAGCCCATCTCTGAGAACCTTCAATTTACAGAACGTGTGAATAAAAAGAGGGGATGTAACATTTGTGAGATCCAGAAGCTTGTGACAGCCACTCAGAAAATGAAACACATGTATTATGACAAAATCACAAACTGCTGGCTTGGCAGATTCCCTGAGAACGGGCAGGGAAGGTGATAGCTGCTCGAAAGTCAGAGAAAGGATCAATATTGAATAAATCAAAACAAATATGTGATAGGTTCTGAGAATGATATAAAAATTAAATACCAGTGAATTTGAGGCATGAAAATATCCAATTACTGGGCTAGCACTACAGTCACTGTCATATTGAGAAAAGAGGGAGGGCAGAATGGAATTATTGAAGGTATAATAACTGGTAGTAGTCTTAACGTTTACACAGACAGCCTGTCTCAAAACGCTTAGCACAGGAAGATACTTACTACTGCTTGTATTTTATGAGTGGAGAAGTTGAGGCATGGACCACAGGGTTCTTATTTGTCTAAGTCTTCCACTGGAGCTCACTGCCTGTCCCCCTTTCCCTCTGCTATTCGTGACTCTCCCAACATTCCACTGTGCTTGATTCAAGACTGGACTTGCTCAGCAAAGGAAATGGAGACTTAGTTGTATAGGGACCAGCTTCTTTGTGGAGACAATCTTCAAACCTAACACAAAGCAAGAAGGAAAAGGACTTTGATACTGGTGGAAGATCGGGATTTTCCTGCTTAGAAGCACTTTCCATTTAGAAAATTCCTCTTATTGTGCATTTTTTCTCCCAAATCTGCCTGCTTGCATAATTTTGTGCATTCTCGTGTGTTCTCCTCATCTTTTAAATTTTGCTTACCTTTCACTCGAAATTAAAGAACAGAAATAGAAGAAGAATTACCACAAGATAAGTAGTATATGGGCTTTGTGCTGGCTGTCCACATTGAGAGAATTTCATTCAAGGAAGTTTTCCACTGGAGACAGGTTAAGCTTCCAGGGATGAATTTTTTGAAGCAAACAGCATCTTCTTCTCTTGTTCTGAAGTCAGTTCAAGACACTGAATGCAATACCTATGTCAATATTTGTTAGTATTTCTTATTTGTCTCATACCTATGTTTACTGAGCCAGTTCCCACATAACTCTAGATGAAGAGAGCCCTGCTGTTTTGGGGAGCCTCAAATTGCAAGCCCACATCTACATGTCCTGTCACCTTTCAATGCCGTGACTTACATACATGTGAAATGTGTGATCATAAGACTGAGATTTTATTATCTGTCATAAAGAAGCAAAAACTGTGAATTTCCAAACTTTCTTCACTGATATTTTTCTTCTTCATTTTTTGTCCGAGAAATAAGACATTGTGAACGGTACACGTTGATTTATGTTCCTTTAATGCAAGAATATCAGGGAACCTAGCAGAATGTATGGATTTTCTTTTATCCTTAACTGAGCACATAATATGTTAGCAAAATGAACATATGCCACCTCCAGCCTACTAAATTTTTCTCATATTTTTCAAATAACTTTACCTTGTTCTTTCCATATTTCATTGAAATAACAGCTTGTCTTAGTTTATTTGTAAGGCTATCCATGCTATCATATTACTGCAGATTCTACAGATAAAGATGAAGAGAAACTGGAGGAATTGAAGGAATTGATGCAAGAGTAATGTTTATGAAGCACACTGAGATAGCTTTCGATGGAAGATGCTGTAAAAGTACAAAGCTCTATTATTATTGATATTATTACTTTATTATAGGTGGTTACCACACAGATCTACGACTGGATGAATTAAACTCAAATAAAAGCAAGGACTGATTTCAGCTGTTCCTTACTTAATCCTATAAAGAGTCAATTGATATCTTAATATATATTGCTGCTGCTCCTGGCCAGGAAGTTATAGGAGGAGATAAGGTATTATTGGTTTTATCTGCTCTATGTCTTACATAGAGGACAAATCCAGTTTCTCTTTTGTGTGGAAATATCTTGACATTTTGCTGGGATCTTCTGATCTTGAAGCTTGAATTTTGTGTTGGAATGCATCAATATACATAAATTTGGGGCCTGGATATAGAATAAAAGTGGCATTCTAGCTTAACACTAAATAGGCAGGGAATTGCCCTTTGTCTTCAAGTGGAATCTACCTAAGTATTTTTCCAGGAGGGGAAAATAATGTGTGACTAATTCAGACCTTGTTTTCTATGCTAAAGTGGTGTATGGGGTAGCTCTGATTGCTGCAGATCTTGGAGGCAGGTACCTGAGCAATGGCTTATAAAATTAACCTGCTGTTACTATATGCAGACTGAACCTACACTGTCACAGTCTCTTTTGCTGACCTTAGTCTCTCAGTCCAGAGCACCAAAAATATCACAAGCCATACCCCAACACCTCCAACAGTAGTAAGATAAACCCCCCCAAACTGACAGCTCTGCAAGTCACATCAGCAGTCTGATTTAAAAGTACTACAAGGCTTGTGGATATCTGCTAAGTGATATGAACATATTCTCCAATTTGTCTTTCTCAGGGCAACTGGAGTGTGGTATCGCCACTTTTTAGCCTCTCTTGAGCTGTAACAACTGTTCACCCAGGGAGTCCCCATTCCTTTACTTGCAGAAAACCTTCTAGATTTGTAAACATCTAGAAGTACACTCCCTAACACAGTCATTTGACTCCAGGCCTATTTCTTCACTTTCTCTTACAATATATGGCTGCACTGGTGTAAATCTGCTTTTAGCCTGGATTCAGAGAGGAAAGCAGCTGAGAGATTCTCAGTACAGCCTTCTCCAGTTAACAAAACCAAGTGGGTGTTAAATAGGAAAAGATTGAACAATAGGAGGACAGCAGTGTTTCAGAATTGTTTTTTTAAAGTTTGGTAGTTAATTTTAATTAATTAAAAGTGGAGAACACGCCCCTGTGGTCTGTTGTCAAGCAGAGAACATTTAGGACTGCAGCCCCAAAGTCCTGTGCTCTCCTGTGCCCATTGTGGAATGGTATAGGTTTTGAGGATGTTGAGGAAGGAAGTTTGGCCCCTTTTTCATGGTTCAGTCAGTGGTGTTTATAAGGTTCTGCTGGAATTCAAAACGTTGGTCCCAAAGGCTGGGAGGAGAATACGAGGGTTTGCTTTTGTGCTTCACAGGAGTTGCTCCAGCTGAGGCAAATGATTTCATGTTTTCTTGCACAATTTGGCTGCTGGGTGGACCTTTATTAGCATGTTAGGGCCTTTACAATGCAGAACTAAAGCTCGGGATGGAGGTCAGCAGGTGTACTCCTGAATACCAAATGCCTGACGGAGTAAGTTGCACCATATCAGAATGCTGCCCTCTTGTCTCCCTTAGCCCTCTAAGTGTCACTTATATTTTGGGGTATATAAAAATACCCATAACTTCCCCACACATCCCTGTCAAAATAAACCCATTTGAATCAGACCATTGCAGCAACAAAAACCCAAGTAGGAGCAGCAGCAAAAAAAAAGCACACACACCACTGCCATCCTCCACTTCCAAACCATCATCTTTTGCCATCAACTAAAAACCAGCAGCTTCACTTGATTTCATTTTTGGTAATAACAACAACAGAAATTTGCATCTGGGCTGACAATGTGTATAGTGAGTGTTAGCCCAGTGCGATTTGAAATTGGCAAGTTATAGCAACCCTCTGGAAAACCAGGATTTACAAGGGAAATGCTGACAAACACTTAACTACAGTAGCACTTGCTCTATACTATATAACACATAAAACAGTGAAATGGAACATAAGTCTCTCCTAATTATTGAAAATATTTTGGGGCTGCCTTGTGCTAAAACACTCATTTTCATCTTGCCTTTCAGATAATTTATTTTGTCTCTCAAAGTAAATTTTGTTCTAAGCCACCTATCTTTAAAAAAGTGCTGCTAATCACCATTAAAAGAGCAGCATTCTGCATGTGGTTTTTGGAAGGCTGTGTATAATAAGAAGAATTTCAAGGCTGTGTGGACTTGCATGACACCATATTATTCCATGAGCAAAAAACCAATACTGAATGGTAATAACCATTTGTCAGAGGCAGCACGGAGGATTATATTATAACCCTTTGTGTGTGTGTGTGTTTATGTGTATCCTATATAAAGCAATCAGACAACTTCCAATTTTCAAACACCTGATAATGTTAAAGTTTATTTTATCACAGCCAAGGTTATATTTTCTTTCACTTCATAGTGACCCTAGGAAGAAGAGGAATAATGGATCGGGAACCTATTATAGCTATTCTGTGTTAAACAGCCAAGTAAAGGGCAAATATAGTTCTGTAGTGGAATCAATCACTGAACCCATCAGTGAGAATGACCCTCCTGGCCCCCACCTTCTTCCATGTGCCTAAGAATTTGCCATATTCAATCTTTAGGCTCTGAACCCAAATGCCCTTTGAAAGTGAATTTATGATCACTTCATCACACTGTCTATTAGCTCACTTTCTAACAAATAGGATTGAGAAATATATGGCAGGAACTGCACCGGCACATTTCCAACTAATGGTTAAAATGTCAGGGCGATAATGTACAAGTGCATCTGCCCTCAAACACAAAATCAAATGCAGCTTTACAAGAGCTGTCGCCATTCCACTTTAGTTAAAGACTTGCAAGCTTCCTTCTTCCCTTTTCCAGGGCTGCAGTTTGGAAGCTGCTGCATCTCATCAGGGCTCGGTTTGCCAGTGCTGTACTGTACTTCATTAGGCAGCTCTATTTAATGGTTTCAACAAAAGCCATCATTTTAGCCCAACTGCCTTGACTAAATTAAAATTTCCAATCTCTGTTTTAGTGTTCTGCAACTGATGTATACATAAGCAAAACTGGTCAACATCTGCCAGGGGGTTGGCCAAAAGTTCTGTAAAGATGTACTTCACATTTCTGAAGCATGTGCAAAGTAACAACGTACTTATCCTCCTGAGGGCTCTCATGATTTTACTTCACCATTTGTTCAGACACACTTTAGCAGCATATAAGCCATACAGTTGATTCTCCCCTTGGTTGCAGTTTTATCTGTAGTGTCATTTTGAGTAATTGGGGTATGGTAGCTGATCAACTTTCAGGTTTCTCATTGGCAGAAAGGGACTGTATTGGCACCAAGAAAGAATATGATGGGTCCTCTCGGTGCCTGAGCAAGTGTCCCTCTTTTGCACTTGGCTACCCAAGGCCATTAGAAAATAAGCTTAATAAAGCAACTCAGTGTATACATCTTAACTATTCCCAGCCAAGGGGATGCAGCTATAGAAGAAATATTTTAAACCAATATGAAAGATGGTAAATGTACATATTTAGTCAGTGATCTGTGAAAGTTTTTGAATTAGTTTTTAAAGCTTTGTTAAGACCAGAACGCACAGATGTTGAAAACAAGTTCAGATGTAGCGACAGATGGTATTTGATTATGAAGCAGACTGTTCATATAATACAAAGATGCTGCTTCTGCCATACACAAGTAACTGCAGAGAGTGCAGTAGAAATTTTGGAAGGCAGAGCAGTTCAAGAGCTTCTTTGTGCGGCAATAACTTTCACGTTTTTCCAGCAGTGCTAGAATCGGGATAATTTTCTTTCTTTGCCGTCAACACCCCCACTGCCCCCCCTCACCCACATTTCCCCCCCTTTCCCTCCCCTCCCCCCCATTTTCTCCCCTGTTGTATAGCTGTCTTGCACTTTTTTGATCCTCTTTTCAGGTCATTTGAAATCAGATTAAGGATTATTACACTTTATTTATATTTATGGAATAACAAAGTTCCTTAAGGTTAATAATAACAATAATAATTATTACAAATTACTGATATTATCTACATAAAAAAATAGTATGATGTTTTGGATGAATCCTGAATTTTGCAATTTGCACTGTATCCAGAATCCCTGGACAGTTGTACAGGTCTTTTGCTGAGGACAACATACATGCTTATTTGCTGGGGCTGCTACTATTCTCATGTTTGTCAAAACCACAGTCATCCACCCCTTCCACTTCCCTTCTCCAAAGAGATGTGAGAATGGTACTGAAATTTGGAAAGACAGGTAGGTAGCTGCATGAAGGACCGGGGTGCCTGCCACTGGGCACCAGCTTCACCCCACTGATTAGAAAGTTTCCCCCGCTGATGGGGGGTCCAGACCCTTTCTGCCCCTGCTGTCCTTCGGCACTGCCATAGCCCTCTTGGCCCGCCAGCTTTGAACCCCAGTACCTTTGCCCAGAGTAAGGAGCAGCTTTTGTGGCCCCAGGCAGCACCACCCACCCAGCCCTTTGCACAGGGTCATTCACTGGCAGAGCCAGGTTTCCCCCCTTGCCCCACCACAGCACACCCTGACCTGCTCTTTTCCCTGCCAGCCACTGGGTCAGCTGTGCTGTGCCTCCCTGTGCCGCAGCCAGCAGCTGGCCATGGCCCAGTGAAGGTCTGCTGAATACTCTGGAAATTTCAGGAAGGGCAGAAACACCGTTTAAGCAGCAGGCCCTTCCCGATGGTGTGCACCAGCACCAAGAAGGGAGAGACCTGGCTCATGGGCAGGGGGAAATCCTCGCCAGGGATGGTCTTTTCTAATTCCTCTGTGGTTCCCCCCAGGTTCTGTGAAAGCACATGGCTGGGTAGACAGTATTCTAAAATACTGGCGCCGGTCACTCGCCAAGACGCAAAAGGATGGCCGAAAGCAAGGTTTCTGCTAGGAGATAAAACTGAAACAGCAGCAGTGTGTCGATTGCACAATATAAACCAGGGTCTTTGGGAGGGCTGCACAGGAACCTCTTGTGCGGGCTGTTAACGAGTAACGGGAGCGTTAATGAGTAACGCACAGGGCTGGAAGACGGGGCGCTGTTCCTGGCTCTCCAGAGGGCAGATGTGGGGTCCTGGGGAGATGGTGCCACCGTCCCATGCCTCCATTTCACTGCCTATAAAATGGGGACATGCGGCTGGCAGCATGAATAGATTTTCAGCTCAGCCTTTTGAAAGTGCTCGAGACTTTTCCCTGTGGTGCTCAATGCATGGTGGAGCTCCCCATCAGATCTAGGTTTTACCTAAAGTCATAATGCATAGGCTCATGTAACAAAGCAGTGAATTTCACTGCTTCTAAACACAAAAAATTTATTAGGAAAGATTGGAAATACACTCCTTGACCTGGGCATTCTTGTGCTTCCAGGCTGTTTGCAGTGTAAGACGAGCTCAGGGTGCGCGGTTTTCAGATAAGCCTTTGAAGTAGCTCAAACCTCCACCTCGTGGGTTGTTCAAGATCCACCCCTAACTGTCCTATGGCTTTCTTTAATATACCAGCCACTATTGCTGTGTGTGAGGGGCAGGTAAGTCTCCAGTCTGAACAGCCAATCTTCAGCCCGAGTCAGGCCATGCAGTTCCTGGGGTGGGTGTGTTGTCAGAGCCTTGTGTGGATTACTGAGAAATTGTAAAAATAATAATAATAAAAAAATACAAATCTAAAGTGCCTCCACTTCAGAGAAATCCGGGCTTACGGTTTTGACTGGAACATCATCTCTTCCTTTAAAAGCTCTGACCAAATTATTGAGCTGATAAGCGATTTCCCTTGGTTTTACATGTGCTGGCAGGAATTATCCTTGAGTGCTGCATATTAGGGTTGTTTTGTACTAAAAGGTGTTAAACACTTGTAATAAATATTTTTCCTTATTTCCCCTAGGA